>NW_026775579.1:77272945-77872945 GCF_030987335.1 Cornus florida | reverse complement strand
AAATGAGAAGTGAAAATCTAACCATATAAATGGAAAAGACTTTTTGCATAATCATAAATTTGTTCTCGACCGCTCTTTTTAGTTGAATCTGCATTGCTGAATGTCAGAGGTTTGAACATTTATATTTGAACCTCTCTCTTGGATTTCGCAGCGAACTAAAAACTTGGAAAATTATTCTTACGTTAAAATGTATTACAAAAAAGATGTACAGTGTCGCTTAATGCTCGCCTTGAATGATTTTATCAAGCATCATAACTGACACCATAAAGAAGCTAATAAGTGTAACTTTTCACATTATAGAGTAAAAGATCCTAGACGCTAAAAAAATCCTCCCACAACTTGAGAGGTATTCTGTTATTTCTTAGGGTGATCTAGTTAGTGAAAAATACACGGACCTCTCCTATGTTTTGGATAATTACACTTACCTCCCCTTTAAGTAACAGGCGTTAATGCTCGCCTATAGAGTTTAAGAATTTACTATATTGAAATATGGCTGCCATTTCACATTAATCTTCTAAATACAATGAGAAAATAATAAACATTATCACTTATATAAAAATAAAATAATAAATATTAGGGATTATTACATATAAATGGTGCAAATGACCTATATTTACCATTTGATGGAGTCAAATTATCATAGTTTCGAAAAAATGAAGACATGGAAAAACACTGTTTACCCTCACTGGGGTATCACTTTTAAGCACATAGGTACCATTTTTTGTGCGTGCAGGTATCATTTTTTGTCATTAGATACCACTTTTTGTGTTGCACAAAAAAATGGTACCTAATGCACAAAAAAGTGGTACCTATGTGAATAAAAATGGTACATCTATGCTCAAAACAAAAGTGGTACCTGATGCACAAAAAGTGGTACTTCCGTGCACAAAAAATGGTACCTATGAGTCTAAAAGTGGTACCTCAGTGAGGGTAAAAGATGTTTTTCCATGTCTATATCAGCATTTTTGTCAACTTCATTTTTTTGAAACTCTGAGACTTTGATTTCATTAAATGGTAAATATGGGTCATTAGCACCATTTATATGTAATAATCCCTAAAAATTATTATAATAGCTCGAGTTCAGGTTGCACATCTCTCAACCTTAGCCTAAATTGAAATGAGATCTATTTAAGAGACATATATCCAAGCTCATCTTAGACAATGAAAAACCTATCGCGACTCAACCTCAGTTTGGGTTGAGTTAACTCAACCAACAAACCCGTAGTAGGATATGGCTCCACCCATGTTGAATATCCTAAAAATCATGTTTTAATTTTTTTTGCCATTTAGCTATATAGACACACTAGGCACACATTGCATACACAACACAGACACAATATTGATATGTCATGGACATCATACAATTGTCCAGTCATAGCCGTCACAATCAGCAGGAGTTGCTATATAAAATCACCCCCCACCCCCCACCCCCCCCCCCCCCCCCCGCGGCGGTTCACGCACACCCCCAAAAATTATTTATATAAGAGGTAAGCTTGCACATTTTGAAGCTGTGAAGATGAAAATGAATCAATAAAATTATAATGGATGTAGAATAAAGAACAATTTTGTTATTCGTTTTGGGTACAAAATTTTTTATATATATATTATTTATAAATAGATGGACCGTCTGTGGAGCAGCGGCTCAATAGGGAAGTGATTCGGTGTGGGCGTGTACATGGGAAGATGTTGTACCCGCCAATCAGGGCCATTAGATTAGTTGAATTTATGTGGATTGATATGGTACATTGCGGCACATGGAATTGTGGTACACATATTGATCTGGACCATTAGATTATTTAATTTTAGGTGGAATAATCCGGTGCATTGCGGCACATGATAAGATGTTAAACACCCTAATTTAGGCCATTGGATTAATTTAATATAAGTAAAATGATTCGGTGCATTATGGTGTATGGAAAAGGGTACGCATGTGCATCCGGACCGTAGATGTGGTCTAGTCAACAAAGGAATAATCTAGTGTAAGCGAGCTCACAGTAACTGAAAACTCCAGCCAATCAGAACGCGCAGTACACATGGAAACTTGGATCTGGTGCATGCAAGTGCGTGAAAAGCGCGTGGGCGCGCGTGCTGATCCATTGTGTGACACTAAATTGAAACGGTTATAATTCAGTCATTTTAAATCGAAATTGGGTCATTCTTGAGTTCAAATTTAAGAATTTTTCGTCCTCTTTTCAATGGTACCAATTTTATTATCAGATTCCCATCATACTAGGAGGTATTTACGTTTTAGTGAGACGGTATTGAAAAATTATTTACTGAGATGGAGTATTTATGGGAAACTATTTCTGACGATATTTAGTAGCATTTAAATTGCGTAAATATAATTAAATTAATATATTATTAGGGAAGGAAGTGTATGTGTATATATATATATATATATATATATATATATATATATATATATTATATGTATGTATGTATACATGTGTATATAAGGTTTAATTGCTTAGGATAAGTATGGAGGGATGTGTATGTATATATATAGATATATATTGATATATATGTATATATATGATTTAAATAATAAAAAATTATTATGGATGGTATTATACATATTTATATATTATATAATATATGTGTATGTATATATATATCAATTAAGATTATTATTATTATTCTTATTTGATATATCTGGAGAGGCTGGTTAGCAAATTTGTGATATGCTTATAATTTACCGGAGATGTTTATGTATGAATTAGCTTACTGTCAAGTTTAAAGCTAATACATAGTTAAGTTGTAAGCATAAATAAGTTGTCATAGGCGTAAATATATTGCCTAAGTATTTGTATGAATAAAATACATACATAGGAAGCATGAATGAGTTGATAGTTTAAAAGTATAAAATATATACTTGTGGAGGCATGGTTGAATTGCTAATGTATAAATAAATATACTTATGGAGGTATGGTTGAATTGCCAAAGTATAAATATATATACTTAAGGAGGCATGGTTGAGTTGCCAATATATAAATAAATATATTTATAATGGTATGGTTGATTTGCCAAAGCATAAGTTAATGGTTATGGGTATTAGATGTTTAAATTATATCTACGGTTATTGTATGTATAAGTTAGATTAGGATTAGATATTCTTAAATTAGAATAATCTAGTAGTTACATGTTAGTGTATTATTTTATATATATTAGTAAAATAATATTAGTAGAGACATGGATGATTTGTCAAAGCCTAGGTATTGGCAGTATGATTTAAATAATTAAATTCATTATTGGCTTTTGGATTAAATATAATTTTTCTTGTATTATATTTTATTATTTAAATGATTAAATATTTATTTAAAATGGAGTTAAAGTTAAAGGGGTTTCTCTTTAAAAGAGAAGGAGTTTTGAGTTGGTTTAGGTGTGATTATGTTTAATCATGGTTTAATGATTTTAAAAATTAATGAAACTATTAATGGAAGGGAATGTTATACTGTATATAATTATTTATACATATATGTTTCATTGTTTATTAAACTTAAAACTTTATTAGGTTTGATTTTGATCCGAGATGATCTACTTATTTGTTTTCAGAGGTCTGATAGAGAAAACTTGTTCGTAGGGTTTAACCCACGATTTATTTTTCAGGTTATTAGAGGTTCCAGTCTCGAGGTTGAGGATCCACAGCTGGGAGACTGTCATTCATCTATTCATCTTGTGTACTTTTAAGTAGTATTGGATTATTGAATAATGTTTTAAGGGGTCCTTGAGTTACTGGATTTCCGAATTGTAATTGTTGGAGAATTATCAATTAATATTTATTTATTAGTTTCTTCAGCGGTTTATTTATTCTTTATCATTCATCTTTGTATTCTGTACTTGTTTAAATACTTTAATTGTTCTGATATCCCCTGGTTTTGTTCGCGGACTTGATCAACCCGTGTTCTGAAATTAGGGGGTATCACATTTGTTTTCACAGTTAGATCATCACCTAGTTTTATTCTGAATCTCTTTTCACAGTTTGATTCTGTAACAATAAGAAACTGAAAAACCTTAAAATTTAATCGAAGACGGGGCTGTGGTGGGATGGGGATGGGGCAAGTGATGGCGGGGCAGGGGCGGTTATGGGGGTGGGGTAAGATTTTAATCGGTTATGGGGGTAGTTTTGGGGGTACTGAAATTAAACGGGAGCGGGGATAGGGAATGGGAAACCAGCCCCAAACCGCCCCATTGCCATCCATATCTTAATGGCATGGAGGAGAGTGTGCGCGCTAACAAAAGTAGCACGGAGATTCTTAAACAAGGGATCAGATGGGGGTTTTCGTGGAGGATAAACATAGGCCACGGTAATGATTTATTTTTATTTTTTTTCTAGTCAAATTGACTTAGAAACCAATCTGGTAATAGAATTAGATTGTGTGATCACAAATAAGACAAATAAGAAATAAGGTGTTTGTGTGTGATTCATACAATGTAATAGAAAGAAAGCAAATCAGGTTTTTGAATTAGATAAATAAACTATATTAGGGAAAAGATACATGTTCATTCTATGGTTCCCAAGGACCGAGATAGCAAACCTCCCATTTGTTCCTCCAGTCCATCTATAGCCATCCTTCCCCCATAACACTGGACCTAACCCTCCCCTCCCTAGTTCATTTGCAGGTAGATAATCGCTGAAGGAGTTCATTTGTTCTATAAAAAAACTTAAATGAACCATTTCCTGTAAAATAAAAATTGATATTAATGAAGAAAACCTAATTCAAAATAATTAAAGATAAAAACAATATATTGCATGAAAATAGAATTTACGGCGTTTTGATCAATTTTGGAATTATTACATAATTGAATTACAATTCAAAATCATTTGTTAGGATAAACCATTCATCCAAAATTTATGTTTATTCAAAATAATGTTTTCCAAAATCATGCTTTAATAGTTGATTTGAAGCAACACCAGCAAACAAATAAATAAAGTTAATTAATAAGATAACAATACACACACGAAAAAAAAAAAAAGATGGAAAAACTTGTTCAAGCCCTCGTAAATTAGTCTGGTACTTAAATAAAAATGGACAAGTATTTTCAAATCAATGTTGTCAAACAACCGAACAACACTTCAAGCTTCAAATCAGTCCAATACATAAACAACAAATTCATGTTTATTCAAAATGATGTTTTCCAAAATCATGCTTTAATAATCGATTTGAAACAACACCAGCAAACAAATAAATAAAGTTCATTAATAAGATAACAATGCACACACGAGGAGGGGTGGCAATTTACCCCAACCCGTTGGGGAACCGCCCAACCCCTGCCCCGTTTAAAGTGGGTTTGGAGAACCGTTTATTTCAATAGGGCGGGGATGGGGATTGAAAAAAAAACCGCCGGTTTCGGGGCGGGGGCGGGGGATAGGTACCCCCAGCCCGAAACCGCCCCGGTTAGATATGAAATTAGTATTAATAGTTTTATAGTTTACCCTTACCTGTTATTGTATTTACCAAACAAACATTCATTATATATATATATATATATATATATATATAAGGAAACCGTATTCAGGCATTCCTATCTTCTAAGTTCTAAGATGCAGCCACGCCTGAGAACCATCCCAACTGAGAACAAAGCAGTTAATGAGCGACGAAGCCAACATAATATGACCTCCTTCACCATCTTCAAATCTTCATCTTCTCTCTCTTGTTCTCTGGCCTCAGATCTCTACAGCCTCAGCCGAGTGATGAAGCAAATCGACACCACTTCTCATCCCCTCACCCTCATGGGGCTTCCTTCAGTCCTTCACCATCTTCTCTCTCTTCTTCTCCAGCCATAAATCTCTGATCAATGAAATATATATATATATATATATATATATATATATATATATTTGATGCATCAAGTTATACCTTTTCACAGATTGATTCTTCTTTTGTTATCATGGGTTTTGTTTTCACAGTTAGATCATCCATAGTTTTATTTTGATTCTCTTTTCGCAGTTTGATTCTGTAACAATAAGAAACCGAAAAACCCAAAAATTTAATCAGGGATGGGGTTGTGGCGGGGCGGGGATAGGGCAAGCGATGGCAGGGCGGGGGCGGTAATGGGGGTGGGGGTAAGATTTTAATCAGTTATGGGGGCGGTTTTGGGGTACTAAAATTAAACGGAGGCGGGGATGGGGAATGGGAAACCCGCCCCAAACCGCTCCATTGCCATCCCTACACACGAGAGAGAGAGAGAGAAAAAAAAAAAAAATAGAGCAGGTGGAAAAACTTGTAACACCTTCAAGCCCCCGTAAAATAGTCTGGACCTAAATAAAAATGGACAAGCATTTTCAAATCAATGGTGCCAAACTACCGAAGAACACTTCAAGCTTCAAATCAGTCCAATACATAAACAACAAATTCATGTTTATTCAAAATGATGTTTTCCAAAATCATGCATCATAATCAATTTGAAACAACACCTATAAACAAATAAATAAAGTTCATTAATAAGATAACAATACACACACGAGTAGGGGTGGCAATTTACTCCAACCTGTTGGTAACCGCCCGCCCCCACCCTATTTAAAGCGGGTTTGGAGAACCGTTTATTTAAATGGGGCAAGGATGGGGATTGAAAAGAAAAAAAAAACCGCCGGTTTCAGGGCGGGGGCGGGGGCGGGGGCGGGGGATGGGTACCTTCGCCCCGAAACCGCCCCGGTTAGATATGAAATTAGTATTAATAGTTTTATAGTTTACCCTTGCCCTGTTATTGTATTTACCAAATTAACATTCATTATGTATATATATATATATATATACATATTATACACTTATAAGGAAACCCTATTCAGGCATTCCTATCTTCTAAGTTCTAAGGCGCAGCTACACAGAGCCTGAGAGCCATCCTAACTGAGAACGAAACTGTCAATGAGCAACGAAGCCAACGTAATATGACCTCCTTCACCATTTTCAGATCTTCATCTTCTCTCTAATGTTCTCCGACCTAAAATCTCCACTACCTCAACCGAGCGATAAAGCGAATCGACACCACTTCTCATCCCCTTACCCTCGTGCGGCTTCCTTCAGTCCTTCACCATCTTCTCTCTTTTCTTCTCACGCCATAAATCTCTGATATATATATATATATATATATATATATATATATATATATATTGATGAATTAAGTTATACATTTTCACAGATTGATTCTACTTTTGTTATCATGGGTTTTGTTTTCACAGTTAGATCATCCCTAGTTTTATTTTGATTCTCTTTTCACAGTTTGATTCTGTAACAATAAGAAACCGAAAAAACCCTAAAATTTAATCGGGGACAGGGTTATGGCAGGGCGGGGACGGGGCAAGTGATGGCGGGGCGGGGGCGGTTATGGGGGTGGGGGTAAGATTTTAATCGATTATGGGGGCAGTTTTGGGGGTACTAAAATTTATACGGGGGCGGGGATGGGGAATGGGAAACCCGCCCCAAACTGCCCCATTGCCATCCCTATACACATATACATATTATACACTTATAAGAAAACCCTATTCAGACATTCCTATCTTCTAAGTTCTAAGGCGCAGCCACACAGAGCCTGAGAGCCATCCTAACTGAGAACGAAGCTGTTAGTGAGCGACGAAGCTAACGTAATACGACCTCCTTCACCATTTTCAGATCTTCATCTTCTCTCTATTGTTCTCCGACCTAAAATCTACGCTGCCTCAGCCGAGCGATGAAGCGAATCGACACCACTTCTCATCCCCTCACCCTCGTTCGGCTTCCTTCAGTCCTTCACCATCTTCTCTCTCTTCTTCTCTAGCCATAAATCTCTGATCAATGATATATATATATACATTGATTGATGAATCAAGTTATACATATTCACAGATTGATTATACTTTTGTTATCATGGGTTTTGTTTTCACAGTTAGATCATCCCTAGTTTTATTTTGATTCTCTTTCTGTAACAATAAGAAACCGAAAAACCCTAAAATTTAATCGGGGACAGGGTTGTGGCAGGGCGGGGACGGGGCAAGTGATGGCGAGGCGGGGGCGGTTATGGGGGTGGGGGTAAGATTTTAATCGATTATGGGGGCGGTTTTAGGGGTACTAAAATTAAACGAGGGCGAGGATGGGGAATGGGAAACCCGCCCCAAACCGCTCCATTGCCATCCCTATCTCTGTGACATGGAGGAGAGTGTGCGCGCTAGCAAAAGTAGCACGGAGATTATTAAACAAGGGATTAGATGAGGGTTTTCATGGAGGATAAACATGGGCCACAGTAATGATTCATTTATTTTTTTTCTAGTCAAATCGACTTAGAAACCAATCTGGTAATAGAATCAGATTGTGTGATCACAAATAAGACAAAAAAGAAATGAGGTGTTTGTGTGTGATTCATGCAATGTAATAGAAAGAGAGCAAATTAGGTTTCTGAATTAGATAGATAAACGATATTGGGGAAAAGATACATATTCATTCTGTGGTTCTCAAGGACCGAGGTAGCAAACCTCCCATTGTGCCAACAGAGTCTCCCATTCTTCAGTGTCATTCGCCCTTTTATAGACTTTAATGGCTATATCATGTTCCTCCAGTCCATCTATAGCCATCCTTCCCCCATAAACTGGACCAAACCCTCCCTCCCTAGTTCATTTGCAGGTAGATAATCGCTGAAGGAGTTCATTTGTTCCATGGAAAAACTTAAATGAACCATTTCCTGTAAAATAAAAATTGATATTAATGAAGAAAACCTAATTCAAAATGATTAAAGGTAAAAGCAATATATTGCATGAAAATAGAATTTAAGGCATTTTGATCAATTTTGGAATTATTACATAATTGAATTGCAATTCAAAATCATTTGTTAGGATCAACCATTCATCCAAAATTTATGTTTATTCAAAATGATGTTTTCCAAAATCATGCTTTAATACTGGATTTGAAACAACATCAACAAACAAATAAATAAAGTTCATTATTAAGATAACAATACACACATGAAAAGAAAAAAAAAAAAAATAGAGCAGGTGAAAAAACTTGTAACTCCTTCTAGCCCTCGTAAATTAGTCTGATACCTAAATAAAAATGGACTAGCATTTTCAAATCAATGTTGTCAAACAACTGAAGAACACTTCAAGCTTCAAATCAGTCCTATACATAAACAACAAATTCATGTTTATTCAAAATGATGTTTTCCAAAATCATGCTTTAATAATCAATTTGAAACAACACCAGCAAACAAATAAATAAAGTTCATTAATAAGATAACAATACACACACGAGTAGGGGTAACAATTTGCCCCGACCTGTTTGGGAACAGCCCGCCCCCACCCTGTTTAAAGCGGGTTTGGAGAATCGTTTATTTAAATGGGGCGGGGATGGGAATTGAAAAAAAAAAAAACCGCCGGTTTCGGGGTGGGGGTGGGGGCGGGGGATGGGTGCCCCCGCCCTGGTTAGATATGAAATTAGTAGTAATAGTTTTATAGTTTACCCCTGCCTTGTTATTGTATTTACCCCATTAACATTCATTATATATATATATATATATATATATATATATATATATATATATATATATATTTATTAGGAAACCCTATTCAGGCATTCCTATCTTCTAAGTTCTAAGGCGCAGCCACATAGAGCTTGAGAGCCATTCTAATTGAGAACGAAGCTGTCAGTGAGCAACGAAGCCAACGTAATACGACCTCCTTCACCATTTTCAGATCTTCATCTTCTCTCTATTGTTCTCCGGCCTCAGATCTCCACTGCCTCAGTCGAGCGATGAAGCGAATCGACACCACTTCTCATCCCCTCACCCTCATGCGGCTTCCTTCAGTCCCTCATCATCTTCTCTCTCTTCTTCTCTAGCCATAAAGCTCTGATCAATGATATATATATATATATATATATATATATATATATATATATATTGATGTATCAAGTTATACCTTTTCACAGATTGATTCTACTTTTGTTATCATAGGTTTTGTTTTCACAGTTAGATCATCCATAATTTTATTTTGATTCTCTTTTCACAGTTTGATTATGTAACAATAAGAAACCGAAAAAACTCTAAAATTTAATCGGGGACGGGGTTGTGGCGGGGTGGAGACGGGGCAAGTGATGGCGGGGCGGGGGCGGTTATGGGGGTGGGGGTAAAATTTTAATCGGTTATGGGGCGGTTTTTGGGTTACTAAAATTAAATGGGGGCGGGGATGGAAAATGAGAAACTCGCCGCAAACCGTCCCATTGCCATCCCACACATGTTTGGGGAGACATTACCATTGTCACTTTTTTTTCCTGCATTACCAATGTCGCTTGAGTAACTGGTAGTTTTTTTTTTTTTCTGACTTTAGCTATATGGTTTAATGTTGGAGTCCTTTTGTCCTTATGTTTAGTTTTAATTGGTACTTCTTTTTTTTTTTATCTTCTCTGTAATTTGTTTTTTCTGTGTAAAACTTCTCTGTAATTTGTTGGCCTAAATGCTTTATTTTTCTCTTTAAGAGTTTTTTTTACAGATTTTTTGCATTTCATTCATTTATAAAGCTTACCCATTTTACCAAAATATATATATTTATATATATTGTCACCGCGTTATGAAGAGAAAAAAAAAAAAAAAAATTCGTCACTGCATTTTGTAATGCTATATCAATTGACTCTTTAATTTATTACACACTAGTACGTTGAATATATTGTATAATACAAAAGGGTTTTGCAACAGTTTAGTATTTTAATTTACCCACAAAAAAGAAATTGTTGACATTAATTATTCAGACGATGTTGAGAAACAAATGATTGGCCATTTGCAATTATCTCCCTAACTACAATTTATATCCTTGAATTATTAAATTTTTGCAATTAAGGACAGATGTGACATGTCCGGCCAATTGGTGATAACCAAAATAGTTAAAGACAATTTTACCCCTATATAAAACTACTTCGATTGGTTTTAATGCATGGAGGGGTGCAAATGTAGAAGTGTTGTGAATCAAGGTTGGAAATGTACCGAGTCGGGGACCCTGATGTTTAAATTGAAAAGCAAGATATCCAACTGTAAAGCAGCGCTAAAACAATAGAGCAGGAGTCAATCTCGAAATTCACAACGTCTAATTGCAGAAGCAGAAGTTGAATTGAAGATTATGCATGAGGACGTTGATTTAGATAGTCATAGAGTCTCTGCAACTGAAAATAAAATTAACCATCTTAGGAAGGAAGAAGAATTGTTTTGGAAACAGAAAGCAAGGGTAGGTTGAGGGAAGGGGACAGAAATACAAGATTTTTCCACTCAAAAACTCAGCAAAGACTAGGCAAAATTCCATTATGGGACTTGAAAGCGAAGATGGTCGCTGGTGTGAGGATGAAACTTCAGTTATTCGTATTATTGAGCAGTATTTTAAGGAGTTGTACTGGCAGGTAACAATACTGATTTTGCAGCACTTCTTAGTCAGGTCCCTGCTCTTATCAATGATGATGTGGTATCTGCTTCATCCCACAAAACCCTCCCAGTTCAGGGCTATCACTTTATGTAATTTGATTTATAAGATCTTCTCAAAAGTATTGGCAAATCGTCTAAAACGGATGTTGGATAGAGTGATCCAGGCTGAACAAGGAGCATTTGTTCCAGGTCGGTTAATCTTTGATAATATAATGGTCGCCCATGAAATTGATCATTTCCTGAAAAATAAGAGGACTGGGAAAAAGGAGGAGACTTTCTCTATGGCATTGAAACTGGATATTAGCGAGGCGTATGACAGAGTGGAGTGGGACTATCTTGAAGCAAGTATGCTCAGATTGGGTTTTAGCAAACAATGGATCAAGCTTATGAAGACATGTGTTCCAACTGTTAGCTACTCATTCATGCTCAATGGATGTCCTCATGGATTCATCATCCCATCCAGAGGATTTTGGCAAGGGGATCCTCTGTCCTTCTACCTCTTTCTCTTTTGTGCCAAAGGTTTGTCATACATGATGTCTTCAGCCTTGCATTCCGGTTTTATTTCAGGAGTTCAAATTTGCCGCAGAGCACCTAAGATATCTTACCTGTTTTTTTGCTGATAGTTTATTATTTTGTCGGGCTTCAAAAGAGGAAGTTCTCTATCTTATTCATATTATGAAACAGTATGAAAGAGCATCAGGTCAGGCTTTTAACATGGAAAAGTCCGCATTGTTCTTCAGTAAGAATACTCCTCCAAGTACCAGAATAGAGTTGTGTGCTTTACTTGGGATTAGAGATGAAGGTATGCAAGGCAAATATTTGGGTCTGCCTTCGGTTCTTGGGCAGAATAAAAAAGCTGTCTTCAATTACATTGAACAAAAGATAAAAAGTAAGGTGACTGGATGGAAGAGATTTTGATTAAAAGTGTTTTGCAGGGGCTTATTCAGTGGCATGTTTCAAAGTATCTAAAGGGGTGTGTGAACGGATTGATAAGGGGATCTCAAAGTTTTGGTGGGCAGGAGCTGAAGAGAAAAGTAAAATCCATTGGATGGGGTGGACCAAACTCCATCATCTTTTAGCCAAACAATGTTGGAGGCTTCAGGTGGAGAAAAGCAAAATTGGGATCAAATTCTTCTTGGGCATGGCAAAGTTTCATTTGTGCTCAGAAGGTTCTTTAGAAAGGAGTTGGCTGATAAATGGATTATGGAAAAGGGGGCTACCTTTGTGTTTACGAAAAACCCCTCATTTTTCTCCAATTGTTCAAGTAAGCGATTTGATTGATTCCATTTGTTGTAAATGGAATGAGGCAAAGATAAAGGAACATTTTATTGAAAAGGATTGGCCCAGGATTCTTGGAATTCCTATTAGTCTCTCTAATAAGGATGACAAACAATGCTAGCTTTTCACAAAAGATGGCAGTTTTAGTGTGAAATCAACGTATCAAGTTTCTATGTCTTTTCAGCAACTTGAGAGGCCTATTAGCCTTAGAATCTTAGTTGAAAACAATGGGACAGAGATTCAATGGAAAGAAGTTTGGAACTTAAAAAGTTAAACCCAAGATCAAACATTTTCTTTGGCAATGTTTACATAATAGGGTGCCTGTTATGGAAAATCTGGTGAAGAAAAGAATTGTTGGGTGTATGTAGTGCCTGCTTGTGGGGAGGAGCCAGAGTCAATTGCTCGCTCACTTGGTCGCTACTTTAGAGCTGTTCAAGTATGGACTCTCAATCTTACGCATGGAGCAAGTAACGATCGGCCACAATCAATGGGCTGCTTGGTGGAGATCTCAAGTGGAAAATTTGGGAGGTTTTCCAAAATATTTGAAAGGTATTGCAGCAAGTTTATGTTGGCAGATTTGGAAAGCTCGGAATGCCTGGGTCTATGAGAAACAATGGTGGAAGGAGATGGATATCGTCTTAAAAGCTGAATCTCAGTTGCCTCAACAGGCACACACATTCCAAAGAGTAATCTTCACAAATGCCTAACTAGGACTTTATTATCAAAGAAATTATAAAGAATCCCAACCTTTTGTAAGATTCATTGCAATGATGGAAGAATACAACAAAAGAAATTTGGAGGGGCTTCACACCCTACAGCTTTTAAAACTGCCTATAAGAAATTTGCACTCTGGTAGTATGAGGGTCCTACAGATCTACAATTTCTTTCATGAGCTTTGTACAATCACATCTGCTTCCTCTTTCCGGTCCACCCATGAACCTAATGTCAAACCCAAGTCATTATAAATACATAAAATCACTTTAATATTTATTTATGTGTGTGTATATATATATATATACACATATTTTTGTTAGTTTTTTAATTACATAAAATCACTTTAAGAAAGCAAAGATCATTTTTTGAACCGAGTATCACAGCCGAAGCAGCTACAACCATCTGATTTGGTTACGCTTTAATGCATCTATGTGGTTGTAAATTTGATGCAAATAGTACTATTTTTAAGAGGACTCTAATGGACATTGACCAAACAAATTAACAAAGCTTAAATTTCATAAATGCCACTAAAGCTTCAAGCTGAGGTGACCAATTGATTTTCAGTAGAGGCTGAGGGCTCTAAGACACCAAGTCGCCTTCCACATTCCACACTGTCATCCAATATCTTCTTCACATCATATTTGTATTCAAACCCTTTTCCTCTCCACACCTGATTTGTCGGAATGAATCTGGGAATGAGATTCCTGGAAATCAATTGACAAACGTAGGTCTTATAAAACTTTGAATTTGAATTGTAAAGAATTATGATTCTAAATCTTAAAACTTACAATTTTATCCTACTCCCAAGTTAGCAAAGACATACAAGCTATAACCGATTTATATTAAGTCAAAAAATCTATCTTTTTTTACCAAACCTATTGATTTTAGATCACAACAAGAGAAACATTTTCATTCTCATAAATGCAGAAAATGAAGTTACAGAAAATCCCATTGACTAGTTTCATAGAGAGATTAAGTTTTATGTTTCAAGGATAGCTAGCATACAATGCAATATTTGGCAATGCAACTTGATAAATATTACATGTCTAGAGATCCTTAATACATATATTTTGATGAGTAAGTAAAGCTAAGTAATTAAAGCTATCAAGGAATATTTTCATTCTCATAAATGCAGAAAATACAGTTACATAAAATCCCATGACTAATTTCATAGAGAGAACTAGTTTTGTGTTCAAGTATAGCCACTAGCATAAAATGCAACATTTCGCAATGCAACTTGATACGTATTACTAGTACATGTCTAGAGGTCATTAATATATATCATTAAAAGCTATCAAAAGGCCTTTCACAAAATCCAAGAGGTCCTCCGTACAATTACAATTACTCCCAAAAACCCAAAAAAAAATAAAAGAGACTATATTGTATTTAAGAGCCCAAATTGGAGATTCCACTCCACCGAAAGATCTCTTATTTATCTCGCCCCATAATCAAAGGTGAGTGAATCCTTAATATAAGCTGCCAATATGTTTCATATCTTTAAAGTTTTTGTACACAATATATATATATATATATATATATATATATATATATATATATCATTTATGTAATGGAAGAAAAACATCTCAATTTCTTAGCTACTTTTTTTTAAGAAACAAGGATTTGCCCAAAACTCGAAATGCTGGAATGCTTCCAGAATACGAGCTAGGCTTGGGTGCGCAATGGTTTCCTCATAGGTGGTTTCATTTTGATATAGTTCCTGATGACCACACCCAAATTTCATTATATCGCCATTCGGTGTCTGCAATGTCTTTTTAAGAAACTAGGATTTGTCAGAACAGCACTGCTTCCAAAATATGAGCTAGGCTTGGGTGCACAATGGTTTCCTCATAGGTGGTTTCATTTTCATATAGTTCATGATGTACTGCATCCTTTCTTTTGAAGCCCATTCAAAAATATGTTTTTCATCCTCATATGAATCTGGATCTGCAATGATGGAATGATGGATAATGTCTCACAATCCGTTTTGTTATTAGTTGCAGTTTTGTGTCAAAAAGTTAACCAAGGAAAAATATAATGGTAATCAAGTTAAAACAAATCAACTATCAAGTATCACATAATAAGATAAGGCTATGATAAAAAATAAAAAATAAAAAATAAAAAAAAGTTCAAACAAATTTAGATGATGCTACACAAATCACCTAATTAGATTAGATGATTACAGGCCAGCAAACCAATGCTACAAATTTATATATTCTTATGTATTCACGTGCATATTAGTAACTCTATTTATATATCTGTATTATATATAATAATCGTGTATGTATTGTTTATCTGTATGGATATCTTGAAATGACACTAGTGAGAGAAAAGGAGATGAAAATGATTGCCCAGCCAAAACAAGCAATTCTTTTTGTTCTGGAAACAAAAGCACTGAGATGGTTCTAAAAGAATGAAGGACACACACATATATATAATATTATTTATTTTATCTATTTATTTTTCAATTTAATGTTGGTTTCAAAAATTTAATACATTTAGTGAACTTCTTTTCATATATCCAAACAATCTCAATTTTTAATTTATCTCCAATGATGTTACTTCAACCACCTCATGGATGCGATCATTTTTAATTTTACTATTTGATGTCTTGCAAAACATCATCTCAAACATCCACATTTTTGTCATCATGTTATGTATATATTGTTTCCCAGGCCAGAAAAATAACGTGTCAATAGTTGCTTTATATAACTTCACTTTCAATCTTAGGAATACGTTGATCACACAAAATATTCCAAAACCATTCCTCCAATTTAACACATGAAACATCGATTCTCCAATTAAAATCTCTAATTTTTCCTTCTTAGTGCATAATCAAGTATAAGTAGCAAAAATGTTCACTTTTGATATCTCTTGATCTTCAAGCTTCACTGCGTCTCTATTTTTATTAACATATATATATTTACTAATTGTACAATCTATATATTTATTCTATCCACTTATCTTGATCCTTTTTTAGTTCTAGAGGTTCCTTCCAAATTTGCACTTACCTCTCCAATAGCCTCGTCAATTAAAACTATCATCAAAATGCAAAAGTTTATATGCCAAAAAAGAAAAACAAGTGGAAAAAATCACTGACCGCCCGCAAGAGAATGAATGTTTAGCGGCTTCAAGTCTATGTATCTTGGAGTGGGAATGGGAATTGAAAAAGATAAGTGAATCGAACATGGGAAGCGAAATGTTTGGTGGCTTTAGATCGCCATACACAAGTTGTGAAACCCCCTCCCACTTCAATTAATGAGTTAAAAGAAATTGTATAGGATAGAAAACCCCACCGAGACAATATAAAAGAGGCATTGAAGATCAATTAATAATTTACATCAAAAACCTTCAGACCATATAGTTACTCTCTTAACATTTTAATTGTTCGATAAACTAGACAGTTCAGGAAGTGGCAAATTAAAATATGCTCTCTTTTGAATGATATGTGATCACAATAAACAAGAATTCAACATGCCGGTATACTGATCAATGTATCTGAAAGAGCTGTTAAACTGGAATTCAACCTTTGTTATAAATGAAAGTGTCTAAATTGACAAACCTTTGCTCATTTATGTTGTGAGCATTTGGGGTATGGATCCTCCCCTATACACGTTGGCAAAAATCAGTAATGCCATTGATCTAATCCACTGATAACTCGATGGCCATCTCCTAGAAAAGACATAAAATATTAGCACAAAGAGTACAATTAAAAAATAAATAAATAGAGAGTATTATCAAAATGCAAGTTTATATGCCAATAAGGAAAAACAAGTGGAAAAAAACATGGCAAATGGAAATGTTTTGCTGCTATAAAAAACGCACAGTTAACCATAGAAGTAAATGTATGGAACATGGAATCAAAATGTTTTGTGGCTCAGATCGCCACACCATACACAAGTTGTGTAACCCTCCCAGTTCAACTTTGCAAGTAAATAACAATAATTTAGATTAATGAGTTAAAGGAAATTGTATAGGATAGAAAACCGCACATGAGACAATATAAAAGAGGCATTGAAGATCAATTAATATTTTACATAAAAAAACTAGACAAATCAGGAAGTGGCAATTAAAATATGATCTCTTTTTAATGATATGTGATTACAATAAACGGAATTCAACATGCCAGTATACTGATCAATGCATCTGAAAGAGTTGTGAGCACAATAAACTGGAATTCAACATTTGCTTGAAAATCAGACTCAATGCTAGACAGAAGTGTCACCACTAAAGAGAGTATAGAAGTCCTTTTTTGTTTTGTTTGTTTTCTTTAAAGAAGATAAATCTCCCTATCCTGTGACAACTTCAATGATCAATTTTTTTTAATAATAATCAGTTCACTATTGTTGTTGGAGTGAGTGAAGTTTAACTTTGTTCTTCACTATGGTGGTGGTAATGTTTAATTGTAAACTAATTTAGAGGAAAAAAAAGGATACTTCTTTACTATGGTGGTAATGTTTTGTACAACTGATATAGTACTGTCTCTAATTGCAATAAGTAACCAAATTTTATACTATTAAACTTTTGCAACTCATCCTCTAAAACTATCACAAAGTAGCAGTCAGTCACTACATAAATTTGTCAAAATAACTTTAACTTGTGTAAATAAAAAATTAAACAGAAAATAAAAATAAATACAAAACTTACTCTGTTTTACCGACACTGCTCAATCCAAAAGATTCTTCCATAGCAAGAAGTAAGCCTATATTAAAAGCACAAGATTTAAAAAAACTTAACTTAAATATTTACAAGCATTTATATTTACATCTGATAATATCTATATATATATATACACACACACACACAAAACATGAATAAAATAGTATATCAGCAAAGATTTAAAAGTAGGAAGAAGAAAAAGATGAGTTAGTTACCTGATGATTCAAGAGGCATGTCTAACCCTTACAATTACGTCAACTATAACCCTATCCCTTATACCACACCACCGAACTGAAAAGGGCTCTAAAGCACGAACAAAATAGCAAAGATCGGTGCTCGGTTGACAGCTATATACAACTTAGCCCTTTTTTGAACAAAGACACTCCCTACGAGAATTTCTGATCCAAACAGACCCTTAAAAACATTTGAAAAGCCAAAATTGCCCTTCAATGTTTAATTATTTTTATGGTAAAATATTATAACTCATGAAAAGTCAAATTTGCTCTTATACATATTCACTATTACATCAATACCATCATATATATATATATATATATATATATATATATATATATATATATATATATATATCTCATATATAAATATATATATACATATAACCAATCTCAAAGCCTCTTTCATCCAGATCCGCCACCATCACCATCTCGATCCGTCATCTCCTCTGCGTCTTGATCCGCCGTCGTCGCCGCCGCCTCTTGATCCGCCGCCATCTTGACCCGCTGTCGTCGTCGCCTCTTCGTCTTGATCCACCGTGTCGCCGCTTCATGATCAACAACAGCCGTCGTCGCCGATTCATGATCAACAATAGCCGTCGCCACCCTTCTCAACCATAGCCTTCGCCGTCGCCGCCTTTCTCAACCATAGCCGTCTCTCCGACGCCAACAACAGTCGCCATCTCTCCGACGCCAACAACAGCCGCCGCCTCTCCCCAACAACCACAACCGTCGCCACCACTTCTCATCCACAGCCACCACCATCGCACCGACGCCAACAACAGCCGCCGCCGCCTCTCCCCAACAACCACAACCGTTGCCATTGCACCGACGCTAACCCACCACTAAACAAAAGCTTGTGATCCAACCGTGATTCCTGATGATGGCGACGACCAATGGAAGCTTCGACAAAGGCGACCATCATACCAGACAACATTAACGGCTAGAGAAATTCCTGACAACGCCTCGATGCCGAGGCTCCACTGCTCCAGCGAGAAGAATGATGATGACGTTGTGGTTCGATTAATCACTATCTATATATGTAAGTATGTATGTATGTATATATATATATATATATATATAGGAAGAAGATAGATTACAGGAATTTAGGGGAAGTGGATTTGGGAAAGAAGATGGATTACGGGTTATAAATACACATATTTGTTTGTATATTATACAGAGAGATTAGGATTTGATCTTTGCACTTTCTATTTTGTATTTTGTGATACTTGATAGCTTTATTTCAAGCACCATGGCGGCGGCGGCGGTGGCTATGGTAGGGTTGTGAAATGGTGGTGGTGGGTGTGAACTGGTATGAGTATAGTTTCTAGGATATTTTGGTCAATAAAAAATAGTTGTATTGGGTAAATTGGTAATTGAATGTGTCAAACGACAATAATGTCAATTCACGATCATTGGGGTGTCTTTGTTAATTTTGTCAAATCTAAGGGGGTGTCTTTGTTCAAAAAACGGCTAAGTTGTATATGACTGTCAATAGGGTAAACCTTAGGGGATGTCGTTGTAATTAACCCAAATACAAAGAAGCCCTGCCCAATATGAGAAAAACCCACCCCAAAAAAGGCTAACCCGCCCATTGAAGACAACCAAGGCCGGACCAGTCCCAAATCAGGAGCGAGTCATGTTCTCTCTCTCCTTAAGAATCATATTAGTCTCTCTTGAACCCAATTTTTTGTTTTTTTTGCTCACTCAATTTTAAGAAAATATTTAACCAACGAAAGATGGTTAGGTATTGAGTTTTCTTATATATTTTTGAGACAAAAATGCTTTTGTACCTATTTTAATATTTTCTATATATATTTATTCCATTATCACTCTTAGTCGCATGTCATCTACCATTGCAGTAACACGTACTTTTCTTAAAATTTATCATATATATATATATATGGGTAAAGTGCAATAAACCCCCTCCAACTATACCTTAAGTGCAACTAACCCCCTTCAACTACAAATAACCCCCTCAACTATGGTTTTGGTCTAGTCTTAGGACAGAGAAGGTTATTTCGGTCATCTCCTTTCACTGGAAATTGGAAAAGTCCATTTTACCCCTCATCAAACCACAAACGCAGCTAATAAAATAGAGATAGAGAAAGAGAAATGTATAGAGAGAGAAAGAAGGGACCAAAGAGAGAACTCAAGAAACGACGTCCATGGTGGAAGAAAAAGAACCACAAAGAGGTAACATCTATGAGAAACCATCATCATCTTCTATAGAACCTCCTCAAATCCATACTCCCTTGGTACGAATCAGCCTCTATAATCACATCATTTTCTTCTTCTGGGTTACCGGCGTTTTACGCCTCTGTTCTGCCGGAGGTTAATTCTCTGGGCCTCCCACTGATGCAGAGAATTAAACTTCTCTCTCTACTACTCTGCAATCCTTCATTTCGAAGAACAATTCTCAGTCCATGGTCCCAAATCAGAAACCCTAACCATCAATTAAAAAGGGTTTTTGAAAATACGCCGGAGCAATTCATCCTCATGATCGTATTAAGCAAGAAAAGGTACACTGACGGCAGCACCAAAGGAGGAGAGGCATCGGTCTTGTTCGGTTGGGTATGGCGGTTCATTCATCTCTTACTGGATGCCCAATCTCAACTCATTCTCCTAATGAGACCTAACGAAGTGGGTCTTCCCCTTGTGCCCATCATTCCCACTACAATCCTCTCAAAACCCAACTCTGAAATTGACAAATCGGTTCCTATATTCACCCGAGCCTAACATTTTTGTTCTGTTTTCTTATAACAAAATCGTTTTATGTGTGTGAAGGGGGAGAAGCAAATTATCTGAAACCCATTTTTTGATTCCTTCTAATTTCACATTCCATTACCATTCAGAAAAGGGAAAAAAAAAAATCTGTGTTTTGTGAATATTGTAACCAGAAGATAAATTTAATCACAAAAATAATTAATTTTAGCATTGAACTATGTTTTACTCTTAGATGCTTGATTTGAACTATGTTGGCATGAAGTATGTGTGAATGAGATAGAGTGATAGAGAATTTTTTTTTTCTGCTCTCCCCATGTGATGGAGATTGGGTTAAGCTAAATTGTAGAGATTTTCTTTTATTTATTTTTTGTTGAATAAGTTGCATATATATATATATATATATATATATATATATAGGTAGTGCAAGAGAGGTTCAGTGTTGAGAAATGATATATTTGTGTATATATACATATATATGGACGGTGCAGTGGGTGGGAGAGAGGTTCAACGAGCAGAGACGATATATATATATATATATATATATATATATATATATATATAGACAGTGAAAAGAGCAGTGGTGTTTGGCTGTGTGAATAAGTTATAAGTGTTTGGATTGATGGTAACAAAATGGGTATTGTTGTCCTTTCATATTCATAAGGGCACTATGGTCATATACATTCAAAATGTGTGTCAAACCAACAATTCGTAGGTAAAGGCACCGGAATGGGTAAGTTGCAACCAAACAAGTGAGTGTAAGGGGGTTTTCTGCTACTTTAGAAATTTAGGGGGGTTTTCTGCCTATTGGAGTATAGTTGAGGGGGGTTTATTGCACTTTACCCTATATATATATTGAGAATTATATTGTGCATTCATTTCTTTGGTTTTTATTGATTTTCATTTTATACATATTTGTTAAAGGAACGCTACAAGAAATAATGCCTAAATTTTTTTTTTCTTTTTTATATTATTTATGCCTACATATTTTTCTTATTCTTTTATTATATTTCAAAATAAATTTTCTCTATAAAAAAATCTATTTCTTCCATATGACTAATGTGAACTTGACAATCTAGTAAAATATTAACAAATAAATAAATATAAATGATGTCATTTAGATTATTTAATAAAAAAGAATCAAGATGCACTCACAAATTTCAAATAAGTCAATTTTTATTTTAGTTCTCTTTCCACTAACTTCAGTTTGCTAAGTCACCCTCCTTAGATAGTTTTGGTGGGAGAAATAAAGGGGGGAAATAAAAAAATTTAAACAATTATATATTTCTTGAGAATTAGACTCTTTATTTTCTTAATTCTTTGTTTATTGATAGGCTAAGGTTCATCACTAGGCGAGTTTCTTACTAAAATGCAAAATAAATAGTGCGATTTTATATTTATGTCATATTTTATATCGTTTTTTAATAGCAATAATACTAATATATGCAACTTACAAATATACAGACATATATCTTTCAAAAAAAAAAAAAGTCGTTGTCATGGGTTAGAAGAGATCCAAAGATACCACGTCACTACTATGAAATACTGACATTGCACTTGGCTTTTAAATAAAACACAATTTGGTGCATGGGAAGTGAAAGATTAAACCTATATTCTCATTTAATAAGAATACAATTTCATTTTGAATATGAAAATAATTGTGAGAGAGTGATGACGGATCTAAGTGACACATTTCGTTTAAATAGGCACGTTCACAGTCTTTCTTCTGATTTTACTTGACTTAAATTTTACCACTTCTATAATAACTCACAAGAATTTGAAAATACGATAAACTAAAGATGTGTTTTATAACGTTTTTGTTTTATATTTTTACAATCTCAATAAAGCATAAACATAATTTTGTTTTTTTGAGTGACAATAAAAAGCAAAAATGACGTTTATTAACACTTGTTGTTGTCACAATTTTGAAAACAGAAAATAATAACAGTGTTTAATAATACATATTTGTTACAGATTTACATAACATTTTAATTATTTTATTTTTATTTTTTTCATTAGTATAAAAAATCCTTAAATATGTATGCAATTCAATTATTTCACAAATATTAAAAATATTGAATACAGTATAATAAAATATAATATTCAATTTAAAACCATAAATCCTAATAATACTGAATACATAAGTACAAAATAAGATATATTAGGACAAAAATATTCTCACCAATTATCTATATAAGTGCATGCATATGCATCATCTATACATTTATTATAAAATATATAATATATTTAACATATATTATATTATAATAAAAATATATATTAAATAATATAACTATAATATAATATAGATATGGTATATAATAATATATTATATCTGTTGCATAATAATTTAATAATATTATATAAAGTAAATAATAAATATATAATAAATCATAATTTTTTTTGTCCCAAAAAATAATTTACACTATTATGTAATATATTATATTTTAAAAATATATTTTTGCTAAATAAAAAAGAATTTACACTAATATATAATATAAATATAATTATATATTAAAAATATATTTTTATTAGTATTTAATATGTAGCATTAGTATATAATACTATTAACATACATTTTATTTGAAATGAACAGTGTATATGTAATAATAATAGTGAAAATATTTTTGCTCCACAGTGTCGAAAACATGAGAAATACATTTTTTATGTTTCCTTCTTTCTTCACAAAAATGGAAAACGTTTTCTATTACAGAAAATATATATATTATTAAACATGTTTTTGTTTTTGTTTTGTCTTTTTACGAACTGACAACAGAAAACGTTTCTGATTAATAAACACAGTCTAAGTCTCAAAAGGGAGGACTCAAAGGGGCTTTCTGATCTACCTTTTCCTTCCAATTTAGGCAGTGAATTAAGCTGTGAAATCATTCACCCGTTTGGTCAGATTTGTTGACTGTGGATGTTGGAGATACTATGAAACATTAAAAATACACGCCACGTGTAACGTGTAGTTTTTTTTTTTTTTTTTTTTTTATCTCTAACAGTTAAGATATACTGTCACGTTACCAACATGTAAAATTGTTATATATTTTACACAATCTTTTTACATAGCCACATCAGCATATTCCTTTTCTTTTCCGTCTTTCTCATTCCATTAACGAATCAACCATATATTAAAGAGGTTTGTAAAAATTATGTGGGCTCCAGGCATGACACTGGTTAGTTGTTATTGGATAATATATTTTTTTACAAAATGTATAAAATAACTGCTGAAGTTTTGTGTAAATCTATTATGACACATCATATTTCCAAAAATATATATACACAACTGTTGGAGATACTCTCAAGACATGATATCAGGGACAGACCCAACAGGGGACTAGGGGGGGCAGATGCCCCCCCTGAATTTTTAATATTTTCATTTTATACCCTAATGTTTTTAAAATTTATGAAAATGCCCCCCCTAAAATTACAATTCGCCCCCACTGGATTCTTTTTTTTTAGCATTTTATACTTCAAATTTTGATAATTTATAAAGATGCCCCCACTATAATTATAATTTGCCCCACTGATTTTTTTTTTTTTCATTTTATATTTAAATTTTTTTAAAATTTATGAAAAAAAACCCTATTAAAATTACAAAAATGAACCCATCATATAATTTTGTATCCATAAATTAAAAATTCACCCCCCCTCACCAAATTTTCTGGGTCCGTCACTGCATGATATCACCTCCTAAATAATCACTGACATGTAATAATACGACTCATTGTAGTATCTATTATACTTCCTCTCGAATCGGGTTCACGCACAAATATAACTCAGAATCCCAAAAAAATGAATACATTATGTAAGAAAAAACATAAGAAGTAAATTGAGTTAAAAAATTATGGCGCTGCAGTTTAGAACATTTGAAAAGAAATAATCCAAATGAAAATAATGCACATATATTAACTTAACTCGAACTCATAAAATTTACCGGATTACTATTTAAGACATTAGAAAAGAAATACTTCAGATGAACAGAAATATTAAAAAGACACGTCTTCATTACATTTTTAGGTCAGGATTGGTAAAATGTCTTGTCACGTCTAAAATATTCAATGTTATATTAAAAAAAAAAAACATAAGCATCGTGATCTAATAAATATGAACAAATCATTTTACTTTACTTTCACGAAACCAAATTGATGGCAATTCTCCTACATGTGTCCATATTAGATTATGGAAGTATTTAAGTTTTTTTCAAAATCTCTCATTTCATAGGAGTTCTCTCCTTTCATGAGGGTTTTCTACTTGTTAGAGTAGCCGATTTAGGGGCTTCTTGCTTCTTTCTCTCTCTCGATCTAGTCGGGTTTGGTTTTTCACAGATTCATCCCACTCCCTTGTTGTCCTTCGGGCTTCTTGGGTCGAGTAGTTGGAATCGTGTTGGTTCCTATTATGGATCTAGTGATTTTGGTTGTCGAAAGTTGATTGTCTGTTTGAATTGGATTGTCACGGTGGACAGGCTATATTGTTTATGTGGTGTGGGTGGCTTTGATTACAGGTTTTCGAAGAATTTGTTCCCTGGGCGTCTTTTCACCTTGCCGCTGTTGTTTTTTGGGTTCCTGTTAGTGTTCTTGTTGGATCGGTTCATGGATTGTCCAGCGGCCGGTTCCATTGATGTTATGCACGCATCCCATGCATTTTCTCAAGCGTATGGAATACATCAGGATGATGGGACATGCCGATTGGGCCGGGTTTCAGACTTCGGTTAGGCCTCTACTTCTACTGCTTTGGGCCGAATGAATTATTTTCGCCCACCGATTTAGCCTCAGCATTGACAAGCAGTATAGCGTCGTCCTCAGGTATCTCTAATGTCCAGTCTCTTAATAATTCTCTAGATGTCCCTCAATGTGTGTTTCATCATAATTATCTACGAATGTTGGTTTGGAATTGTCGAGGGATTGGTAATCTTATTACTGTTCGACAACTAATGACCTCACTGCCGGGATGTTATCGCTCGTTTTTTAAACCAAAACTGGATTAAGTAAAATCCAAAAGTTGAAAAGACGATTAAAGATGGATTTCGTTTGGTGTGTGGATTCAGTGGGAGCGGCTGGGGGTATAGCTTTACTTTGGCGAGTTAATAATTTGTTTGGAATAGTTGATTTTTGCGAGTAACAGATTACAGTGAAGCTTTGTTTAGTTCGGAAGGGCTGTTGGGTTCTTACTTTTATTTATGTTAGTACTGTTGATGGCATTCGTGCGGCTCAGTGGGAATATCTTAAGAGAATGCAGTGTTCGTGGGGTGCTCGTTGGCTTATTATTAGTGATTTTAATGATTTTTTATCTCCGTTGGAAAAACAAGGTGGTGTTCCTAAACCATGTTGGGTTTTAAAAAATGTTACAAATCTGGTGAATGATTGTGGGCTATTGGATTTGGGATATAAGGGCTATGGGATTTGAGGGCTATCCATTTACATGGTGTAACCACCATCGTGGCTTTGCCAATATTAAGGAACGATTGGATCGTGCTTTATGTAGTAAGGATTGGCGACAGATGTTTCCCCGGATTCGACTTCGTCATCTTACGTTGGCAAGGTTTGGTTATTGTGCTCTGCTTCTTGATCTTTTACCGGTTTTTCATATGAAATCTTGTCCATTCCATTTTGATGCACGATGGGTGTACGATCCTAGGTGTGATGACATTGTTAGGAAAGCTTGGCGTGTTCCAGTTTTTGAGTCTCGTTTGTTCCGGTGGTCTGAATAACTCAAGGCTTGTAAAAGATCATTAATCCAATGGGCTCGGAATAAAGTATTTAATTCTCGGCGACATATTGAACAAGCTAAATTTAGATTGCAACAATTGAAAGAGAACACGGATGATTATTATTCTGAATAGGTGAATACAGTGGAAAGCCAGTTACAATCTTGTTGGCATCAGGAGGAATTGTACTGGTTTCAAAAGTCTCGGATTCAATGGCTACAGGTGGGGGATAAAAATTCAAAATTCTTTTATACATCTACTATTCGTAGGCAAAGGTGAAATCATATTTCTGGGATAGAGGATTCCTCTAGTAATTGGATTGAAGAGGACTCACAGATTCAGGATATCTTTCTTTCTTATTTTCAGGATTTGTTTCATTCCAAAGATCCGATGCATATTGCTCAATTTATCCAGCACATTCAGCCACGAGTTACTCCTTATATGAATAATAGCTTAATTTGACCACCTTATGAGGAGGAAATTCGGTGTGTTGTTTTTGATATGCAGCCATGCAAAGCACCGGGTCCTGATGGTATGACTGTGTTATTTTATCAGCGATATTGGCATCTTATTAAGCCAGAGATCATTGATGCGGTATGTAGTTTTTTGCATTCGGGTCATCTTTTATCTAGTTTGATCACACTAACATCGTTTTACTTCCTAAAATTGAATCTCCTACCCATGTTTCCCATTATAGACCAATCTCTTTATGCTCTGTTGCTTATCGAATCGTTGCTAAGGTGCGTGCTAATAGGCTTAGAGAATTTCTTCCTTCTATTGTTAGTGAATCTCAGAGTACGTTTTTTTCAGGCCACCAAATTACGAATAATATCCTGATTTCTCATAAGATTATCCGCTATCTTAAGAATAAGCGCAAAGGTAAAAAAGCGTTTTTTGCCTTGAAATTTGATATGAGTAAGGCCTATGATCGTATAGAATGGCCTTTTTTTGTTCTTGCGAAATTGGGTTTTCATGCTGATTGAATTAAATTAATTCATGCATGTATCTCCACGGTTTCGTATTCTGTGATGATTAATGGTAGACCTGTGGGGTTGTTTCGTCACACAAGAGGCCTCAGACAAGGAGATCCTTTATCCCTTTATTTATTTATTTATTTTGTGTGCAGAAACTCTTTCTTATTCTTTGCAGGTGGCCCTTCAGCATCGCGTTTTATCTAGGATCCATGTTTGCCCCCAAGCTCCATCTATTTTTCACTTAATTTTTGCAGATGATTCAATTGTTTTCTGTCAAGTCTCTACAGCAGAAATTATTTTTCTTAAGAATCTCTTACAGAGATATGAACGGGTATCGGGGCAGCAGATTAACTTTTCTAAATCCTCTATTTTCTTCTCTCGTAATGTGATACCCCTCGGATCCGAGACACGGGTTGATCAGACCCAGGCCCAAACCCGAGGGAATATCAAACAATTAAAGTATTTAAAAGCGAACACAGATGACAAAATGAAATAATAAAGATGGAATAAAACTGAAAGAAACATTAATTATAAAACCCTCCATGCATAACTGAAATAATAAAACTCCAATCCTCCCAAAACTTCAAGGTTACAACTTTGGAATCCACTGGTGGACCCCTAACCAAAAGTTCAACTGAAACTGAAAATTTAAAATAGAAAATGCTAAAAGCATCGAGAAAATCCTACGTAATCAGATGAATGTGAGACTGTTCTTGACAAGCACGATCAAGCTCTAAGGCTGGAACCGTCCTGTACCTGAAAAGAATAATAAAGAAGTGGGTCAGACCCACGAGCAAGTTCTAATCTAACTGCAATCCATACAATGACCCGATACGCAGATACACCGTAGACACCTCATAATATCTATCTAGTCCATACATATAAATATATCCACATTAAGGGACATTCACTAGTCTATAATAGGGGTCTCAACCTGAATAGAAGGCAACATGCGAATACGCACCCAAAGGTGGGCATGAGTACTTAGACCTAACAAGGTACACCTCAACCTATTATAACCAGCTACGCATATACGCACCCTAACCAACGAGTCTAAGACTCAAACTCAGCTCGTGGTACTATAAATATATATATATAATCCATCCAAATCCAGGGTATGTAGTTTAAATATTTAATAAACTGACATACAACAAACCAACTGGTTAGTCACCCAACTTATTCAGTTGATGTGACTTAACCTCCATCCATTAATCCAGGAAGCCACTCAACTTAGTTGCAGTTGACATGTCTTAACCAAAATTAGGATTCAATATTTATAAATCCATTCCTTAAATCCGTTAGGTTAGGTTTAGGTGTTTGGAGCTAAACCGTCACCAGTATGTCACCGTCCCATACCGGTGCATACAATCCTCCATATCCAGGTCAATTACAATGTATACATAATGAACAAGTAATTTACAGTTCAAAACCACCATCCAAATAATTGCAGAAAAGTATTTAAGATTTCAGCAATTTAAATCTCAGAATTAAACCATGTAATTGCAGGAAACAGTTTAATAGTTTACACAACTAACATCCAAAGCATGCATAGACCCAATCCAATATATCAATGACTCTATCATGCATTTAGAACAAATTCTATAATCCTATTATAGTCTAACAAATTGCTAAATTAACCTAAACAATTTATTTCGTCCCATCCGATAACAGTGTACTAAGTCATACGCTTTTATACTGTTTTATCCTTTATCTTAGAGACTTAAACCATGCATCAACTAGTTTAACCACACTTAGAATCAAGTAATTAGATCCTCTGAAAAGTCCCCACAATCCATTAGAAACATCCCAAGGCTCAAACAGTGTCCAGAATACCAAACAGTGCCTAAAAAACTACAAATAAAATAAAATTAATCGTATATTGCAAATGGAGCCTGTAATACCCCTAATTTTAAAAGGATAGTCTCGGCATTTTTAATATTTATTGTATTGCATTTTTCTTTATTTTATTGTCTTAATCGCATTTTTATTTATTTTATTTCATTTATTTAAATTGGTTGTATGTGCATTATTTGGTTTAATTAATTGCTTAATGGTTTATTTGTTTAATCAGTCATGTTACTTAATATGTTTTTGGTAACTGTTTATATAATTTTATTTATTTATTTATTTAATTGTGTTTATGTAATTGTTTAATCAATTTTATTTAATGAAAATTTAAATTTAAGGGAATTTAGTTCAATTTTATTTAATTGGGTTCTTTACGTGAATTTAGGGTTGCAATTTTACATAGGGTGGCCGACGTAGGTATTTATCTTAGGTCGGTTTATGGGCCGAGATGGGCTCTGGCTTTAAGGTTACATGGATTAGGGTTTAATCACTAAGCCTATAAGTATGTGTGTCACGGTGGTTTAGGGTTTGAAAAGAATTAAACGTAATTTCTGTAAACACAACAGAGACCGTGGGATACAGAGGGAGAATAGAGAGAGATAGGAAAGGAAGGATAGGTGGAAGCAAGGTAGAAGGAACGTGGGTTTGTGGAACAGCAGTGGAGAAATTGAACGGGTAATACAGAACTGGGAATTTAGAGTTTCAAGTCTGAAACTCAAAGGCAAGTTCTTATCTTCCTCCTTCCCTTTGATTTGTGTTCTGTGCACCTGGACATCTCTAGGAGATTAATTGGCCTTAAACTGAACCATGCATGTTTTATATATGTTTTACTTGATCGTTTTATCTGTGAAATTTATTTACAAAACAATTATAGCACGTATGTTTTCTTGACTCTGTTTTGGCGTAACGTCTCACTGATTTAATTTTTATTTTGAATCTTACTGAAATCAACCGAGGTCTGATTGGATACTAGATGTAATTTAAGACTTCAAATTTAAAATTGGAGGAAGAACAGAGGGGTTGGGATAAAACTGATGTCGCAATTTAGTTTCAGTATTGTTCTTCAACTATGCTAGTTTAAATGGCTTGATTAAACTCTGTAATTGTTTGCAAAACTATTGTAAACAATCTTGGGGAATGCTTCTAGACTAAATTACGAGTCCTAAGATTAGTTTTAGAGACCAACAGAGTGGTTGGATTTGATCAGAGAAGGAGCGGACGGGCTGAAACGAAGCAACGGGGACAAGGCTCTCAAAGGATGTGAGAGCCGGCTCCATGGAAGTGGGAGCCGGCTCCCACAACAAAGTAAAGCCGGCTCTAAGAAGTCCTAGAGCCGGCTCTAGGCTGGAAAAGAGCCTGCTCCAAATTCTGGAGCAGGCTCCCTTGTTATTTTTGGTTTATTTTAATTTTTTTAAAATTTTTCTACGTACTATGTTCACTGTTTGGGCAATCTGGGTTATTAATCAGTTTTAAAATTTTAGTTCGGTGTTAAATAATAATTTTAACTTGTAACTAAGGTCTTGAATTGCATAAATTAACCCCTTAGTTTAAATGGAATTAACAGTACGCTATTTGACAACTTTGCGTACAGTTAACGGCTGGAAGGAGATTTGTTGATTAATTTTAATCTGATGGTTTAGGGTGCTATAAAATGATTTTAAATTTATTTTTGATGCACGATGAAGTCTTTTAAAGTAATATATTGGACTTGTGGCATAGTGGGGGCTCTGTGCTAAAGGTTACAACACAGTATAAGTATATGACTTAATATTCTGTTACCGGATGGAGGGAACTAGATCGCTTAGTTTAATTTAGCGATTTATTGGACTATAATATTATTATAGAACTAATTTTAAATACATGATAGGGTCATTGTTTTTATTAAATTTGAACTATGCATGTGTTGGATGTTAATTGTTAGAATAGTTTATTTTCTAATGCAATTACATGGATTATTACTGGATTTTATTTGCTAGATTGTTAAGATTCCTTCTGTAAGTATTGGATGGTGGTTTTTGGACTGTAAATTATTGAACTGTTATATATGTTGTAATTTACATGGATATGGAGGATTGTATGTACCGGTATGGGACGGTGACATACTAGGGACGGTTTAGCTCAAAACGCATAAACCTAACCTAATGGATTAATGGAATGGATTGAAAGATATCGAATCCTAATTGTGGCTAAGTCAGATCAGCTGTAACCAAGTTGGATGACTTCCTGGATTAACGGATGGTAGTTAAGTCATATCCACTGAATAAGTTGAGTGACTAACTAGTTGGTTTATTGTAGGTCAGTTTAATAAATAGTTGAACTGCTTACCCTGGATTTGGACAGACTTTATATATATGTTTATGGTACCACGAGTTAAGATTGAGTCTCAGACTCGTTGGTTAAGGTGCGTATATGCAGGGGATGCGTAGCTGGTTATAATAGGTTGAGGTGTACCCTGTTAGGTTTAGGTATTCATGCCCACCTTTGGGTGCGTATTCGCATGTTGCCTTCTATTCAGGTTGAGACCCCTATTATAGACTAGTGAATGTCCCTTAGTGTGGATATATTTATACGTATGGACTAGATAGATATTGTGAGGTGTCTACGGTGTATCTGCGTATCGGGTCACTGTATGTATTGCAGTTAGATTAGAACTTGCTCGTGGGTCTGACCCACTCCTTTATTATTCTTTTCAGGTACAGGACGGTTCCAGCTTTAGAGCTTGATCGTGCTTGTCGAGGACAGTCTCACTTTCATCTGATTACGTAGGACTTCTCTCGATGTTTCTAGTATTATCTATTTTCAGTTTCATTCTCATTTGAACTTTTAGTTAGGGGTCCATCAGTGGATTCCCTAGTTGTAACTTTGAAGTTTTGGAGGATTGGAGTTTCAATTTTCAGTTGTACATGGAGGATTTTATAATTAATGTTTCTTTCAGTTTTATTCTATCTTTATTGTTCTTTTTGTCATCTGTGTTCGTTTTAAAATACTTTAATTGTTTGATATTCCCTCGGGTTTGGGTCTGGGCCTGATCAACCCGTATCTCAGATCCGATGGGTATCACAGAGCCTGCTCCAAATTTTGGGAGCAGGCACTTTCAGCCTAGAGCCGGCTCTCACCTCATTTGAGAGCCTCTATCCCCGTTGCTTCGTTTCAGTCTGTCTGCTCCCTCTCTGATCAATTCCTACCACTCTGTTGGTTTCTAAAATATATCTTAAGCATCTTATTAACACCCATGAGCATCCCAAAGGTTTGATAACAATCATTAGAATCAATTACAGAGGTTAAATTGGCTACCGAATTAACACGCGTTCGGAACAAATCTGCAACTATTTTGCAATAACAGTTCTAGTCCAACCCCTCTGTTCCTCTTCACTACTGATCTTAAGAGTCCTATAACACCCCATAATCATCCCCATGATTTATTTACAGAGGTTAAAAACAATTACAGAAACTAAAATTGCTAACAACAAAACATGTTTAAACAGAGAACTGAAACCAGACTTGCAAGCATTAAACAGAATTTATTTTAACACGCAAAGATCAATATTTTATATGGTAAGCATTTAAGTTCTGATTTAATAATTAATTAAACCCTAGAGATTATCTAGGTGCACAGAACACAAGCCAGATAGAAGGAGGAAGAGAAGAACTTGCCTGTAGTTTTAGACTCAAAACTTGTCGCCATCGTCCTAACTTCCGGCAACCACTGCAACACTGTCTAGCCTCCTATTACTTCTGTTCTTCCCTTTTCCTAAGCCAAATCCTGAAGCCTCGGTTGGAAACCTCACAAACTTGATCTGCTCTCTCAAAGCCTCACTCTATAACTCTCTGTATCTATGTTACGTGAGTAGGTTTTTTTTTCCAACTTAATACAGATTATAACTATATATATATAGGCATAAAAATCCTAAACCCTAATCCTTGTTTAATTAAAGCCAGATCCCTAATGTAAAACTCTAGTCAGTCGGCCCATATAGCAATCTAGGTTATAAGATACTCGGCTACATACGCGTAATCTCTTAGGGAACCCTACTGTTTAAAATTAGACCAGTTATTAATTTATTTTAATCTATAATTTAATCTAATTAAAACATTTAAATAAACCAATTACACATTAGAATGACCAAACTAATCCAATTACAGAAAATACACATATAACTAAATACACAACCCAATTAAAGAAAACAAGAAACAATTAACGAAAATAAAATTCATAATTAAACAATAAATGCCAATTAAACAATTAAAACACTTAAACAATAAATGCCAATTAAATACATGTCACATAGGTAAACAATTAAATAAAATTAATAAATAAAAATAATTAAACCAAATAATCACGCAAAAATACAATGAAAATAATAAATAAATGCAGAGACTATCATTTTAAAATTAGGGGTATTACACGTAATACTTATTTGGAGGATCATCTTGCATTGTGTCAATTACTGGATATTCAGGAGGAAGGTCTGCGTGCCAAATATTTGGGTATGCCTGCGATTATTGGACGTTCCAAGTGGGATGTTTTTCACTATATTTTACTACGGGTTGCCACTTGCTTAGCATCTTGGAAATCTTTATTCTTATCTCCAGCAGGTAAGGAAATTTTAATTAAATAAGTTTTAAGTGTTTTACCCACCTATGTCATGTCATGCTTTAAGCTTCTACGTAAACTTTGCAATTCTATTCTAAAATATGTTCGTAGTTTTTAGTAGGGTAAAAAGGGTGATTCTGCCCATATCAATTGGGTTAAATGGGACCTTTTATATGATGCTAAAAATAAAAAGGGGTTAGGATTTCGTAATTTTAAGGCCTATAATGATGCTTTATTGGCTAAGTAAGGTTGGAATTTTCTGGTCCACGAAAAAGGAATGGCTTTTAAGATTTTTAAAGCCAAATATTTTCGCAATTGTTCCTTTTTAGAAGCGCAGTTGGGATCCAATCCTTATTAGGCTTGGCGTAGTATCTGGTCTACTCAGTCTCTTATTATTGCTGGATCCAAATGGATTGTAGGGAATGGGTTATATATTAATATCTGGAATGATCACTGGGTCCTGGTGATTTTGGTAAGCTGGTTCGACCTCTTCGTGTGGTGCTTCCTGATTTAGTGGTGGAGTTATTCGATTATTGGCGGACTAGTGGAATGTGGATTTGCTTAAATCTTTATTTCCGCCTCCTATTAAAGTCGATATTCTTCGGTGTCTTTTCAGTTTTTTTTCCATGGAAGATAAATTGGGGTGGGATAGCGAGCCTAATGGTAAGTTTTCGGTAAAGTCAGCATATTATCTGGCTACTTGATTGGGGCAGCAAGGTGAGGTCCGCTCTCAGGATGCTACCTCTCTTGTGTCCCGAAAACAATTTAGTTGGAGCAGTATATGGAAATGTAAAATCCCTCCAAAATTACAGCATTTTTTATGGAAATATTGTAATATTGTGTTACCGGTTCGCCAACTTCTCAAGGTCCATGGGATGGTTATTGATGTTGTGTACCCTAGGTGTGGTATTGAGGAGGAATCTTTAAAACATATGTTTTTCCTTTGTCCTCATATTATGCAGATTTGGAAATTATTGTCTTTAAGGTTTGATTTCTCGATGGCGCCGCCTTCATCATTTGCAGATTGGTGGATGAACTTACAGAGGATATTGGTGTCAAAGGATGAGGATCGGGCTGTTTTAAGTTTGGTGGCCTTCTGTTGTTGGGGTATTTAGAAGGCTCGGAATAAGTTTGCTTTTGATGGGTAACTTTTTGATCCATCTAAGGTAGTTTCGTTGGCTTGTTCTTCCTTTTCGGAGTTTAAGGAAGCTTCTACTTTCACAGGTCTTGCTTTGAATTCTACTCCATTCGGGTATTCGTCCTTTTTGCATCCCCATCCTTCCCCGTCCATTTGGGTGCCTCCAACAGAAGGTATAGTTAAATGTAATGTGGATGTTTCATTTTCATCTGTTACCCAGGTTGTAGGCAGGGGTGCTGTTGGGTGCTGTTTTTAGAGATTCTAGGGGAACTGTTTTGCAGGTAATGGTTTTTTCTCCCTTCCACGTTTCTTCTGCTACTTTGGTTTAGGTTATGTGTCTGCGTAAAACAGTTCTTTGGGCTTGAACTTCATTCCATGCCCGGGTTTGGTTTAAATGCGATTCATTGTTGCTGGTCCAAGCAGTTAATGGAAATGATTGTGGTCCGGCTGAAACCCAATCCGTATCATTCGATGTTCGAGTGGCTCTTCGGCGATTCACCTTTTCTCGACTTAGCCATGTGCTTAGACATGGTAATGGGGTCGCCCATGCTCTTGCCCAGCTTTCACGTCAGTACATTACACATGTTACTGCTTTGATTCATATTCCTTGTTGATATTCTTGCCCTAGCAGCCAAAGATTGTGGGTTTTGATTGGGTTGTTATTGCTTGTTTGCAAGGGTGTAAAAAAAATAAAAAAATAAAAAAATTCCATGAAGACAAGATAAGCATTGAGTAAAGGAATCGAACGGAATTTGAAGAGATGGAGTGAAAATATTTCCTTATCTTAACTTTTTTATTTATTTGATTATTCATTTATTTTTACAACTTAAATTTTGACATTAGTTTCGCAATGAAAATGAATGTCAAATGACTCATCATTCGTAAATTTTGGTGGATCTATATGCTTTTCATCATCATAGTGAATCAGTGATGCGGGACTTAAATAAATCTAAGGGTGACGAAAATAATGCATATAAAGAATAATTAGCTATGCAACACAAATTTGTAAACATCAAAATAGTTTTTTAAAAAACAGTTATTTGTTTGATAATATTTATTTATTTCTTTAATTTTATAAAGGATAAACAAAAAACATGATTGGTAAGTTTTTAGTAAAAAATAAATAAAAATAAAAATTAGTCATGTAAAAATATATTAACCCGTTAATTAATACATTTTTCACATATAATAACAATTGAGTTTTCTGTTAGGGTTTGTTAAATTGAGAGTTGGTAATTGAGTTTAGTAATAAATGATGAAAACAATACAAAGTAACGAAGTGGAATCAATTCAAAGAGAAACCCATATTCACCTGCCTCCAAAAAACGTAACCATCAATCCATCTACATACCACCTGTACATATATATATATATATAATATACATGGAGATTACAAAGAGTAACAATTCTTGAGAATCGAAGCGGATTAGGGCTTTATTATCTTTACAAGTTTTTGCAATTACAATCTCCAGGACGTATAGTATTATATCATGTATGGATTGTCCTTTATTGCAGAGAGATACAAACAAATATGTCTATCAATGCGCACAAATATGTTTCCGTATTTTAGTTGGGAATTTTTGAGAACATGTTTACTAAAATTTATATAAAATGGAATTTTGATATATCAACTTGGAGGATTAGGTTAATTTAATGCTCATAAATCCTTTCATATGCCTTATGCTTCAACAATAGTAAATGTGATTACAAATCCGCAACAATTAAAAGCTGTAATCATGCAAACTATAAACATATGTTATCATGAATATTCAAAATCAAGCACTAAATGCAGTTAGGGTAAATTACTCTCAAGTCCCCTAAGGTTTAAGCTTATTACTATTAGATTAAAGTTTTTACAAAATCACTCTGACACCCCTGTCAGAGTTAACAATTCAAATGGCTCCTACCATTTTATATAAATTTACCAATTTACCCTCCATATGCTGAATAAGTAAATAAAAATATACTGAAAGCCCCAAAACACCTCACCATCTCCTTCCACCACCTCCCTTTTCGCCACTGCCGTCTCCACCTTCACCATCTCAATCAGCACCTTTCCCCACCACCTCCTTCTACTTTTTCACTCATCTCTCCTATTATTGTTTCTATGTAAATCTTCAAAAATAGAAATTGCAGAAACCCTAAACTCTGTCCCCAATAAAGTTGCAAAAGGCAATTTTTTCACATCCACCACCACAAAATCAACAGTCTTTACATCTCACTCATGGCTGTGTGTGTGTGTGTGTGTGTGTATGCATCCATATGCATTTGTACAACATATACTCTGTAAATTAGAAGGTTTGAAAAATACTGACAATAAAATGTAGGTGTTTGACTTCAGTACGAATCTCTTCTATATATGGTGAAAGTTTGTCTAGTGGTTTTTTCTCTCTGTCCTTGATTTTTTTTTATCGTTTATTTTATATCTTAGAAGGTTAATTTTCTCAGCCAAAATATTTGGAACCAACAAGTGCTATATCATAGCTTTCCTTGGCCAACAGAAATAATGTGTTTTTTAAAAATAAAAAATAAAAAAAATGATTGGAATAATATAGAATAAGAGAGTAGTCACACATACAATAAAATAATCTTTACATATCATCTTCGAATTTTTTACCTCTGGCGCATAAAAAAAAAAAAATTAATTAAAGTTTATATTTGTCTAATTCAGTGAATGCTTTAAACCCATCCTTGTAATAAATAATTATGCAAATAATTAATTTTGAATATTTTATTTATTTATTTATTTATTTTTTATTTTATGTTCATGTCCTATCGTTTGATGTTTAGGTTTAATGTAAATAACTAGGTTTGATGTTTGTGGCATGACTTCCTTGTTCATGTCAATGCTACCAAGTGCCATAATTTTTTAAAAAAATGTTTTTGATTTCTGCATGCATATATTGTTATAAGAATTTCTTAGATGGTTATATACATATATATATATATTAAATTATTTCTTGGTTTTGTGTGTATGCGTCTTCACCAGTTCTCGAGGAAGTACTACGAAGAAAATTGAACGATGGTACATTGTCAAAACAATAAAACAAGGAAAGCAGTCAATGCAAGCATAAAGTTCACATTAAAATACCGAGATGCAATCTGCCAATCACTACAATCTAATTGTTACCGATAATTGTTCAGACTTAATTCCCCGTATGTAGGTCGATGTGAACCCATATTTCACAGAATATGATAATGAGTAGAATTTATTTTTAAAGTCTAGTTTTCACTTTAATTAAATTAGATAAAATAATTACGGATGGACTGAAAATAATTTTCTTAAATTAAATAATTCATTGATGAATTTGTTGGGAGTTTACTTGTACTCAACTTTTCAAAATCCGAAACTTTCCTTAATTATTAAGGAATTTTCATTGGCGGTTTTTATCTATGGATTGTGCTTAAATTTCACTCTCAATAAATTGATCCTCTTTACTATAAAGCCATGAAAAGAGTTATTGCATGCACCAATAAAGTCATATTATCCTATTACTACGTAATATTTAATGGTTTGAAAGAATGTTTAGTCTCTTCAATAGGGCATTTAACCGAACAAATGATTTGCACACAATTTCATCTCAAAACAAACTTAAACAAAGTCTTTTGCTTTAGAAAATGAAAATATTATTCTATAGATAAAGAAGACCCAAAATTATATGTAAATATATGTAATCTTAGTGTATATGTATATATAGAGAGTGTATACTCTATAAAATAAAGCTAACTTTGTAATTTGTTGTAATGAATTCGATTTCTTGTGGTGCAATAAAAGACAAAGATTTGCAAATCCTCCTTCAGTTTTACAGAAACCAAATGGAATTCCTGATAATGAGTTTTGTTATTTTGCTGAATTTATTGAGTGAATATATTTTTTAATTTAGAAAGATAATTTAGTATTTTAAAATAAGAAGTTGGGAAAATTTAAACCTAAATAATTATTTTCAATCCATGTGTAATTATTTTGCCTAATTTAACGAAAGTAAAAAATTAAACTTGAAAATAGATTACTTTATAATATAGGACTCCTAAATTAAGTCACATAAAGTTAGAGTGAGAGCGAGAGCAAGAGCGAATTTGAGAGCGTGAGCGTGAGAGTGACAGAATTAAGTTATAAACAGTGAAAAATTGAGCGAGAATGCGTGTGAAGCGTAAAAACAACAAGAATTGTGTGACTTAGCTCCTAAGTCTATTTAAACATAGCCTCCCAATGCTTTTGAAAATTGTAGATATTAAATTGGACATTTACTATAGTTTAGGAAATTATTTGTCAAATGAGGATATTAGCTGCAAAATTTATTTTAAAATATATGTGAAATCAACAATAAATTTTTTCTAATATTCTTTATTTATTTATATATTTATTATTATTATTTTTTTTTGAGATTGTCTGCGTCATTTAATAATCAAAACCAAAGGATGGTGTGTTTTACTCTTCTCCTTTCAGATTAATTGGGCTGGTAAAGTGAAGTGGAATGGGCCCAACGTTCTCTGTCTGAGGTGGGCCCAAAGATTCTTGCACACATCAACCCTGGTTATCACACAGTATATACGAACCGAGTGTGTATTCAGGCTCGAAATCAAACAGAAGCTTAGCCCGGAGAGAAGGGCGTAGAGAGAGAAGACCTAATCCTGATTGAAGGTCAGAATCATTTGTTTCCCCCATTTAATATGTAGATTTGTATGTAGAATCCAAAATATTCTATCAATTTGAAAATTTCCGTTTCGTTTTGATATATAATTTTTGTTTTTATTATTAAAATTTCATTGCGAAATGCAGACCGTGATCGACTTGTGTCATTGTTACCTGATCATCTATTGTTTCCCAAATCCTGGTTTGATTAATCGTTCATGGTTCTGATTTCTGTGTTGTCCTTGTTTCATTTAAATTTCATTGTTTGGCGCCAGGGAATTCATGCCTTGGAACTGAAATTGGGGAACATCTAATTCGTATTGTGGACTGATATTGTCTTCAATTTCAGTTATAGGGTATTGCTCTCTCACTGCCAACGTAGCTTTAATGATTTTGTAGATTGTTCTATATTGGTTGAAACATTTTAGACAACTTTAGTACTCAAAATCTTCAAATTGGTGTTTGGATTGGCTTCATATCTGTGTGCGTGTATAGGAATAAATTTGTTTTGATGTGATTTTACTCATAATGATGCAATTTATATACAAAAAAATGTAGGATGTATTCGTGAGTATATTGATTTCACATGGTTCATATGAAAAGAAACTTTGTCTGACCATTTATATTCTGCCATACAAAACTGGAATAGGTCCAACAATGGAAGGCGAAAGATTAGATCTTAGGAAATGTTCTCCTGAGGAGTTAAAAGATTTAACTGATAATTTTAGCGAAGCAAACCTGATTGGGGAAACCCAATTTGGCAGAGTGTTCCGAGGTAAGACTCAGCAAGGTCAGGATGTGACGGTGAAGATCTGGGAAGAGGGAGGATTACTTTATGTTGGCAAGAATGAAAATCGTTCCCAATTGATGGTAATAACATTTTTTGTTTTTGATTTTTTTCCCCAGTTTTGTGTTTCAATAATCTTAATTTGAATTTTGTAGGTTATATATGTTGTTCTTGTAGTTTTTCTATGATGTGTTTCTATCTTCCCAGGCAGAATGTACTTTTCTAAAAGAGCCGAGTGTCAACCATCATCCAAACTTGGCCAAGTTGATGGGATACTGCTGTGAAGATGGTCTTTTGGGTGTTGTTTATGATCTTAATCCTTTGGATACATTGCGTAATCTCATAGTTAAAGGTATTAAAACATTTTTCACTTTGATTCTTTTGTCACACCTAGATTTTATCTTATCATGTATTGCTTTGTTGTGCATATAGATCAAAATTTTCAGTTTATGTTTGGAGAGTTTTTGTGGGGGTGAAACATTACTTGCAGAATAATAACCATGATCGCAATACGAACTAATTCTGTTGTTCATCATATCGTGATCTAAGATGACATTTATAGCTTTGCCTTGCAGTCAACATCCGATTAATTCTTAAACTGGGTCTTAAGCTGATCAGATTAGGATTTAATTTGTTTAGTTTTGCACCTTATTGGATATATTCAATTAATTGCTGCAACCAGTACACAGTGTGGTGGTTATTTGCTGCAGGCAGCAGGTATGTTAATGTAATTAAGAAAGTTTCTTCGTTTCTGTTATTTACCAACACTTTTTTTTTTTTTGGGTGTAGATAGTTTTTCCTGGCTCCAAAGAATCAAAGTGGCAATTGGATTTGCACGCGTGCTTGAGCTTTTGCATGGTCAATCACCGGAATACATTGTTCGCAATATTGATGCTGCACATATAATGCTTGATCAGGTTGATTTTGCTGTCTACGTGTTCACTGTACCTAGCTTTGCAAGAAACTCATTTTGAAGAAAAGTATCTTGAGAAATTTACATGACATTATGTTATCCTGAAATGCAGGGTTACAATCCAATAGTATTTGACTTCGGTATGCTTACTGGTGGAGTTCTTGGTGATAAGAGTAGTGCCCCGAACAGATTATTGCTTGGATCTTTTGGTTATATTGATCTGAGGATTCCTGCTTCTGGTATGTCAATTTGATGTTTGTTTTACAATTTTTTGTTAGATAGATAAGTTATTGCCTTCTTTACCATGAGACATATTATTTATGAAATTTTGCAATCACTAAAGAATATGCTATATAGAGGGTTAAAAAAAAGTAGAAATGAGAAGTGAAAATCTAACCATATAAATGGAAAAGACTTTTTGCATAATCATAAATTGTTCTTGAGCACTCTTTTTAGTTGAATCTGCATTGCTGAATGACAGGGGTTTGAACATTTATATTTGAACCTCTCTCTTGGATTTCGCAGCCAACTAAAAACTTGGAAAATTATTCTTATGTTCAAATGTATTACCAAAAAGATGTACAGTGTCGCTTAATGCTTGCTTGAATGATTTTATCAAGCATCATAACTGACACCATAAAGAAGCTAATAAGCATAACTTTTCACATTATAGATGAGGAGGCCCCGGATGACATGGGCCAGATCCGACTCGCAAACATAGCATTCAGTCCGTACAGCTGGGCCAGCCCATAGAAGGACACTGCCATATGGGCCGAACGAGAGTAAGCCCATCAAAGGTGACCAAGGCTTACGAAGGAATAGGCCCAGATCCAGCAATTAGTAAATATCTTGTAAATATCTTGTAAATATCTTGTAAATAGGAGATGGAATGAAATGAAGAGGGATCTTTTTGGGGGTTGAGGTGTAAGAATTCTAGAGAGAGAAAGTGGAGAAGGAATTTCTTGCATCTTCAATTGGCGCCGTCTGTGGGAAACGCATGGAAGTTTGGTTGATCAATGAGGAATATCGAATGGATTCAAACCAATTCGGTTGATCGAGACTCGATCTTTGGGATTTGAATCCAGAGCTGAGCGATTGTGACCTGCTCTGGAGGAATTACAATTCTTGAAGCTTTGGAGTGACTTCAGATCTACGAGTTGTTTGATTGTGGCAGGATCTGACGGATTTAGAGTTCAGACAATTCAGATCTCGTAAACAGTGAGCATAATTCGGAGAATTAGAAGCCAGATCTAAAAAATTCCTACTCACGAAGCTCAGATCTACTCGCGAGCTTGAGATTAATGCCTTTACTCCGTTCGGGAATAATGATAGGTGAAAGCTCCAATCCGATGGAGGCTGTCCAGCAAACAAAGCTTGAAGAGTTGATGAACTTGATTGAAGCTCTCAGAAAAGAAAATGCAGAATTGAAAGCTGGACTGCAACATCGGCAAATACCTGCGGTTTCGCATCCACCTCCGGTCGGAGAAGGAGGTGTTCAATCCAATATCGCGCATCAAGGCGATCAGAACGAGAACAATCAGTCAGCTCACCACCGTGATGAAAGGATGATGGACAATTTGCCGCCAAATGTTCGTCGAGTTGAAGATCACGAAGGATCGACTCACGTTGATCCGCAGCGGGAAAGGTTTGACCGAGAGGAAGTGATGGAGGTTGATCGCCGTCGAGTAGCGTCGCCTTGGCAAAGAGAGTTCATAGAGGAACGGTCGTTCGATCCGTCTTACCGGCCCTCCATGGTTACTGTCACTCATCACGGTTCGGAGGGCAGAACCGTAACTCACAGAGCTACCGCTGGACTCCAGAGAGAGAATGAAGCTCTCCGATCCGCAGCTCGGACGGTGGATTCACCATTCACCGACGAGATCTTGAATGCGCCGCATCCAAGGAAGTTTGCTATGCCAGTCTTTATTCTGTTTGACGGAACGACCGATCCGATCGATCATGTGTATCATATCCAGTTGAAAATGGCCCTAAATACGGAAAACGACTCTTTAATGTGCAAATGTTTCCCTACAAGCCTGGCCGGACCGGCGCTCAGCTGGTTCAAAAACTTGCCTAGGAGCTCCATTGGCAGTTTCAGGGACCTGTGCGATCGGTTCATAAGCCAGTACTATGGGAACAAACGCCCGCCGAAGGACATCTCGAGCCTGTTCACGATGCGGCAGCACAAGGATGAACGTCTCCAGGCCTTTCTTACCAGGTTTAATCTCACTAAGAGTATGGTGATCGAATGCCACCCTTCTACGGCAGTTCAAGCCTTCAAGTTAGCCATGACACGCGGAACTCCGTTTCACACCAGTCTGGTAGTGAACACGCCGGCTACCATGGATGAACTCAATGAGAGAGCCGATGGCTTTGTGCGCCTCGAAGAAGAGGAGGCAGCTAATGCTCGGACAACGTCGCTTGTGTCGACCGAGGAAAAGTCCAAGGCAAAGATCAGGCAGAAGCAGGCTCAGCCGCAACGTCAGACCACTTGGAAGGCCGAAAAAAGGTCCAGGGAGGAAGAGTTGATTACTCCGCTGAAGGTCACTCTGGCGAGGCTGTATCAGGAGAACAAGGACAAGTTTCATCCACCACTGCCAATTAGACAACCCCTCGAACAGAGGGATCAAACTAAACATTGTGCTTTTCATTCTGATTTCGGACATCAGACTAACGAATGCAGGAACCTGAGGAGGCAAGTGGAGATGTTGATAGCTAGAGGGGAGTTTGCGAGTTATGTTCAAGGCTCGGCGATGGAGCAGAATCGACCGGTGGAACAAATAAAAAGGAGTCATAAACAAAGCTCCCACAATTCGCAACCAGTTCGTATAATCAATGCTATCCATGGTCGACCCGAGCCTAGTGAAGAGTCAGATGAGCTGCTCCGGGTGCGCCTGCGGCAGGCGCAGATGAAGAAAAAGGTCGGCAATGTGACCACTCTACACCAGCAGAGCCCGTCAATGCAGATAAAGTTCGACTGGACAGACCTGCAGCGTGTTCAACTGCCTCATGACGACCCGTTGGTAGTCAGTTTGACAGTGGCAGATTGCTTGGTGCGCAGAGTTCTGATCGATCCTGGGAGCAGTGCGAATGTTATGCCGAGGGACACATTTGACAGGCTCGACATTAAACCAGAGAGGCTCAAGCCCACCGGAAATCCCTTATTAGGGTTCGATGGGAAGAGGGTGGAACCCGTCGGGATGGTGGAAGTAGAAGTTCAAGCTGCAGAACGAGCTCTTATGGAAACTTTTGTGGTTGTGGAAATTCACCCCTCGTATAATCTCCTGATGGGAAGAGGATGGATTCACAGAGTCCGAGGTGTACCCTCAACTCTGCATCAGGTCATGAGGTGCCTCGGGCCCGATGGAGATAAAGTAATAGACATTCGGGGGGATCAGGTCGCAGCCAAAGAGTGTTATTCCGTCACACTAAAGCATGCTGGGAAAGGAAAGGCGCCCGTCCGTTCGACAAGCCCCAGATAGCAATTACAGGAACCTCCGCTCGAGCAGAATAGGGTGGAGGAGTCAGCCGACTTGACCGAGGAGCCCCTTCTGGATGTGCAGATCGATCAGTCCAGGCCAGAACGAACTACCAGAGTAGGTATAAGACTGACCAGAGAAGAGCAGCAAGAGCTAGTGGATTTCTTGTCCCACAATGTCGACGTATTTGCATGGAGTCACCTAGACATGCCTGGAATTAGTCCTTCTGTATCCTGTCATTCCCTGAATGTCAATCCTAATTTCAAACCAGTGAAACAGAAGCAGCGAAGATTTGCTCCAGAACGTAATCAGATCATAGCGGAAGAAGTCGATAGGCTGCTTGATGCGGGATTTATCAGAGAAGTGCACTACCCTGAGTGGTTGTCCAACGTCGTTGTGGTGCAGAAGAAAAATGGGAAATGGCGAGTATGCATTGATTTCACCAATTTGAACAAAGCCTGTCCGAAGGACAGCTTCCCGTTGCCTAAGATTGATCAAATGGTGGATGCCACCACTGGGTATGAGCGTTTAACCTTTCTGGACGCATATTCAGGTTATAATCAGATTCCTATGGACCCCGCAGATGAAGAAAAAACTTCTTTTGTCACCGAGCGAGGAACATACTGCTACAAAGTTATGCCTTTCGGGCTAAAGAATGCGGGAGCAACTTATCAACGACTTGTTAGCAAAGTTTTTAAGAATCAAATGGGTAAGATTGTCGAAGCCTATATTGATGATATGGTGGTAAAGAGTAGGAAAAAGGATGATCATCTGAAGCATCTGCAAGAGGTATTTGATATACTAAAGCGATATGGGATGAGGCTCAATCCGACCAAGTGCTCGTTCGGTGTGAGTTCCGGGCAGTTTCTGGGACACGTGGTCAACCGCAGGGGCATCGAAGTTAGCCCCGCTCAAGCAGAGGCTTTGATTAAGAATGCCGAGCCAAAGACGATCAGAGAGGTGCAAGCCCTAACAGGACGAATAGCTGCATTAAGTCGATTTATTTCAAAATTGTCAGACCACTGCAAACCATTCTTTGACACGATTCGGAGCCATGGAAGGCAGGTCTGGGGGGATGAGCAACGACAGGCATTGACTCATTTGAAGCAATATATGCAGAATCCACCAGTCCTGTCAGCCCCAGAACCGGAAGAAAAGTTATTTCTATATCTTGGAGTATCTGGTGTCGCGACGAGTGCCGTTCTGATTCGTTGCAAGGAAGGGGTGCAATACCCGGTATTTTATGTAAGCAAAACACTGATGGAGGCAGAAAAAAGATACTCAAAGGCCGAACGGGTGGTACTTGCACTTGTAAATGCAAAAAGAAAGTTGAGGCATTATTTCGAATCCCACCCCATAGCTGTTCTAACAACTTTCCCAATCAGAACGCTCATGCACAAGCCAGAGCTCTCGGGCAGAATGACAAAGTGGGCCATAGAGTTGAGTTCATTTGACATAACGTATGAGCCGAGAACAGCTGTTAAAGGGCAAGCGGTAGCCGATTTCCTACTAGAATGTGATGCCGAAGATACGGAAGAGGACCTTAGAAGCGGCTCTTGGAAACTTTTTGTGGATGGCTCCTCTAACCAGATGGGGGCTGGGATTAGGATCAAACTGCAAACCCCAGAGGGTACTTCCTTGAGCCAAGCACTCAGACTTGAGTTCCGAGCCACCAATAATGAAGCGGAATACGAGGCGTTGCTAAATGGATTAAAGTTGGCCAGAGAGCTACAGATCAAAAGTTTGACAGTGTATAGTGACTCGCAGCTGATTGTTCGGCAGGTAAATGGTGAGTACGCAACCAAGGATGACATGATGGGGGCATATCGTTCTGCCGTTCTGCGTAGAGCCAAGGACTTTGCAAAGATTGAATTCATACAGTTGCCGAGGGAACAGAATGCAGATGCAGACCGTTTAGCATGCAGTGCTTCGAGTTGCGGTGAAACATTGGCGAGGGTGATTCCAATAGGAATAGTGACCCAGCCATCCATTTTCGAAGAACCGATGGACTCTGACCCTTGGCAAGTCAACGTCATACCGTATGAACCGAGTTGGATTGACCCAATCATTACCTATATTCGAGATGGCGTTTTGCCTATGCAAAGGGATGAAGCTAGGAAACTCAAAAAGAATGCTGCCAAGTACGCCATCGTGCGGAACCAGCTGTACAGAAGGTCCTATTCTGGCCCGTACTTGAAATGTGTCACCCCCGCGGAGTCGCAGCAGGTATTGCGAGCTATTCATGAGGGTGTGTGTGGCAATCATTCTGGGGGAAGATCGTTAGCGCATAAAGCAATGACACAAGGGTATTTCTTGCCAAACATGTCAAGAGATGCGGAGGAGTTCTCTCGAAGGTGCGATAAGTGCCAACGATATGGACCATTGATCCACCAACCACCTGAGGAATTGCACGTAATGGCCTCGCCGTGGCCTTTCGCGCAATGGAGGATGGATGTGGTCGGTCCTCTGCCAACTGCAAGAGCTCAGAACAAGTATGTGTTACTGGCCACGGATTATTTCACTAAATGGGTGGAGGCAGAACCGTATCCTAGCGTGACTCAGACTCAGGTGAGACGATTTATCTGGAACAACATTATCTGCCGCTTCGGTGTTCCCAGAACAATAGTCATGGACAATGGCACAAACCTCGACAGCAGGCAAGTAAGAAAGCTGCTGGAGGAGTATGGAATCAACCAGAAGTTGGCTGCAGTAAGTCATCCTCAGGCCAACGGACAAGCAGAAATCACAAACAGAACCATTTTCGCCTGTATTAAGAAGAAGCTGGAAGATCATAAGGGGAAGTGGTTGGATGAACTCCCGAACGTTCTATGGGCTTACAGAACCACCCCAAGGCGGCCGACTGGGGAGAGCCCGTTCGCAATGGCGTATGGTACCGAAGCAGTTATACCGGTTGAGCATTTAGTCCCCACTATCAGAAGCTTAGCATGGAGTCGGGATCAGAACGACAAGATGTTAAGATTGAACCTCGACATGATAGACGAAAGGAGAGACGCAGCGGCTATAAGGCTAGCATCGTATCAGCAAGTGCTGGCGAATAGTCACAACAAGAGAGTAAAACACAGGGATTTTGCCCCTGGCGATCTGGTTCTGAAAAGAAAGGTGGGGATGGTCAAAAAAATGATGCCACCCTGGGAAGGCCCATACAGAATTGCGGAAGTCATTGGCAAGGGGGCATATACGTTGGAAACCATGGCGGGAAGGTTGGTCAGCAAGCCTTGGAACGCCACGTCTCTGAAGAGGTACTACCAATAAAAGCTAAGTTCTGGCTTTAATTGGATGTTATTTGTTGTCAATCAAATACGTATGAATGAGCAAGTTACTGGAATTTACAAAAAAAGAATTTTCTTTTCCAACGGTCTACTATAAAAACTTAAAGCCAAGTGGCAAGTGGCATTCTAGCCGAGCGCCAGGCACTTAAGCAAGATAAGTGGCAGCTGGCACTATAAGCCGAACGCCTGACACTTGCTAAAAATTTAAAGCCAAGTGGCAAGTGGCATTCTAGCCGAGCGCCAGGCACTTAAGCAAGATAAGTGGCAGCTGGCACTATAAGCCGAACGCCAGACACTTGCTAAAAATTTAAAGCCAAGTGGCAAGTGGCATTCTAGCCGAGCGCCAGGCACTTAAGCAAGATAAGTGGCAGCTGGCACTATAAGCCGAACGCCAGACACTTGCTAAAAATTTAAAGCCAAGTGGCAAGTGGCATTCTAGCCGAGCGCCAGGCACTTAAGCAAGATAAGTGGCAGCTGGCACTATAAGCCGAACGCCAGACACTTGCTAAAAATTTAAAGCCAAGTGGCAAGTGGCATTCTAATATAAAAGAAAATATAAAAGAAAAAGAGAGAAAAAATATGTATGTACTGAAGATAAGTTGAATAGAGCACAACGCATAGGGAAAAAGAGTTCTGTCATTTCATTAATATTGAACATTGAGTTTACAAAAGAGAGATGTCCATCATTACAAGAAGATATGAAATAGAAGAATTCGAAGGAGCCCTAGCTAGACGCCTCAGTACCAACAGCATCCTGGTCGTGCCGACTCGCCTCCTCGGCCCCATCAGCCGCCTCACCTTCATGAGGTGGGGAATCAAGGTGAATGACTGAATCGTTCGGCTGGGGTTCAGCGTCAGCAGTGGCTATAGAAGGAACCACGGTTGACGATTGGGGAGCGGTCAGTGGCAGAGCGGTAGGAGGAGCTGTGATGATCCTTGAGGATGCGATGTCCTGGCACTCATCAAATATACGTTCCGCTTCGGTGGGTTCTGGGTCGACATAGACCCCCAGAGGTTCGATCCCCAGATCCTTGTCTACCTCATCCGGAGTGGAGCTGGTCTGTCCCTCATCCGGAACCCGGTCGGCGAAACCTTCCCGGAATCCTTGAGCATACCGAAGAGCACCGACCCTGGAGAACCGAGCGTGAAGGGCCAGCATCCCACCACCCACTCTGCTGATCGCGTCGATCAGAGCGGTACGCTCGTCCAGAGCTCTTTTTTCAAAAGCCATCCGAGCAGACTGTTCATCAGCTAGAAGGCGCTGGAGTTCTGCCTTCTCTTCTCTAATTGATTCCCGCTCAGTCTGCCAGACGCTCTTCTCAAGCTGGAGGGCGTCCTTCTCATCCTGAAGGGAATCATTCTCCTTCTTCAGGACATCTCTCTCTTGCTCGGCTTTGTCAAGCCGAACCAGCACCTCGGTATTCTTCATGGCAAGGAGGTCGTTTTCTTTATTAGCCACCTCCAGGCTGTCAGAATACTTTCGGGCCCTGGCGTTCCCCATCTCCACCTGCTTCTGCATGGCCATCATCCCGAACAATGTCTGCATAGGTGCACAATAAAAACGGTTAAACCAATAGTCAGAACGGGCGAAGGCAAGACCAAGTAATATAAGAGAATTCATGAGTTAGAAAATAAAAGTCACCTCCATAGCAGATTGGGGAAAGCGACTGAACACGTCCTTCTGGGAAAGGCCCTTTGCCGCCTCAAGGTCCTTCGGAGTCCACATGCTCCTGTAGTAGGCCATAGCGGTCTGGCCATCCTTCAGCATGGTCTCGTTCGGTTTCACGAACGTCCCATCCGTTCGGGTGTACCGAGGGGCCCATGGCGGTAAGCTGGGGATAGAAGGGGGGCCTGAAGCAGAAGCAGAGCCACCAGCTGCAGGAGGCCCAGAGGGAGAAGGAGCTCTGATCGCTCGGTGCAAGAGAGTACCCGGCCCAGAGACCCGGGTCCTTCTAATGAGAGGCTCCTCCTCAGGATCGATTTCACTGTCAGGATGAGGCCTTTTGCCTCGTTCTTTGTCCCGACCGCCCCCCGCAGCAGCAGGAGCTATGGTAGCTGGGGAGGGCGCGTTCTGGTTGGCAGCAGGGGCGCTGGCAACAGGGTTAGTAGCCACTGCGCTCGGGACAGTGTCAGATATGGTGGCTGAAGAAGAAGCTGACGCTGGAGAGGAGGTCGCCCCAGCAGCAGGAGTGGCTGGGGGAGTATTTTTCCTCCTGCCAAAAGAGGGAATCTGAAGTCTGCTCATGTTGTAGCCGAGTGATGATAGCGCTAAGAGGTTGTCTGAAGTGAGGAGATCTGAGCAGGAAGGAATATCGTTCAGAACGTATCTCTTCAAGTAGTTACTCCTATCCCTGCAAACACTATAGCTCAAGTCATCACAAGGTATTCCCAAGGAGCGGCATAAGTAAGTGCAAAAACGAGGAACGCATGTTTCACAGGGGCAGTCATGTTTATGGGATTTGAATTTTTTATAGGAGGAGACAGAGCAGACACCAAAGGCGCTCGGGATTGGGTAACCCTCTGCAGCCGGCGAAGACCAAGCCCCACTAATGCCCACTATGCTATCCCTCCAACCCTTTTCAGATTTTATTGTGTCAGTACATATGGACATCTTCTCGAACGGGTAGAGGTGGTAGAAGGGCTCGTTAATACGGATCTTACTCACCTTATAGCACAGAAGGAGGTCTATGAGGTCGAGGTCCAGATTTCTGTCACGCATCAACAAGAGCATAACAGATATGATTCTAAAGAAGTTGGGGTTGACCTGCAGAGGGGATATCCCCAATCTATTGAAGACATAACTAAAGAAAGGGTGCAGAGGGAACCTAACAACATTCAATTGAAGGTTCGTGAATAAGACTTCGCCGGGCAGGAGGCCGGCGCCGGTCGTAATGTTAACGTCTTGGGGGCAAACCCTAACTTCGATGTTGTCAGGAAGTCTAAGTCTCATACGAAGAACATCCAGATCTACAACCATGGTGGAAGTGATAGAAGAATCTACAAGAGGGTAAATGGAAGCCTGCCGAAAGTAAAAAGAACGAAACTAACCTCGGAGGACTGCAAGATCGCTGGAAGAATGACTCTTGAAGAATTTCACCAAGGAAAGCTTAGCACTGTTCTAGAAAAGAGAGAGACTTGGCTGATGATGGAGACGGTAAAGGGAAGTGAAGTGGAATTCTAGAGCATTATAAAGGCGAGGGGGCCCGAGGGCCGAAGCGTCGGGAAGGCGAGAAATCCCTCGAGCCCCGGAACATTGATGCTGGATCTGACCGTCCACTCCCCCACGTGGTTATCTCGAGCCGTCAACGTCATGATGAGACGCCATCAATAATTACCCCTTATTAAATAAGGGGCAATTATGGGGGCAGTTGAGGAGGCCCCGGATGACATGGGCCAGATCCGACTCGCAAACATAGCATTCAGTCCGTACAGCTGGGCCAGCCCATAGAAGGACACTGCCATATGGGCCGAACGAGAGTAAGCCCATCAAAGGTGACCAAGGCTTACGAAGGAATAGGCCCAGATCCAGCAATTAGTAAATATCTTGTAAATATCTTGTAAATATCTTGTAAATATCTATAAATAGGAGATGGAATGAAATGAAGGGGGATCTTTTTGGGGGTTGAGGTGTAAGAATTCTAGAGAGAGAAAGTGGAGAAGGAATTTCTTGCATCTTCAATAGAGTAAAAGATCCTAGACGCTAAAAAAATCCTCCCACAACTTGAGAGGTATTCTGATATTTCTAAGGGTGACCTAGTTAGGGAAAAATACACGGACCTCTCCTATGTTTTGGATAATTACACTTACCTCCCTTTTAAGTAACGGGCGTTAATGCTCGCCTACAGAGTTTAAGAATTTACTATACTGAAATATGGCTGCGATTTCACATTAATCTTCTAAATACAATGAGAAAATAATAAATATTATCACTTATATAAAAATAAAATAATAAATATTAGGCATTATTACATATAAATGGTGCTAATGACCCATATTTACTATTTGATGGAGTCAAAGTCTCATAGTTTCGAAAAAATAAAGACATGGAAAAACACTGTTTACCCTCACTGAGGTACCACTTTTAGGCACATAAGTACCATTTTTTGTGCATACAGGTATCAAAACAAAAGTGGTACCTGATGCACAAAAAGTGGTATCTCCGTGCACAAAAAATGGTACCTATATGTCTAAAAGTGGAACCTCAGTGAGGGTAAACAATGTTTTTCCATGTCCATATCAGCATTTTGGTCAACTTCATTTTTTTGAAATTATGAGACTTTGACTTCATTAAATGGTAAATATGGGTCATTAGCACCATTTATATGTAATAATCCCTAAAAATTATTATAATAGCTCGAGTTCAGGTTGCACATCTCTCAACCTTAGCCTAAATTGAAATGGGATCTATTTAAGAGACATATATCCAAGCCCATCTTAGACAATGAAAAAACCTATCGCGACTCAACCTCAGTTTGGGTTGGGTTAACTCACCCAACAAACCCGTAGCAGGATATGGCTCCACCCATGTTGAATATGCTAAAAATCGTTGCCACCCCCCCCCCCCCCCCAAAAAAAAATTATTCATACAAGAGGTAAGCTTGCACATTTTGAAGCTATAAAGATGAAAATGAATCAATAAAATTATAATGGATCTAGAATAAAGAACAATTTTGTTATTCGTTTTGGCTACAAAAAAGTCATGGGCTATTGATTGTAGAAAAGGGTGAATGAAAGAAATAATAAAGACGTTATATGATGCTAAGAGAGATGGATATGTGTGTGTGTGTGTGTAGAAAGAGAAGTCTTAATATTGATCTTTTTGCCCTAAAAAGTCATCTTTACCTTGCAAAGGTCCAAGTACTCGTCATGTGGAAGCGATGGTTTCTTAGATGTTTGATATTGTCATCTTTATCTTTATTTCTAGCTTTGATGAAGTTGTAGCTCTAATCTGCTTGCATACATACATATCCATATAGTGGTGAAAAGAGGAAATCCCCTTTCATTTGTTAAAGAATTTCAATAAAGTTAGTTTTCATTTGTTTCCGAGGGGCCTTTGTTTTCATAAAGTTATTGAGTATTGACATTGAGTGGAAGTTTGATGAATTCCAGTTTTGAAAAAAATCTAAATAAAAGAAGATGCCTACCATATTGTGATGTTGTGGCTCAAATTTTGTGCAACCCAATTTTGACCCGAAAAATGTGCTTTGTGTGGAAATTGCTTTTGATGTATTTTCCGTTTGCAGGTCCTGGGCCCTATTTAGTACTTTGTTGTGGCCTTATATATAAGGGCGTTTATGGTTTTCTAAACATATTAGATTCAAAGCTCAGGATAGTAGGGATATTCGTTTTTGGGGAGATCTTTGGTGTGGAGATCGTCCTTTAGCTTGTTTTTTCCCCAAATTGTTTAGGATTGTTGTGGATAGGCATGCCTTGGTTGCGGATTGCTATCGGCTTGATAGCGGGAGGCTAACCTAGGATGGGCATTTTTCAAGACATTTTCAGGATTGGAAGTTGGATGACGTCTATGGTTTTCTGGTGCTCTTGTATAGTCAGGAGGTTGGCGGCGGAGGCCCGGATTCTATTGTTTGGGTGCCTTCTTCTCGGGGAAGATTCAAAGGGAGGTCTCTGTTTAGATGTCTTTCGGTCTTGGCCCGGACTTCCTTTCCATGGAAGGCGGTGTGACGATCTAAGGCGTCACTCAAGGTGGCTTTATTTGCTTGGACAGTGGTTTGAGGTAAGATTTTGACGCTTGACAATCTGAGGAGGAGAAAGCAAATCACTGTTAATTAGTGTTGCTTGTGCAAGTGTAATGGAGAGTCAGTTGACCATCTTCTTCTGCATTGTCCAGTGGCATATGATTGTTGGAGCCTTTTGTTTGGTCTATTTGGTGTTCCGTGGGTCATGCCTAGATCCGCGAGAGGTTTGATGGATGCTTGGAGAGGGTGCTCTGTGGGACCACAAGCCCGAGATTATTGGAGGGTGGTGCCTTTGTGCCTTTGGTGGTGTTTGTGGAGGGAGCGGAATAGAAGATCCTTTGAAGGGGAGGATTCTTCGATTGTTGTTCTTAAATCTTTTGTCATTAGCTCTCTTTTTTGTTGGGTTTCGGGTAGACATTGTTCATCCCTAGAGGAGACAATCGACTTTCTGGGTTCCTTGGGGCCTTTATGGCCTGTGTGTTGTTCTTGGGGCACGTTGCCCTTTTGAACGCTTGTTTAATGCGTATTTTTAATTATCAAAAAAAGAAGAAGATTTGATCCTCAAGGTCCGATTAGTGGTGATCACCAACTACCACAAGTTCCATTTGGATGTGAAGCTGTAGCGGCTTTGTCTGTTCTAGCAATCAAGAACGTCTTCCTCTTCTTCTACGAAGAACATTGACAACCAAAACTAGGTGAAATATGTTAATTGTCATCAACAACAGCGGTGATTCTATCATTAGACTTCTAGAGAGGGGCATGTTATATATTATTACTTGGAAAATCCATTCAACCTTTCCGTTGTAATTTTGTAGGTGACTTTCTGATTTCTAGTGAAACCCTAGCTGCTGGCACAGTGGCAGGAGAAATCTTCGCTTGCTACACCTTTAGATCATTTGGATTAGGTTACATAGAGCCATCAATCCAAAACAGTAAGTCGTTGGTTTCTCTCTCTTTTAGAAGATATTGGGTTTGTCCAATCAAATTTATTTATGTAACTTTTTTATAAAAAAAAAGTTTGTTGAGGAATTTGTTATTGTGAGTATCAATGGAGGATTTAATTAGAAACAAAAAAATGGAAATGCTACAATGGTGAATTGGTTAACACAAAAAAAGGGAGGGAGTGGGTTAAAGGGTATATTTTAATTTTTTATATCTCCAAATACTGTTATCATCTTTTCGGCCGTGGGAAGGAAAAATTCGTCATAATGTCAAATTTTTTGACAATTCTAACGGCTAATTAACAAGATAGGGGTCATCAAGCACACACGTCAAACCTGACGAGGAGATGGAGTAATCAGGCCCTTTGCCGACCAGCATGTGTAATTAGGGCAAACCTCGGGATTGTCAATGTAATTTACCTTATTTATTGAATAAGAAAATATTTTTTAAATGGTTTTAGTGCATATGTTCATGTTGAGATTTGGTGAAATTTTGTTCAATGGAATTTGTGACAACATGTTATGAAATTTCAAACCTGCCATTTTTAAGGAAAGCTTACAAGCTCGGAAGCATGGATACTTCTCTAGGTGTCGCACAATCAGACATGCATGGGACACAACTAGAAGTGTCTCGGAATTTGATTTTTTAATTTTTTTCCTTTTTGGACACCATGGGGACATGTTTTGGGTACTTTCAAGATGTGAAGGGTTAATTCTGTAAATATTTCTTTCAGAAGGAAAAAGTTTTGATGCAAGTTTAAAATATATTATGGTTTATTTGAAAAAAGATATAATTTTTTTAAAATAAAAGTAAAAATAATGAGCTCTTCAGCACAAATTAGTAATTCCATTCATGATAACATGGATAAAATGAGTATAAGTTTTTTTTCTTCTTCTTCTTTTTGCATATAATATAATTTTTTTTTTTTTTTTTTGACATATCGGTGTCCTCTTTTTATATTTGTCATATCGCCATGTTCGGATTGTGTCGTATTCGTGTCCTTGTCCATGCTTGCTAGGCCGCAGATAATGCTAGACTTAGAATGTTAATATATTTCAGTGTTGGGCCATCTGTCAATTATAATAAAATAATCATTTTTCTAAAGGGCGGTTTTGATTTTTGAAGTACTTGATGAGGCAAACTGCAGCAAAAAGGCCTTGAATTGTACATGTCTCCCCAGAGGCATGTGCTTTATTGCACTAAGCAGCATCTGTGGATGAAGGGTGCATTTTCGTGTCCAAGTCGCTGAAGCGTGCAATCTTTTATCTATTGCCTTTTTTTTTCTTTTTTTTTTCCCTTTGACGGGTTATAGTGGTGGTTTATAGAAACATTACTGTCAGAAGGCTGCTAGGTCTCTTTTTAAGTCATGAAGGTCCAGTTTGAAGAGGTGAGATCAATATATTAAAAAGAGCAGCTTGATGGTGATAGCTTATTTGGCCAATTCTCCCACATTTATAAGTAGTGGATCAAGAAACTTTACCAACCAATATAGAATTGAAAGGAAAGACTGATCCTTCCACGTACTTCCATGTAGCACTCACAAATTAAGCTTTGTAGTGCACACTGATTACAGTCATTCCAACTACCAACACATAACAGATGGTAGGCTAAAAATCCATAGCGCAACGGCCCGCCCCCACCCCCCCCCTCCCCAAAACCAACAGCTGAAACTCTTTTGTAAGCAATACTGACGACAGAATTATGGCATTGAGATGGGCTCAGCGTGCAATGTATATCATGGAGGCACTTTATCCTTTTCTTTCTTTGGAAAATTACTTTAAAATGAAAATTTTAGTCAATACACATATTAGTGAGATAACATCATGTGAACCCACGTGAATTTGTTGACTGTCACCTTTCAATTCCCGATTTTTTTTATCTGATTTTCAATATATGATATCATAATTTTGGGAGTGGAAGCTGATCGTCCTATTCTCTTTGCTTCGTACTTTCTGGTTTATCCTGTGGGGAAAATGTTTAAGCATGAGACTTGAATTGATTATTTATTTATATATTTACTTGCTTAGCATGAGATTTGGATTTAAATTGATTTGGCTACTTATGTTTGTGATATTTTGCAATGCTACAAATTACAATGGTCTTAATTTTCCTTCTCCTAAATTCTTTTAAAGACTCATTGGAACTTGCAAAGCTCCCGTAGCTGGGAAACTTTCTTTTAAGTACCTTAATGAGGATGATCTACCGGGGTAAGCCACTAATCTGTTTTTGAACTTCATTTATACTAAAAGGTTGAAGTATTACTTCAATAATTTTTGTGAGCCCTAATGTTATTTTACTAGAGTTTATTACACTTACCTTCCCTTTAGTTAGGGTTTATTACACTTACCTCCCCTGTGTTTAGCATTATTACCGTTACCCTCATTTTAGTTTCATGTGTTTAACAAAACGACCCTTGCCGCCAGGTTCACTATCTGCAGGGTTCGTTACTAGAAGGGAGGTAACTATAATAATCCAAAGCACGGGATGTACGTGTAATAAACCCTAATTAGAGGGGAGATCAGCGTAATATACTGCATGCATCAATTTTCAATCTGATTTCACTTTGCATAGACATTATACGTTTTAGTCCTGCCTAATTAATTCAGTTTGTCCAGTATAATAGTTGAGTTGAATTTTTTTACTATCTTAATTTATTTTTGCAACTTAAATTTTGACATTAGTTTCGTAATGGAAATGTCAAATCCCCTGCAACAGGTGTATTTATGCCAAGAACCGATGTCTTTTCGTTTGGTACTTTACTTTTGGAACTCATATCCAAAAGAGTTCGTGCGAAGAATAATGAAATTCGACTTCCCGTGCACATGTTGCTAGAGAAAAATGAACTTCCATGTCCTGTGCACATGTGGGCAGAGAATGCATACACACAGCAGAAACGGAAGAAATCAATCTTCAGCTTTGGCCCCTCAAAGATTTCTCTTGTACGTGAAAGCCTTGAAAAAGATTTCGGGTTCAATCAGAGAGATGGATGTAAAATTACCAAGCTAGCGATGGGCTGTGTGCAAAAAGAGATACACTGCCGGGGCAAAAAAGTGAGACCCCGCCCAACAATGAAGGAAGTTGTTCAAATTTTGGGGGATCTATATGCTGTTCATCATCATAAAGATGTGGGTTTTTAATCTGATGTTTCTAGGTGCTCTGTACAGGTGGAAGATTCAGTTTATTATTCTTCAAGCTAATCTGATTCTGGAAAACTCTGATGATCACTGTAACAATACTTTACTTTGTTTTCATCTAATTTTACGTTCCTTGTATTATGTGCATTCTTCTGACTAATGTTCATATCGATTTGCGTCTGATGATTTACTTTCCTTTGTATTATGTGCAAACTATTTAGTGTGTGGAAAAAATAATATTTGAAGCGATTTTTGCATGAACTGATGAAGTAGCGAAAATGATATGACGCGGTCTCTACTCACTAGGCTATGTAACCTTGGCCTGAGTTGCAGTATTTCTTCAATTCTACTATTAGGGTTCCTAATAAAAGATTATTCTGCTTCTTGCTGCAAAACTCCAACTCGCCCACCGGATTGAGGGAAGAAATCAACCATTGCCGCTGCTCTGTTCCTACTTGCTAGGGCTGCTTCCGGATTAGTGCTCAGACAACTGTAATTAACAGATAACGGTTTGGCTCATTTTGATTGCTTATTTACATGAGAAAACTACACTTAAATAGAGTTGAGAGTTTTAAATAACAAAATTGTCTATTTTAAAAGCTCATTTTTCACTTTAGTTGGATTAAGTAAAATATATCAGTTTGGTAGCTCGCAAGGCTCATAACCTTGAGGTCACGGGTTCAAATCCAAGTCTAAAATACACTCCAAAATACTACTACTTAAATTATTCTCCTTAAATCAAGTACTTTCTTGATATAATTTATTTACTTAAAAAAATTAGGAAAATAAGATCTTTTCTTTAATTTTGAATCATACTGCTGCAACTTTTTATATATAATATATATATGTATATGTATATATACACACGAGAATTTTTATAAACAATAAAAATTCAATATAGTAAAAAATGGGGCAATTAAAGAGTAGATCCCTATAAAAAAATAATTAAACCCTATTATGGGGAAGAATAAATCTTATTTGGTGTGATGTATGTGTTGAGATGATCATCATTTGGCTCAATTTTTATATACACGCGAGTAATGATACTTGCACTGATTTGTTGCACCGAATGTTTCTGATTGTTTATTTATGCATAGTAAATGTAAATGGAGGGCCCATTTTCTTTATTTATACATAAATGAATCAATTAAAAGAAATAAGTCTGACAATTCATTACAACAAATCACATAAATAAAGAAGTGGAGCCCTCCAATTACATGTACTATGCAGCATAAATAACCAATCAGAAACATTCGGTGTAACAAATCAGTGCAAATATCATTACTCTTTTTTATATAAATAAATAAATACTTAAACTCTTTGCAAATTTAATAATAGTATAGATAAAAACTCAATTAATAAATATTTTTTTATATAAATAAATAAATACTGAAACTCTTTGGTCCGTATTTTACTCTAGAATTCTAGATTTATAGAATTCTCAATTTATGTATCCCTTCTTCCTTCCTCCATGCCTTTATTTATAGGCTTCTTGGATTAATAGGATGATGACATGTGTCCTCTCCTAATAATGACATGATCATAACTCGGTCGGGCTGGATATATTATGATAATTATCCATAAAAAATAATTATTATGATTTATTTTTATATCAGTTAATAAATATTTTATTATGATTGATTTTATTAGGTAATTGTTAGAGTTTTATAGTAATTATGTTTATAAAAACTATTTTTATATCAATTAATAAATATTTTTTTATATAAATAATTCTTGTCTAATTAGATTTTCTTTTATTAAAAAACTCATAATAAATAGATAAATTGATAATTTGTGTTAGAGTTTTATAGAAACTTTGAAAGCCTGGACAAGCTTAGAATCAAATAAGAATCAAAACACCACTTTCAAATTACCTAATAAAATTAATCACCACTTTCAAATTACCTACTAAAATTCAAATTACAAATTACCTAATAAATATATACTATTATTAAAAGAGTTTCTATAAAACTCTAACACAAAATAATTCTAGCAACATTATAGGACAATCGACTTTCAGTGTTAACTTATGTGGGGGAGCTAATGAATTAAGGAAATCTTCTTGATAATAGGTCCCGTATCATCGGTAGCTTTGTCAAAGCTATAATACGTAGTAAATAAATATTTTTAAGTTTTTTATTATAAGTATTTATTTATTTATTTATATTTTATATATTAATTAATAAATATTTTTTATATTAATAATTCTTGATGTTTCTATAAAGCTCTAACACAAAATGTAAAAATATATTACCTATTTCTAAAAATTTCTATATTATTATTAAAAGACTTTCAATAAAACTCTAACACAAAATATAAAAAAAATATTTATTAATTGATATAAAAATAATTTCTATAAAACTCTAACACGAATAACCTATTTATCTATTTGTTTCTAAATTTTTTTATTAATTAATATAAAAAGAGTTTAATTCAAATTATAAATTAACTAATAAAATTAAACTCAAACTCAATCACCACTTTCAAATTACCTAATAAAATTCAAATTACAAATTACTACAATATTCAAATTTAATCAAAAAAAATACAATTAAATTAATCAATCAAAAGTCATCGACAATGATGGTTAAGCAAAAAGCTTGTTGGTTATGAATATAAAACTATGAAAATGACAGTTAATGGCAACATGAGGGCAGATCCATTGGCCGTGCTTATTGACAGTAATGGTTGTGACTGGATGTCAATTAAATTTATTATATTGAAAGAATAAAAAACAATATTCAAATTTAATCAAAAATATATATATAATTACAACCCTATATATATATATATATAATAATAATAATAAATTAATGAATTACTCTACCAATAGGGAGTGGGGGTGACACGTACCTTGCAAAAAAAAAAGCTTCGATCCTAGCAAAACTTGACTAAAGAGAAGAAGATAAAGACAATTGATTAGGTTTTTATTTTTATTTTTGTATACATTAAATGTAGCAATATATATAATAAAACAATGCATGATCAAAATATGATACCCCACATTTTCTACGCATAAGTTGATTAGGCTTATACACGAAAAATGAGAGATATCAAAAACAATTGATAATATACAAGCATGGAATACAAAATGATCATAATAGAAGAATTTAGATAGAAAAGGAAAACTAAATAATAAAACATACATCCGTCCTTTATTAAATACAATACTCCTTTATACATACTTGGAAATCCTATGTCAAGGATTCCTAAATACAAACCCGAAAGTTCAACGTCGGAAGTAAATAAAACTGAAATCAAAATAATACATAAAACTTCTACCCTAAACAAGACCGTAAGAGTGGATGATTTCGGATGGTGGTCCCACACTGCTAAGCCTCAACCTTGAAACGGGTACTGATAAGTTTCTGAAATAACAACAATGGTAGGTCAAACTCACGAGCAAGTTCTCTCTAATATGACCCAAATCAGAGAATCAAATAAATTATTCATTATTATTCGGAAGTATACTATATCTGTATATTTCCTAATGAAACTACACAATGTATAATAAGACCTCAACCAGAATAGACGGTGATCACTTAGGACTAGTTTGGTGTGATGGAATGAATTAGAATGGAATGAGAATGGAATGTGAAGAGAATAGAATGGTCATTCTTTTTGTTAAAAAGTGGAATGATTTTGATGGAATGGGCATTCTGCAAGAATAGTGGGGAATGATGATTCCAACTTTAAAATTGGCACCAAACACGAGAATGGAAAAAAAACCATTCCATTCTACTTTCTTTTATTCAGTTCCACCACACTAAACTAGTCATTAGACTCACACGAGGTGGTTGAGTGTCTCCTTTCCCTACTTGGGGAATCGGCTATTTATACACAGTATATTATAAGTTCTACACAGTGGGAACACATCTCAACTCTCAAGGTACTAATGAATATGTTGCGCATATCACTTAGGCAACACATGCCAATAATATTAATACACATACCCTGACATCACACATCTGTTTATGGCAACGAATGCATAAGGTATAAATGAATCTAAACTTATTAGTCAACTCACATTATTCTATATGGCAACACATCCATGTAATATAAATGCGACTTAATTTATTAATCAGTCCACTTAACTACCTGAAATGCACACAGCATAATAATAATGATTTATATTTCATTAACAACATAAATAATCCCATAATGTATAATAGACAATTTATACGATTAAAATCATGCAATCATTTAATTTAACATTAATGATTAAAACCATTTAATAATAACACAATTAATAATTAACAATATCATTAAATTAATTACATTTGTTTAATTGCGATCCGCACTGGAAACAATACAATTAATATTTAGAAATATTAATCGGACATGATAATAATTAACGGGTAATAAAATAATAATTTAATATCCCGTGAAACTCGTAAATACCAACCATAGGCCCAAAAATGAAAGTTTAAGATTCTGGAAATTATAAAATAGTCCCTATAGGTATTCTGGACCTTTCAAGCAGCTGCAGAGGTCCCACACCCCCCCTACGCGCCGCCCAAAGCCTCCCTACGCACTGCCACCTTTTCCCCACTCACACACGCGCTTACACGCACCTCTACACGTGTCTGGAGTCTGCCATGCGCTGCCACAGGCGTGCTGATGCTTCCTGCTGACGCGGTGTGTTCTAATTAGTCTGTTGTACCAGACTTCTGTGGACGCGCTTTACTGGATCGATATGATGATCATCCTTTAATCTAACGGGTCCTAATTTGCGCGTACCATAATATTGTGTACTGCGCTACACTGAATCGATCTGATGATCAAATACCCCTTTAACGGCCGCTGGATCCATGCGCACACTAACTACAGTGTGCCGTATCACACCGGATTACTCCGGTCCTCTTCCCCGCTGAAATTACAGAAAATTCTCGAAAAATTCCAGAAAATTCTAAAAAGCCCCTAAAGCCTTAAATAATTATTTTTAGCTATATTTTAATTACATAGGTTAATAAACAAATATCAAACACCCTAAATAATTAAAATTTCACTACTTTAGTAAACTAAAAATTAATTTATTAAAATTCCTAGCATGATTTATAACCTTTAAATAGCCGAAATAAATTAAATGATTAATTTATTGATTCAAAGGGGAAAAGTAGATAATAACTTGCCTTAAGGATTTGAAACAAATCCGCCAATTGCGCGTAGTCAGGTTAAATTCTCCTTCATCAGTCTAAGGCTACTCCTTTCACTTTTCTTCTCTTTCTCTCTTATAAAATAACTGTATGATATTTTAATTTTTCTAACTTCCATTCTCATCAACCAAAGCTAACTAATATTTATACAAACTAATATAATATAAATATTACAAATATCTAACTTTATATTAAATATCAAAACATTCCTACCTAGTCTAATTTAATATAATGCAATGTAGTCAACCTATCTGACATAAAATTATATAATAGTAAATGAAATCCTATCAGTCAAACTAATATTTAATTGAAATCGTGACATTTTTATTCTTTACGTAATAATGCACTACAATACAAATGTACTACTTTAATTAACTAATATTAATTAATATAAAACATAACCAATAAAATATATAAACTAACATTATAATATATATAACATACAATTAATATTACGTGCACAAATAAATAAAATAAATTTAATAATTTAACATACACAATTAATAGGTGAATAAATCTACACATTAAATAATTAACCCAATACATAATTAATTTAAATAAACTCTTTAAAAATAAGAGGCATTACACAAAATAAAAGATTAATAATAAGAAGAAGAGAAAAACAATTGATTAGGTTTTTTTTTTTTTGTATACAATAAATGTAGCAATATAGATAATAAAACAATGCATGATCAAACAAAACATAAGATTAATAATAAAACAATGCATGAGACACGTACCTTGGAAAAAATAGAAAATTGATGTGATTAGATCAAGACAAAAAAAGACATATATATATATATATATATATATATATAAAGAGTATAGATTTCAAAACCTAATACTTAAAATTCACGGAAGGGCTAAACACAAAATATAAAATATAAAAACAGTCATTTACCTAATAAAACTCAAAACCTAATAATTAAAATTTACAATTAATAAGAACAGTCCTCTTCATAATTAAATTTATTATATTGAGAGAACAATAACAATATTGAAATTTAATAAAAAAAATTATATTAATTAATAAAAACAGTCCTCCTCGTAATTAAATTTATTATATTGAGAGAATAATAACAATATTGAAATTTAATCAAAAAAAAATTATAATAAAAGATTAATGAATTACTCTACCAATAGGGGGTGGGGGTGACACGTACTTTGGAAAAAAAAAGCTTCGATCTTGGCAAAACTTGGACTAATAAGAAGAAGAGAAAGACAATTGATTAGGTTTTTTTTAATTATTTTTGTATACATTGAATGTAGCAATGTATATAATAAAATAATGCATAATCAAAATATAAGATAAATAATAATAAGAAAAATAGAAAGACAATTGATTAAGTTTTTTTTATTTTTGTATACATCAAATGTAGCAATATATATAATAAAACAATGCATGGTCAAAACATAAGATTAATAATAAAACAATGCATGGGCAAATAATAAAACAATGCATGATGAAGACATAGGTAATGAGTTACTCTATCAATAGGGGAGCGGTGGCAGGTACCTTGGGAAAACAGAAAATTGATGTGATTAGATGAAGGCAAAAATAGACTTATACATATAGAAAGAGTATAGATTTAATTAACAATTTTTTTATATATATTTTGTGTTAGCGACCTTATTCGACTCCAAAATGGACTCTTTTATGAGGAGAACTAATTTTATATTTTGTGTCTTGCTACAATCGTGAATTCTTCCATGAATTTTAATTATTAGGTTTTGAATTTTATTAGGTAATGGACTGTTTTTATATTTTGTGTGTAACCGTGAATTCTTTCGTGAATTTTAATTATTAGATTTTGAATTTTATTAGGTAATGGACTCTTTTATGAGGAGGATTGTTTTTATATTTCGTGTCTAGCTTCCTACTGCAATCGTGATTTTAATTATTAGATTTTGAATTTTATTAGGTTTTGAAATTTAAACTCTATTTATATTTTGTTAATTTGATTTTTATTATTAGATTTTGAATTTTATTTGGTTATTTTGTCTCTAGCTTCCTACTGTAATCGTGATTTTAATTATTAGATTTTGAATTTTATTAGGTAATAGACTCTTTTATGAGGAGGATAGTTTTTATATTTTGTGTCTAGCTTCCTATTGCAATCCTGATTATTAGATTTTCAATTTTATTAGGTTTAACTTTTAAACACTTTTTATATTTTGTTAATTTGAATTTTATTAGGTAATTTTGAATTTTATAGAATTTATATCAATTAATAAATAAATATTGAAATACTGAAACACTTTACACATTTAATAATATAATATAGATATAGATATATATATATATATATGGTAAAGTGCATTAAACCCTCCTGAGCTTTCTTCTCTTTCCCACAAAATCCCCCTAAGCTATGACAAAGACACTTAACTCCCTAAACTATTTAATTTGTTGCAAATATTAACCCACCGTTAAAAATTTAACAGAAATGAGAGCACTTAAGTCACGTGAGGGGTCAACCAATTTTAAAATGACAAAATTAGCCCTTATGACACAACTTGAGGTTTCAATTTATGGGGTTCTCAATTTCTCTTTGTAGACGCACTCTAGACGCACACTATCTCTCTACACCTGCAAGTGTTCTTAGAGGAATTGGATGTCGGATGATGATAATGTGATGAAGATTTGGATGTCGGAGGCGCTACGGAGTTTTTGGAGGAATTGGCGGCAGTGGTCGCATGGGGCGGTGGAGACGGTTATGCAGAGGAAGCGAGGCTCGACGTGGACGACGAGGTTGGTAGCGAGAAACTGCTCGGCGCGGACTCTGTGATGGAGGGGGAGGCTGGGGAATTCGAGGTTGACGCCGAGAAAGATCCGGCCATGAGCCCAGACCGACGGCTCCAACGGAGAACTTGGAGATTGGTGGGCGTGCAAGGTTTTCTTTGATGGGTTGATGTGATCAAATAAGCTCTTTAGCTGAATTCAAAGCAACCATTAATGATTCGAGTTCTTGAACCTCATCATCGTCGTCATCTCGAACTTCTTCATTGCCAAGTTCTTCGTCGCCGTCGTTCAATTCCTCAAACAGAGGGCTCAATAGCTTCACTCTTTTTTGTTTTCGGTAAGTTAATAGCTTCACCCTCTGAAGCAAATTACCGTACATCTTCTTCAAGGTGTGTCGGCACTCGGGTAGCCCAGAAATGTCCCTTATGCTCTCTCCCAGTCCCAGTTGACTTCGTCCATTGTAATAGCATGGATCACCAATTAAAGTTATACGAAATACTCACAAAAATTAAGGATTTTAGAGCAATTGAGAGACCCATATGAGAGACTTGCTTGAATTTTGATGGTTTTAGTTTGATCTGGGAAGGGATGGAAGACCATGTTGGTCCTATTAAAGAGGAAATATATCATCAATGATCCATAGACATACATAAACCTGAAAAGCACAAGCAATACATATACAATATATATTGATGAACACATAAATAAATCGTAATGGATATGTATATATAGACACCATCCATGTTTGTGGTATATGTGCAGAAATTGAAGGGCATTAATCAGTATGCATGATGGAAGCAATCTAGGTTTGTACAACATCACTGAAACAGATGAAAGTGAGGGACTGTTTGGCGTAGAGAAAAAAGTCAAATAAAACAATGGTGATAACTGATGAGGTTGATGTGCTGTCAATTTTCTATTAGACATTGAGATTGTACTTGCCACATCAGTAGCTGAACGATGTCGTTCAACTTTAGGCCTAAAAGGTAATTTTCTATATCTGTTAATGGCTCATTAACTGTGTGCAACAAAAATGATAGTTTAGGGGGTTTTGCTTACTTCAGGGTTTCTTGCAATCCGGTCATAGTTCAGGAATTTAGTGCACTTTACCCATATATATATATATATATATATATATATATATATATATATATATATATTTGCACAGGAAAGTCTTCACAAAACTGTCCTCGTTTTCTCTCTTAATCTAATTATACAGTATCAACCCTAATACCACTCGCCATCGCCACCTCCACCAACCACTTCCCACCCTTCTTCTCTCTCTCCGCTTACCACCACAATCTCCATCCTCACAATCACCACCCACCATCGCCGTCACCACCCACATTTGCCGCCACCACCCACCACTGTCCACAACCACCCCCAATTACTTCCCTTTCTTACACACACATATACACACTACACAGGCGCGCACACACCACAATCACATCACCACCACCACCATCGCACACAACCCACAACCGCGTGCAGCAAAAGAAGCAAAGATGATCGCCAGGCACAGATTCGAGACCACCAAACTCACCTCCCCACCGGATATTAGGGGTGAACAAAAGAATCGTGGAACCGGAACCGAATTTTCGCTTCTCACGGTTCTGGTTCCGGTTCCTAAAATAAGGAACTGTTGATACCGGTTCTGCTTCTTAGCTCACAGTTCTGTTCCGGAACCGGAACTGATATATATATATATATATATATATATATATATATATATATATATATTACTATATAATTATACTTGGGCTACTAGTACTGGGCTGTGCCGCTGTGAGCTGTGCAATTTATTAATTTATCAATCATCCACTAATCTAGTATCAGATAGACAAATATTGGATAAAATAATAAAATATCAAAAATTAAAATCACAAATTCAAAACTCAAAACTCAAAAACCTAAACCTAAGTTTACCTAAGTTCCTAACCTCTCAAGTCTCAAACTCACTCCGCAACAGATATAGATTATTTTAATACGTAACTTTTAACTTAATTAAACAATTACCCATTTAATTTTAATTGGTAATTTATTTTATTACAAATTTAGTTATGAAATACTGAAAAACTGAAACTCTTTGCACATTTTATAATAGTATAGATATAGATTATTTTAATACGTAACTTTTAACTTTATTAAACAATTACCTATTTAATTTTAATTGGTAATTTATTTTATTAAAAATTTAGTTCAATATCGTGCTCCACATAATACAGGGCTGGTAGCCCTTGTATCAGATATTAAATCAATAAGAATAGATAATAGACTTGATCTTAGCCAAAAGCCCGATGAATGTATGATTAATATTTCTTTATGTCTATATTTTCATAAGAGATTTCTATGCAATCATTTATAATTATTTGCACATTTAATAATAATATAGATATAGATTATTTTAATACATAACTTTTAACTTAATTAAACAATTACTTATTTAATTTTAATTGGTAATTTATTTCAATATCATGCTCCACATAATACAGGGCAATGGCCCTTGTATCAGATATTAAATCTATAAGAACAAATACTACACTTGATCTTAGCCAAACGGCTGAGAAATGTATGATTAATATTTTTTTAGATTTATATTTTTATAAGAGGTTTTCATATAATCATTTACAACTATGTGGGACAATTAAACTTTTTTTATATCAATTAATAAATATTTTTTTATATTAATAAATAAATATTGAAATACTGAAACTCTTTGCACATTTCATAATAATATAGATTATTTTAATACGTAACTTTTAACTTAATTAAACAATTACCTATTTAATTTTACTTGGTAATTTATTTTATTAAAAATTTAGACAATTAAACACTTTTTATATTAATTAATAAATATTTTTTATATTAATAAATAAATACTGAAACACTGAAACTCTTTGCACATTTAATAATTTTATAGATATAAATATAGATATAGATTATTTTAATACGTAACTTTTAACTTAATTAAACAATTACCTATTTAATTTTAATTAGTAATTTATTTTTAAAAAAAATTTAGTTTTGAAATACTGAAAAATTGAAACTCTTTGCACATTTAATAATAGTATAGATATAGATTATTTTAATACGTAACTTTTAATTTAACTAAACAATTATCTATTTAATTTTAATTGGTAAATCATTTTATTAAAAATTTAGTTCAATATCGTGCTCCACATAATATAGGGCTGCTGGCCCTTGTATCAGATATTAAACCAATAAAAACAGATAATAGACTTGATATTAGCTAAAAGGGCGAGGAATGTACGATTAATATTTCTTTAGGTCTATATTTTCATAAGAGATTTCTATGTAATCATTTATAATTATTTGCACGTTTAATAATAGTATAGATATAGATTATATTTAATACGTAACTTTTAACTTAATTAAACAATTACCTGTTTAATTTTAATTGGTAATTTATTTTATTAAAATTTTAGTTCAATATCATGCTCCACATAATACTGGACCGGTGGCCCTTGTATCAAATATTAAACCTATAAGAACATATATTATACTTGATCTTAGTCAAAAGGCCGATAAAATGTATGATTAATATTTCTTTTGGTCTATATTTTTATAAGAAACTTTTATGCAATCCTTTATAATTCAAAACCGACGTGAGACAATTAAACTCTTTTATATCAATTAATAAATATTTTTTTTATATTAATAAATAAATAAATACTAAAACTCTTTGCACATTTAATAATAGTATAGATGTTGTAAAGAGAGTAGAATGAACGTTTGTTATTTTATTTACATGTTTAGAAAGGTTAAAATGATAGTTTCATTATTTAAATTAATCAATTCAGATGTCCATTTATATGGGTTTGAGGAGATCTTTGTTAACTTTACTAAAATTAGGGTGTTTTATTGTCCAAGTAGTGTTCAAGTTGTAACTAGGTGTATTTAACTCAAACATGAGGGAGTGTAAGTTAAGTCACACAATCCTTCTCAATAGGTGTAACTCTCAAGCTCCGCACGTGCTTTGGCTTAAATTCTCACCATTTATGACTTAATAATTCGCTCTCCCTTTCGTTCTCGCTCCGCTACGTAAGTATAATTTATCCATAAATAAAATAAACAAATACAAAACAACTAATCAAACATAATAAAATAATATAATAAAATATATGCAAAATAATTTAATTAAAACAAACTAATTAAATCAAATAGAATAATTTATTTAAATAAAATAAATCATTTAAAAAATTATGAAGTATTAAATTTATTGTAAATTTTTATTAGTGAAGATCTAAGTACGTCATTTATTATATTATTTTTAAAAAACATTATTTTCGTCACAAAATAAATGTTCACTTTTTATTTTCATCCTTCCTAAATGTAATAAGAAAATAAGTTATTCTATTAAAAAAACAAAAATTATTCTCTTAAAAAATTAAATTCTGTACTCTTTTTATTTATTTTTTCGAAATGTAAAATTTTGTATCTATATGAGAAAATTTACGAAGCGCCACGCCCACCGTCAAAGCGACAGCATAACAAACCAACAAACGGGGTCCTTTTAAGCAAATACATGTGTGACGTGACTACCTTTCGGCCGCTGGATTTAAGGTAGAGGAAAACAGCGGACGAGATTTGGTATCAGCGGATCCCTCGAACTGGAACCCCCGGTTAAACTCGTCTCACGTGCACATGACATGACGTCATCAGAAGATAAAAGAACAGAAAGAGAAAAGAAGTACAATAATTAATAATAATAAAAAAAACCAATAATAAAAAATAAAAAGAAACCAATAGAAGTCCCAATTCCCATCTCTATTCTGAAACGATGACCCGTTCTTCTCGCCACAGCCTGGATCTATTGTGTTCTCTATTGTGTTATGAGCCCCATATATTATTCTTCTCTCAATTGTCAAGATCTGTTCCTTTCACTATTTGGGCACACCCTTTCCTACAACAATTGCTCATCCCCTCTCTCCGGGTATGTTTTGTTCTTTTATATCTCTTCTTCTCTTCTGTAAAGATCTGTTCTCTTATATATATATATATATATATATATTTCTTTGGTAAAGATCTGGTATGTTTTATTCTCTAATATACATATGATGCATATGCGTGTGTATATATATATATATATCGACTGATTTCCTTTATTTGATTGATTGTTTCATGATTCCTCTAAGTAATTATGTTTTATTGTTATTATTGTATGTGATTTCCTTATAGACATTGCTGCCTTTTCTTTTCTCAGTGTCCTCAAAAAATTAAAGAAAATATTTGATTAATTAAATATATATATTTTTTGGTGTGGTTTTTTGCAACACTTTTTTAGTTTTTAGTTATAATTTTTGTTTCTCCCTGTATGTGTATGGGTGTCTTTGAGTTCTGACGGGCACAAGAGCCCAATCGAGATGAAATTTGACTAGTTAGGTGTACTATTTGAAATGATAACAGAATATTGAGAGCGAGGACCTCATTAATTTCATCTTGATTTGATGTCCATCTTTGACGGTCCGGATTGTTGGGTCATTGTGTTTGAAAACTTGGAATCCCTGCCTTGGAAATCAAATTGGAGAAAAAATTGGGTTAAACTGTCTACTCATTATCTTTTTACAATTCTGTTAACACTATATATATCATCGGACACAACAATAAATTTAATTTGGTAAGATTTTGTAAATGAAAAAAAGAAATTGTATACTATTAAATTATTTTTGATACCAGATGATGTGAAATTAGGCTTACTAGCCAGCAATAAGGTTGCTTCAAGTACAGATGGGTATTTTTTTTTGTGTGTTAATAAGAATGCTCTTGGTATGTGTCACAAAGTATAGGCTATAGCTAATGATAAGTTCAATGGCTTTATTGGATTTACTGATTTAGTAAGGAAGTGATATATGAAAAGGAGGAGGAAAAAAATAATGTCTGGCTTGTTTTTGTGGCCTGCGATCCCTGTTTGAACATTTCAATTATGCTCTTTTTTTTTTCATAGTTGGTACTCACACATGCCTCCACTGAGGCTTGAACCCCAGACCTCTCTTTGGGAAGTAAGGGCCTGATACCGCTAGGCGCTAGGTCAGCAGCCCGTTGGTACTTCAATTACAATCTTACTTATAAAAAAGAGAAGAATAATGGAAAAACAGCCATTCCCTCATATTTTATTTCATGTTTGCTATGCAATAGGAATTTTAAAGTCACCAAAATGGTTTAACGCCCATTTCCTTATATATACGTGGCACATTATCAGACCAGATATCACAGAAGGTATTTAATCATTCTTCTTCTTTGGGTCCTTGTTATCTAAAGTTAAATTTAATGCTGTTAACCTTGTTCCAAGATCTCTTAGCCCTATTAAAATTACTAACCTCAGGCCTATTTTATTGCTGTAACACTTTATACAAGTTTTGTTTAAAAATAATTTCTAACAGGCTCATGCTTGTCCTCCCTTCTATATTTTTTGAAACTCAAATAAGCTCCTGTTCAGGTCTGGAAAATAGGAGAGAATGTTTTGGTAGCTCACTCGATCCTGGAGGTTCCTCAAACTTAATGAATAATATAGTCTGGAATGACTCCATCAGTGATTACGATCATCACTTGGACAATAGCGGATTCAGTTTTTGTTTGTTGACCTTAGTTCAAGAATTATTCAGATATTATCATAGGAATGCTGAATCTCCGAGATGTTCTATTAAATTGGATTTTCAAAAGCTTTTAATTTAGTTAGATGGGAATTCAAATTAGATCTGCTTGTTCTCTTTGGCTTTCCTGATCAGCTGCATTACCTTCCCAAATTTCCTGTTAATATCAATGGTTCTCTTGAGGATTTCTTCTCTAGTTCTAAAGGTTCAAGACTCGGTGTATTCATAATGGCTATGGAGATGTTCTCTATTCATACAGGGAAGATTACTGCTACCCGTCCATTTAAGTACCATTGGAGATGTGTGAAAACAAGTCTTATCCATTTGCTCGGCAGATGATATTCTTTTCTTTTTTTTTTTTTTTTGTCATGGCGATTTAGCTTCAGACTCTACTGTTTATTTAGCCATTCTCATATTTTTTAGCTTATCTGGCATGAATCCTGATCCTTCTAAAACTAACTCATATTTTTTAATGCGTTTTGAGTTTATCAAAGCTTCTATATGCTCTTGCTTTTGTTTTTCTCTTGGTACCGTACCTTTTGGATATGAAACTCCAGATTGCAAAACTCTAGTTAACACAATTACTACAAAAATCAATTTTTTTTTTGGTAATTATAGCTTTTGTATGCTGGGCATGGTCCCGTTCACAACGTTTTTTTAGGTTACCGAAACCGAGACACGCCAGTGTACAGGTGAGACCAGTATACATGAGTATCGGCCAGTTATTAGAGAACCGGTCCGATACTTAGCTGAATCCTATTGTCAGTATCACTGCACAGTTTGGATTCCAAATTTTGCTTCCAAAACTCAAAATGCTTAAATCTCTTACATCTAGGTTCTTATATCTATGCGATTTGATTTCCAGAGGCAAAGATGCAGTCTGAAATACTTAATCAGAGGCCTTCTTCATGTGATCGTCTCTACCTCTGGAGCTATTCAAATCGCCGATGAGATCATCTGCAGTTAGTTTCCACTTCTTTTTTATTTGGTTGCCATTCCTTTTGTTTAATGATTTTCCTAATCGCAAGGTAGGCACATAAAGACTGTAGTTGCTTGAGAGAACTCTCTAGAGAAGTGGCGAAGCTCTTCAACTTCTGCCTTTTTTTTTGGAGAAAAATTTCTATGTTAAGAATGAAAAGCTTTACTTTACCCGAACAATCTTTTTTTAATTACAATATTACATCACAAAGACCCTTTAGACATCATTTAGAATTTTAGAGCGAGTAGGAAAGTGCTCCTGCCACTCATCTAGACATCATTTTGTGCTCAATTTAGGACAACTTTCATATTTTTTCAATAAAGACCCCTTAGCTTGTCACTATTGAGTATTGTAAGCAAAATATTCATGTTATATGTCTAATTTATTTTATATGTTAATCAGAAAATCACATTATATACTACATAGTTTATTTTATATACAGACAAAATAATATTTTCAATTCATATTACTTTTTAAATTTATTTTTTGTTTTTTAATTCTCATATGTTATACAAAAAAAAAAAAAAAAATCTCATACGTTATATATGTTTTTTTGATAAGTCATATGTTATGATTAGATTTTATTTGTTTCATAATTAAGTTTATTTTTAGTCATTAATTTTTTTAAAAGTATATTTTATCAACATGGCGTATATTCATGAATTGGTCATTTCTTGTGTTAAATTGTTTCTATTGTAAAAAGTTGTGTATCTTTGCATTTTGGTCTCTATGTGCGAGGTTGAAAAAAATTTCATGATTGCGATAACCGATTTCGTTACATTACGCTGATACGGGGTCGAAACTGTTAGATTCCGTCTGCGACTACACTCGCGATTTGGAACCATGATACTGGGAGATTAAAGCTGGTCATAGCAGTTCTATTAATTACTCAAGTATATTGGTCTAGAAATTTCACTCTGCATGGTAAAGTGGTTGCTTGAATTGAGGCAAAATTCAAATCTTTTCTATGGAAGGGTGTTGAAATTCTGTATGCTTTAGAGTTGCTTGGTCTTCAGTTAACTTACATGTGATATACTTGAAGGTGGTTTGGATATTAAGAATGTATATTATTGGAACCGTGCAACAATGGCCAAACTAACTTGGTTTTTAATGCTGCTTTACTCCCTTTTAGTTTGAAATAGATGGATCGAATACAACGTTTTAAGCATAGAAGTTTTTGGGATATTATCCTTTTAAAGACTGCTCTCAGACACAAAGGAAAGTCCTTTAGCTTAGCGCTATTTCTAGACCTTGTATAAAGCATATTGTTGGTAACGGACCTTATACTTCGTTATGGTTTGACAATTGGCTTCCCATAGGGCCTATAGAGCAGCCCATGGGGGATAGAATCATCCATCATTCCGGCCTTCCTAATCTTCAAATTGCAGATCTTGATGGACATCATTTTGCAACCTTTACATCTTTACTAATCTGATATATATATATTTTTTGATAAGTTTACTAATCTGATATTATTGTTTGGATTCCTTCTTCCCATGTCATTTCACTGCTAAATTAGCCTGCAATTATCTTAAGCCTTATTGCCTAAAGTTTCATGGTATGGATTGGTCTGGTTTCCAAAATCTATTCCCGGATATGGCTTTGTACATATCGTGATCTAAACTATTGACTCAGGATAATCTCTTAGAAATATTATCTCCATTAGTTTTGCATTTGTAAGACTTTTAGTGGGTATCTCGACCATTTGTTCCTTTTCCTTTAGAAGCTTGACATGCCGCGAATCCTCTTGAAAGGGAGGGGTGCCTTCGGGACTTCGGACAGGCTGTCAGCTTGTGGTGTAAGGTGTTGGGTTAAGTTCTGCAATGAGCGCAACCCTCATGTTTAGTTGCCATCGTTGAGTTTGGAACCCCTGAACAGACTGCCGGTGATAAGCCAAAAGAAGGCAAGGATGACGTCAAGTCATCATGTCCCTTATGCATTGGGCGACACACGTGCTACAATGGCCGGGACAAAGGGTCGCGATCCCTCTAGGGTAAGCTAACTCCAAAAAACCGGCATCAGTTCGGATTGCAGGCTGCAACTCGCCCGCATGAAGCCGGAATCGCTGGTCAGCTATCCGGCTGTGAATTCGTTCCTGGGCCTTGTAAATACCACCCTTCACACTATGGTAGCTGGCCATGCCTGAAGTCGTTACCTTAACTGCAAGGAGGGGGATGCCGAAGGCAGGTGCGGCTGGATCACCTCCTCTTCAGAGAGACCTAATGCTTGTTGGGTATTTTGGTTTGAAATAAAATGAGGGCTGAAGATTTTGGTATTATCGCTTGGAAAATTTTGATTTATTTGGCTGTAGATTCATATAAAGGTATATATCCAAAGTATACTCTTTATAAGCTTGCTTTTCAACAACTGTGTATCATATTTGGAACGAAAGGAATAAAATACAGTTTGAAAGCTGATATACAGAATCTAATTCTATCATCAAGATCGTTATGGACCCGATTCGTTTCAGTTAATGAGTTTGCATAAGGTTTCTAATACTGGTATAAATAGGCATATTCAGATTTCTTGGCACTTTCAAATTGCATTCTTATGTTAAAAAAGGAAGCTTAAGTAATTTCTGATACAGAGGGTGTATTGTTCAGATATGTTCATCCAGATTGGTTTGCTTTGTTTTAGTATTTAGGTAGATGTTTTTGGATTCGAGATGAATAATTGTTCCGGTTTTTTTCTTTCCAGAGGTTGTGTTTGTTGGTTTTGAGGGTTGTTTGGATGGTTTGTATGGCTTGCTGCTCCCACTTGGATTACTTCTCCAGTTAGGCTTTGGATACTGCTAGCTCAATGCGCCCAAAGAGCCTCTCCAACTCTTTCATACCAGTTCTTTTTGGACTTGTAGACTACTTTCTCCAGTAAATTATAATGAGTCTTGTTGAAAGCTTATGCTTGTCCATTTGCTGGTGCATTGTTCCTTGAGGATTTGTGTTTACTTGAAACTGAACCTTTCACATAAGTTGCTCACCAAACTATTTTTGAAAGGGTTTCCATTATTAGTGATAATGTGATGAGGAACACCGTACTGAAAGAGAATGTTGGATTTGATGAAGTCCACCACTGTCTCTCTATTCACTTTCTTGACTGGGATTGCTTCGGCCATATTTGAAAAGTAATCAGTTGCTGCAAGGATGTACAAGTGACCTTTTGAAGATTTCAGGAAATGTCCAACTACGTCAAGTCCCCATGCATCAAATGGCCAAGACGTAATCGTAGGGTGCAATAGCTCAGGCGGCTGATGTATGAAATTTGCATGGAATTGACAAGACTGACATTTTTTGCTTAATCCGTAACTTCTTGAAGGCTGTTATGAATATTGTCTTCCCTTGCTCACATCGATCTTAAGTGAGACTTTTCATGTCTTCTTTTGCAGTCTCATTGTATTTAGAGCCCTGTCTTGGGCTTTGAGTAGGATTGTGGTTTGTGTTTTCTCTCTTTAGCAGTTTTGATTGGGATTTCTTTGTGCTAGGTATTTTTTCGAGTTGATGAATTTTTTGCCCCCCTCCTTGTTGCTGCTTGGTTTTCTTCCGTCTCTGTATGGTTATTCTGTTTTCTGTTTTTTTAGCAGTAGAGATTGTGCTTTCATTTGGGTAAATTCTTTTTTTTTTTGGTTGTATCGTTGTCTTTCTTGTTGTTGCTTCCTGTGGTTTTTCTTCCATTTCCATATGGCTGTTTCAGATAATAAATTCTAACTTATCTGAAACATAGAAGAAAAGAGACTGTTGGAATTGGAATTCCAAGTTAGATGACGAGTCTTTATAATTTAATATTGTAAATAAATTTAACTAGCATCTTTAAGGAGACGAGCACTTAAATCATGTGATTGGCTCTAAGATTATAGACTCATTAATTTTTGCTGACCATTTTTGCTCCCTGTTTTTGCTTATTTTTCCATATTTCATCTGTCAATTTACAATCCTTATGAATTGTCATCTTTTCTAGGAGAGAGAAAATGAGCTGATGAAAAGAGAGAGAGATGAGAAAATGCCTGTGATTGCCCACCTGAGTAGAAGGATGTGCTCTAAACTCGGAAATTACGGATTGAGAAATTGGGGCTAATTTGTGGGATGCGGATCTCTGACTTTCTTGTTTTGGGTAACTACAAACTGCCTCATGAATGTGCCTTTGTGCAATGTAAAACACAGTCCAGATTGGCGGCAGGAATCTGTGGCCTTGAAAGGTGAAGATCTGGTGAGTTCCTACTGCTTTCCTAAATTACTTCAGTTCTGTTCATTGTTATTTTATTAATTTAATAATGTTGGTAATTATATACTAAAACTATCTTTGTACGTGCTTACCAAATATTTGTGGATATAATAGATTTGTTTGCACTTACATTTTTATAAAAACTCTTGATGTTCTTATTTAGAATTCTACTTATTGTCATCACTTCATGTTTCTGGGCACCCTGTGCCCAATACCTCAACCGAAGTCCGGTTTAGTTCAGGTCTCAGAAATTTTACAGCTCAAATCTTGTCTTTTATAATCGAATTTGGGTTCTTGCTGGCGTCAAAGTTTCAACAGAAGCAGCAAAATATGAAATTAAGAACTCTACAATTGCCAATATCCCCAACCTATTTTTGCATTGAATGTACTTATTAAAAAAAAAAAAATTTGCATTGAATATGTTACATCACTCATATAGTTGTTTGGGAGCTTAGGTTCATGAATTCAAGAATTGAGTGTAATTGTTATGAAGCAAAAATTATGTCTTACATTTGAAGGATATGGAAGGCAACTATATTTTCTGTTCTCTAAGTTTTTCTCGAGAGCTTGGACTGAGGTAGAAACCTAGGGCCAGTAAAAAACTCTGTCAAGCTTATGGAGTGCTTCTAGATGCAATCTTTTCATTTTCATTTATTCATGCTTGCTATGACCTAGATAAGTAAAGTTTTTCAATAAAGTAACGTATGGAGTGCCCCCCTTTTTTTTTTTTTGATGAGTAACGTATTATAGAAAACGCTCAAGAGGGAAGCGCATCCCAAAATCTACACAAGGACCAAATAGGTTCCCTACACACTCAACGTATCCATAAAATCCGCTTTCTTCCTTATAGATTTACAATTTCTCCCCCGAAGCCAAAATAAAGAGAGTGGAGTTTAGAAAAATTAAGCACACAAATAGGAGTTTCCTCTATCTCGAAGGATCTATCTATCTCTCCCACAAAGACCACCAAAAGCACAGGGGCACAACAAGGCAAGCATCTCGAGCTTGAGCACCCACTAGGCCCCTTCTCCAAACCTCAAGAGCATTCATCATAGAAAAAGGTGTAACCACCCATTGAACCTTGAAGATGCCTAGAAGCATTTTCCAACAATCTAATCACCGGGCAATGGAGAAGGAGATGATCCAGACTCCTCGTCCCTCTTGCAATTGAAATTTTATTTCACTTATTTTTTGTTCTAGAAACTTGCCATTCATCAATTCTTTCGGTTGGTGCTATATGTGAGAATAGTAAACAGAACTTAGGCTGGTCAAGTAGAAGCTTTGATTCCTAGAACAAGGTGAAACATATTTAAGCTACTTTGGTGAATTCTCGGAATGAATTTTGGAATGAGATTACTGGAAGTACCTAAAAGTGATTGTTTTCCTGACATCTGTTGGATGAGCCAACGGTTACTATTTTCGGATCACAAACAGAGGCATATATTTACTGAAGCCATGAATGCGGAAAATGAAGTTACAGAAAAGCTCATCACTAATCACATAGAGATTACTTGTTGCATGTTTCACGGTATAGCTACTAGCATACATCGCAATATTTCTCAATGCGACATGATACATGCTACATGTGTAGAGGAAATTAATATGAACTGGCAATATGCTTCATATCTTTGAATTTGAGGATGCAGTTTTTGTACACAAAAAAAAAAAAAAAAAAAAATCTATCATTCATGTGGTTCCAGACAAACGTTGAATTTTGTGAACTAGTTTTTGGAAGGGACTACGTCGTCTATGATCCCAGAGACGCTGAAGTGTTGCCACAACTTGAGCTACGGTTGGGCGAACATTGATATCCTCAAAGTCGTTGTCAAAAGGTATTATCGTTGCACACCGCAGTGCCAAATCTGTTATATCTGAAGCGTGCTGTTTTCTACATCCGGTTTTCTTTAGATTGCGGTTCACTGCATGCCCATGTTTTATTGTCTCTTCTTCAGCCCATTCAACAATTGTTAGGGGATCAGCATGACCTGGAGTTGCAATTAACATTTCGTCTTTTTTTGTAATTAGTTTTAGGATCAGCACTCCAAGGCTATATATATCAGCCCTTTGTTTTGCTTGCATACCTGTCGGTCCAGTTTTATTTCAAAATGTTGGCCAAGGAAAGAAAGAATACTAGTTAGTTCAAACAAATAAACTGTACAGAAAAGCTTTTCATTAAATCAGATATACGTTCAAATTAAAGATTAGACTATTTGATATCATGCGAATTTAAAACATACCAAAAGGATGGACAAAAACAAAAAGTTAAATGCAGTTCAGATCTAAAGTAAAAAAAAAAAAAAGAAAAAAAAAAAGATGAAGCCATGAAAATCACCTTACAATTAGTTCAAAAAAAAAAAAAAAAAAATTTTAGATGATGCCACACCTTATTAGATTAGATGAATACAGGCCAGCGAGACAATGTTACCGCTATATATTTTTATTATGTATTCATGTGCGTATGAGCAACCCTATTTATATATTTGAATTATATATATAATTGTGTATGTTTTGTGTATTTATATACGTTATATATATGTATTTGTATGTTAGTAGATTAGAGGCATGATCGTATCTTGAAAATACACTAGTGATTCAAACAAATCAGCTACCTCATAATGAGGTAAACATTCCAGCAAATCAGATATACGTTCAAAATACAGATTAGACCATTTGATATCAAACAAATTTAAAACATACCAAAAAGGATGGACAAAAAGTTGAATACATTTCAGATCTATGATTAGTTAAAAATAAATAAAAATTACATGATGCCACGCAAATCGATCTACAATTAATTCAAAAAAATAATAATTTAGACGAAGCCATACCAATCACCTTATTAGATTAGATGAATACAGGCCAACAAGACAATGTTAGCAGTATATATACTTTTACGTATTCACGTGCTAATGAGCAACTCTATTTATATATTTGTTTTATATATAATTGTCTTTGTATTGTTTATATGTATATCTATATTAGTAGATTAGGAGGCAAGATCATATCTTGAAAATGTACTAGTGATTGAAAAGATGAAGCCAACAACAACAGTTGCCCAACCAAAATGAACAATTTTTTTAGTTCTAGAAACAAAAACACTGAGATCGATCAAAATAGTGTAGATGGAAGGTAGGCTTTCAATCATCCCACACAAGAACAAAGGATTTGGATTGAATGACCAACAAACTCTTAAAAAAAAAAAAACGAGGACAGACAAGTTATTAATCTAGGGTTTGCGATCTGTCAATTACCAAATGATTCTCAAAATTGACAAATCTAGTGTTTGCAATCTGGTCAGAGCGTGTTGTCGGTTGCCTTCTTTCTTGCAGATTATGCAATTTCTGGTATGATTTAAGGAACCAATGTATATATTTATATATAAAAGTTTATACGTGAATGTTGTTTTAATGCATTTTATTTGGTTATTTTTCATTTAGTTTACATCTAAAGTGCTTTTGTGGCGATAAATTGAGTAAAAAGTACAAATATAGGAACAACCGAATCGTTTTAAAATACCCGTAAATTTTTAACAAAATCTACTTGGAAGTTGTCAGTCAATATAATTTTCTTTTATCAAGCTATGCAAGGTCCAAAGAATTCATGAGTGCGATATCCACATGCATTACTTAGATTTTCTTACTGCCAGTGTCTTTTACGGGCGTGTCTGGATTGTTTTGTCTACAATTGACACCTTAGATTTAACACGGAATATAAACCCAATTTGATGATTTTTTTAAGGAGCTCTTTCATTTACTTATTTATTTATTTATTTCATATTATTACAAATTCTGTCTAAAGGCATTATAAGAACAAGGAAGCTCCATGTTTCCAGAGGCTATCTTGTTCTGTTCCCTCTAAATACCATGTCAAGCATTATGGTATGAGTTCCCAATCTTCCACCTACTATCCTTCTCTTTCCAGCAAAAGATTAACTTCCATCAAAGATCATACTAACCTCAGGATAAGCCAATTAACTCCTAGCTTAATGAGTTATCACAGGTGTTTATGATTTATCCAGGTGAGAGAGCGTTTGAGACATTCTTCTGCTAGACCAAGTGAAAGACGCTCCCTCCAACGTAACTGAAAGTCGCCAATGAACCTTGAAAACTGCTCCACAGCCGAAGTCCACCCACCCTTGGTCGAACTTTCTATTGGGGAACAAATAATATTAAATTCTCCTCCCAACACACCAGGGAAAGGGCCATCTCCTTCAAGCAGAACCAAGTTTTTCCCATGACAAGTGTCGCACGTCATCCTCTATAGGTCCATAAACACCCGAAAAGACCCAATGAAAGTATCGTCCTCTGTAGAGAACGCTCAATACACCGTTTATCTTCTGAACCACACACCGTACTTGGAAATCTTTTGTCCCACATTAGAAGAATGCCCCCGAAATATCCATAGCCACCCAATCCACAAATCTCCCACCCCAAAGACCCCTAACTACCCTATTCAAAATTGAGGCAAGTTTCGTTTTTTAGAAACACACCACTTGAGCTCCCCACTTACTTCACCACCAACTTCACCACCTTCCTCCTATCCGTATCATTGAGACCACGGACATTCCATGAAATAATGCGGAACTTCATAAGCAAACAATTGAGTTCTCCTTCCCAACATCTCGATCGAACTTCTTCCATCTTTTCCAAATTCTCAACATCTCGATCGAACTTCCCCACCAATGTACTTTGAATAATCGAGAAAATATCAAAGCCCCTTGCTGAATGCTTCTGAACAACTCCGTGCTTTGGAAGATTTGGGATAGTCGCTACCTTAATGAATTTGGCTTAATTCCTCGAATAGAGCAGAGCGAGCCCTTAAGATTCACACCAAAAAGAAATCAAGAAGTAAAAAGAACAGGAAAGAAAGAACAAAGGTTACAGGAGTAAAGGACTCAAATGAGTTCTTTCTCTCAACACCATAGGCATGTGTGTGTGAGTACCAACTATGAAAAAAAAAGGCAGCCTAATTCTGCTCAAATAGAGAATTGTTGATGTGGTTCATTAGTTATACTGACATGGAATTTTTAATTCTTAATTTGATGGAAAGTAATATTATATATGATCGCATATGTAAAATATATATATATTTTTGCTATCTCCCCGTAGTGGTCTTGTCTCAATTTTATTTGTCATGTCGCCGTGTCTCCATGTCGCGTTTTATCCGTGTCACCTATACGTATCTGTGTTGTTTAGTTTGGAATTTTATTAAGATCTTACCATTTATCAGTTCTGTGGATATAATCATGCTTTTGCTATTGTTAATGGTTTTATTATTGCACCCGACACTATTGTTAGGTATCTGTCCTTTATGCTGCTGGAGGGGGTTATGTGTTTTTTAAGCAATTCTAAGTTATATACACCTCATTTGTAGCCATGACTTTTGTAACCGAGTTTGTCATCAAATCTCAGTTCATGTTCTTGGTTTTTCCACATAACTAGCCATTTTTCTCCTCTTCATTTGATTTGATGGCAGACTGAATTCCATGTCTCATTCTTCATACTGAAGAAACCTAGTATTGATTGACCAACTCTTAATGAAATCCCTACCTAATTGCTCACTATCTGATCCCCGAATCCGGCCAGACTCTATTAGTTTAACTCTCTCTGCATTCATTTAGAGTTTTCTAAGGAAGGACAGATGTGTGAACAGTATGAGCAACAAGCTTGCGAGAAAAAGTGTTGGACGACAGAGATAATAAGGAATCGTTGACTAGCGGTTCAGTTCTCAGTTTAGGGTCCTAGTAGACCGAAGCTTAACAAAATAAATATATATTTTATATATGAGATGTATAATATTTGTCTTCCCTAATCCTGAGTCAAGATTATCATTTCTGATGTCACAGCCCTCAACCTCCCCCCCTCTCTCCCGGCCACCGTGTACCATCTCGACCATCAACCACCTCTCTCTCTCTCTCTCACACTCACACACACACACACACACACACACACACACACACACACAGAGTTAGCACTTCACCTACATTGGCTCAACCCTCAGCCACCGCTACCATTGACCGTCAACTACCCTCGACCCTTTGTCAGCCGCCACCGTCCTCTCTCTCTCTCTCTCTCTCTCACACACACACACACACACAAGTCACACCACCGGCATTGTCACTTTTTTGCCTCCTCTTTTTCTCTCTCTCTCTCTCTCTCTCTCTCTCTCAGACCGTCTTACATCACCCTATCCAATGACCATACCTCACCACTCACGCACACCATCTTTGGCGATGGAACCACTCTGAACTTTGTAAAGTTAAACACCTTCATCTTTCTAAGTTACGGCAAACATTATTGTTATGGAGTTCAAATATTCAATTTTTTATATAATTGGTATGAAATGCGAGTGTGTGTGTGTGTGTGTGTGTGTGTGTGTGTGTGTGCTGTTTTTAAGGGATCTTGATAATTGATCTTTTCATGATCTGTATAATTAGGATCAAAATTTGAATTGTTTTTCTAGTTTTGAGCTCTCAAATTCAGTGTTTTTTACATTTTTTGCAAATACATTTTCTAGATAATTGGGGTTAACCAATTATTATTATTTTATTTGTTCTTGTTGATGTTAGATATAAAGTTGGGTCAAGTGCAGAAAACACCCCTATAGTATGCTTTCAATGCATATTGCACCCATCACGTGCAAAAAAAACCCCTAAACTATGACATTTGTGCAAATAGGTCTTACTCACACATTTGTGCCTAAAATGCCCTTAGCTACACATTTAATAATATATATAAAAAATTAATATTTTGTGAAATGACTAAAAAGCACCATTCGTCGGAGGAAGAGAAGATGACACCTCAAACCCACTTTTCACCGGCCCACCTTTTCTCTCACATCCCCCTCTTTCTGACTTTTGCCACCGCCGTGAAACCATCATTGGTTCTTGTCATATTCAAAACTGGAATAATGTTGTGTCCTTAGCCAAACAGCGTTATTGTGGTACTCTTTAATACATACACTATCCAAAACGAGTAACATAGTAGAGACCCAACAAAAGGGACAATCAGCAGAAATTTCACGGCGGCTACCAGAGAAAGCAATGGCGCAACGATTAGCACAGATTTAGGTGGCGACCTAACAAATTTAGGCGAACAATGTACTGAACGACGGCCAAAGAGGACTGAATCAATGATGATGGAGGACTGGCACAGCGGCGACAAGGATCTGGCGAGACGAATCGGTGGTGCAGAAAACCTGGAGGACGGCAACCTCGATGATGTGATAATGGCAGTGAACAAACGATAGAGGAATGGCCCAGCGGCAGTGACAGCAACGACAAGAGAAGTCGCTATTCTGGTGATGGGCGGGATGATTTGACCGGCGATGGAGGGGTTGGCTGAGGAGAGCTCGTTGGTGCAGCAGTGGGTGGAGAGGACGCTGTGGAGATCTGACCAACGAGGACTGAACGGCAAAGACACAGCTTCGGCTAATTGACGGCCGCCAGCGAGCGGGGATCTGGGCACGATGATGGCTGCCATGACTGGTTCGGAGGCTCAGTTCTGGATTTTTCCTCAAATTGGTACTCTCTAGAGGATTTCCATGCTTTTGCAGTTTCCAATACGTCATATTAACCTCTTTGGGTTTCTTTCACCGACTCAAATTCTCACAGTTAGACCAAACACCAGCAATAAGGTAGCTTTGAAACCCTTCTGGAATTTGGACAACCGGATCGTTCCAGACCAAGATCCGGTGGTTGTGGTTTTGGGGTGGAGAATAAGGTTTGGTAAGGACATTTTTGGAAGAGTAAAGGGTAAAATGGACATTATATTAATTGAGGGGTGTTTTCGCACAAATTGAAAAGAATAGGGGTGTTTTTTGCACACTTTTTTAAATAGTGGGGAAAAGTGCTATGAAAGGTATACATCAGGGGTGTTTTTTGCACTTCCCCCATATAAAGTTATAAAGTTCCTGAGAGCCAAATAATACTAGCGAGCTTCCTCATGCCCCAGTGTGTTACCGACTTATCGAAAAAAAAAAAAAAAAAAAAAAAAATGTCCCCAATGTTACTGAGGCAAAGGTATGTCCTAAAATGTGGTCATCGTCTCATGTCATTTTATGAAAATTGTAAATGAAGAGGAAGGAAAATTTAAAGGTGCTAAATGTAAATATTTTAACTCAATTTTTGCATGGGTGAGTTAGAATGGAAATAGCATTTTGAGAAAACATATTTTATATTGTGCCAAGTATGTTTACACTCAATACAAGAAACAAAAAAATTATCATTTCAATCGGTAGCAGAAAAGGACAATAATAGTAGCTTTGGTCTTTGTAAACATGACCGAGATATTTGATTATAGATGAGTTGCCTTTCAAGTTTGGTTTTCGTTATATTTGTAGCGTGTTGAAACCTTCACAATCGTCTCACATACGATAGTAGGAATGGGTTGCTTGGCATTTTATGCTAGTAAGAGCTGAGAAGAAAAAATTCAAGAATTCGTTGATCAATTCCAATCAAAGACTTTGCCTCACTACAGATTCATGGACTTTACTATGAAACCTTTACTATAGAACTTAATTATGGACCTTTTACCACTAGTGATTGAAATGATGCTCGTCTTTGTATAGAATTTCTTTTGCCACTATTCGCGTGATTGGATTTTTTATAGTTACGTCTAATGTACATTCTCATGAAGTTTGTGGCATTGAAAGTTTCTTATGAACTTGGATCCTTGTTTAAGTGTCATGACTATCAAAATGAAGTGTAAATTTGATTAGTATTGTTGTATTGGAGTAATATTGAAATAGTGAATATAATATTAGTGCCGGCTTTTGTGTTGGATCCTCCTCTCTACAAATATGTTAGTTTTTGTTATTTTGAAGTTTAATCTCCTACAGTGGTGAGAGTTCAGTATCAAAAGCTTAGACGGTCATTCCATTCCCCCCCCCCCCCCCCCCCCCCCTCAAATCAAAGTTTCAAAGTATTTGGAAAAAGAAAGTGTGGGCTGAAATTCAGAAATGGGAACACTACGAGGAATCTTGTGAAAAGAATTGCAAAGTTTTTGAAATCTTAAGTTTGGTAGAAGTTAAATTGTTCAAGGTAAAGAATCTTATGTGATTTTAATTATTCTTGTTTTCACTGTTGCTTCCGAGTCCACCTGAGGTCGTGTCCTTGATCAATGCAAGTTCCCTTACACCTAAATTTGTGAAATGCTTGATTGTGGATAACATTGCTTACATGCCCATTGAAGCTCTTGATTTAGGTAATTTTCACTTTATCATATTATTTATTCATAAGGATTTGTTCTTTGCTGACTGTAATAAAGTCAGTCGTGCCTACATGTTGAGGACTTTTGATATTGAGTTCAATTATTAAAATGTCATATCTGACGATAAATTATCAAATTTGTTGGTAGATGTTTAGTAATTTATAACTTTTCTTTTGCTAATTATTAGTGTTGGGATTTGTGTCTTAAATTCCTACTCTAATTATGTTTCTATTTTAGAGTTGTATTTAGTTAGGTAATCTCTTGTTTGGCAAGTCTTGACCTCTAAGGAATTGTAATCCTTGTCTAACAAGATATTGTGTTTGGAACTCTATAAATAGATACATAGGCTTTGGGTTGAGACTTATGAGATTGAGAGAAATGTAGTCTCATGAGGAAGTTGATGGGTAGAGGTAGTAAAGTAGGAAAAACACCAATGACATTGGTAGTGAGGAGATAGGCTCGTGGAGTGGTACATGGTGAATAGTCATGTATGTGGTGTTGGTACTCTATTGTTGTAATATCTCTACGAATCATAATGGAATCTTTTCTCATCCATGGATTTAGGCCAATTTTGGCTGAACTATGTATATCTTGTGTTTGTGTGTGATTGCTCTGTTAGCTTTCATTGGATCTTTGTGTTTCGCGCACTTTCGCTCCCCAACAAATTGGTATTAAGAGTCAAAGGTGAAGGAGATCCAGAAAATACAAGAAGTCTTAACATGTGCTGTAACGAGCTTCAGTTGTAGGTGGAGTCAATCGGCTTGGTTACATGGCATAGAGCTTGAGTAGTCAAGGTGGAGGCTTGGAGGTTTGATTGATCGAGCTACATATAATGTGGACAATCAGAGTTTTGCAGGAGTATAGATTCTATTTTAGAGTTGTATTCTATTAGGTAATTTCTTATTTGGCAAGTCTTGGCCTTTAAGGAATTGTAATCCTTGTTCAACAAGGAATTATGTTTGTAACTTTATAAATATGTACATATATTGTAGGTTGAGATTTATGAGATTGAGATAGATGTAGTCTCATAAGGGAGTTTATGGGTCGATAAAGTAGGAAAAACACCGGTGACACTGATAGCGAGGGATTAAGCTTGTGGAGTGGTACATGGTAAAAAGGCATGTAAATGGTGTTGTTACTCTAATGTTGTAATATCTCTACAAATCATAGTGGAATCTCTTCTCATCCATGGACGTAGGCTAATTTTGGCTAAACCATTTATATCTTGTGTTTGTGTGTGATTGCTTTGTTGGCTTTCATTGGATCTTTATTTATTCGCGCACTTCCGTTGTCCCCAACAATTAGGTATCAGAGCTATTCTATTCTACATAATTAGAATAGGAATTTGAGACTCTGGTATTCGTATAGAAACAGAGTGGGGCTGAAATCTTGTAATCTCTGATTTTACACATAGTGAAAACTTTCGCCGGATCTCAACCGTGGACGTAGGCTGTTGTCGAGTCACGTACAAATTTTTGTGTTATTTGTGTGGTGTGTTTACTTTTCTGTCGTGATTCTTTATTCAACTTGGGTTCGTTGCGTTTGTCATAACAAACTAGTATCAGAGCTTTCGGTTTGAAGCAGGGATGTCGTCCAAGTTTTTGGAAATCGAGAAGTTTAACGGCAGAAACAATTTCAACTTGTGGCGGGTTAGGATGTAGGATTTGTTGGTTCAACAAAGGTTATTCAAGGCGTTGAAGGGGAATGATGCACTGCCAGAAAAGATCAAGGACAAAGATGAAGTTATGGAGAAAGCACACAGGACGATTTTGTTGTGCTTGAGTAACTTGGTTCTGCGAGAGGTTGTTGGAGAGACTACGGTGGATAGGCTGTGGCAGAAGTTGGAGTCCCGGTATATGACGAAATCTTTTGTGAATCGCTTGTATCTAAAGAAGCGGTTGCTTACTCTTCAGATCCACGAAGGGTCATCTTTGAAAGACCATCTTGATGAGGTAAATCGTATCATCATAGATTTGAATAATATTGATGTCAAGATAGAGGATGAAGATTAGGCTCCACGAAGGGTCATCTTTGAAAGACCATCTTGATGAGGTAAATCGTATCATCATAGATTTGAATAATATTGATGTCAAGATAGAGGATGAAGATTAGGCTATTATTCGGTTGTGTTCTCAACCACCCTCGTATGAGAACTTTGTCGATACAATGATGTATGGCAGAATTGCCTTGTCTATGGAAGACATGAAGGCAGCTCTGAATTCTAAGGAGTTGTAGAAAAGGGCGTTTGAGGGCAATATATAAAGTTCGGCAGAGGGATTATTTGTTAGAGGGAGGACAAATCAAAAGGGAGGGTTTGGCAGTAAAGGTCGTTTTAAGTCTAAGAACAAAACGAAGGTGTTGAGATGCTTCATCTGTCACAAGGAAGGGCACTTCAAAAAGGATTGTCTGAAGTGTAAGAAGGGAAAGGTAAAATCCTCTGAAATTGAAAGTGTGGCTTTTGCAGAGGGTAATGATTCAGATGGTGGTAATGTTCTTACAATTTCAGTTGGCAGCTCTTGTGATGAGTGGATTCTTGATTCGGGTTGCTCGTTTCATGCTTGTCCAAACAGGGACTGGTTTACCTCTTATCGATCTATTGATGGAGGGAAAGTTCTGATGGGGAATGATGCGGCGTGCAAGGTTGTAGGTATCGGTACAGTTCGAATCAAGATGTATGACAGCATAGTGAGGACACTAACTGATGTCAGGCATGTACCAGAATTGAGAGAATTGGTATCAGAGCCAAAGGTGAAGGAGATCCAGAAGACACAAGAAGTCTCAACATGTGCTGTAACGGGCTTCAATTGTAGGTGGAGTCAATCGGCTTGGTTACATGGCCTGGAGCTTGAGTAGTCAAGGTGGATCCTTGGAGGTTTGACTGATCGAGCAACATATAATGTGGACAATCAGAGTTTTGCAGGAGTATCGACAAGATTGAAGCTGCAAAAGAATTGTTCTGATCAATGCGCCGTGGAAGTGATGATTGGCTCAGTGGAATTTGAGCCAAGGTGGAGATTGTTGGGATTTGTGTCTCAATTCCTACTCCAATTATGTTTCCATTTTAGAGTTGTATTCAGTTAGGTAATTTCTTGTTTGGCAAGTCTTGGCCTCTAAGGAATTGTAATCCTTGTCCAACAAGGTATTGGGTTTGGAACTCTATAAATAGATACATAGGCTTTGGGTTGAGACTTATGAGATTGAGAGAGATGTAGTCTCATGAGAGAGTTGATGGGTAGAGGTAGTATACGGGTTGGTAGAGTAGGAAAAACACCAATGACACTAGTAGCGAGGAGATAGGCTTGTGGAGTGGTACATGGTGAAAAAACATGTATGTAGTGTTGGTACTCTATTGTTGTAATATCTATACGAATCATAATGGAATCTCTTCTCATCCATGGATGTAGGCCGATTTTAGCTGAACCATGTATATCTTGTGTTTGTGTGTGATTGCTTTGTTGGCTTTTATTGGATTTTTGTGTTTCGCGCACTTCCGTTGCCCCAACAATTAGTAATTGTATATCATAAGAAGCATAGACACTTCTATAAAGGAGACATCTCGGTGTCAGACACCTTGTTAGGCACAACACTCCATGGGAACTTTATGGAGACATGTTTGATACTTCATGGACGTGTCCATATTTCAAAAATATATTTATTAATTTGAATACTTGGCTGACACACCTTACACTCTCCAATAGTCTTATATAATACAAACACAACCTTGAGAACAATACAAATATAGTTCTAATTGTCTAACCTTATTTTCTTTTAGGGTAAAGTACAGCCACACCCCCTGAGGTTTGGTAAAAGAACTTACCTGTTTTTTGGACAAAGATATCCCTTGAAGGTTCAAAAATGGACAAAGACACTCCTTTACATGAAAAATTAACCAAATTACTCTTTGACCATTTAGGACACTTTTTTAACTTTACAATTTAATAAATTGGACCAATATACCCTTATGAATAATTTATGCATAAAAAAAAAAAGTAAAAAAAAAACTTTATATTGTTCATTTTTTTTTTTTTTTTTACTTTATTAATGTCCCAACTTCTTAAAAATGTAGACGTCTAAAATGATTTTTTGATTCAATACATATATGTCAAATAAATTATATTTTGTTATTACTTCTTTTCTTTTTGTTTTTTATTTTTAAATTAAGATACTTAATTCTTTCATCTAAAAAAATTAAATCAATCTATTTTCCTTAAAAATAAAAAATATGGTACCAGTATAACTTTATGCATCTTAAATTATATATCAAATATTATGCATTTCCCAACATAAAAGAAAGGGAAAAGCGGATCCCCATGCCTCAACCCCCTCGAGCTGCCAAAAAAGCCCGTCAGGGCACCATTCACGAGGACCGAAAGTCTAGCACTGGAAATGCAGAACTCAATCCATTTTTTGCATCTCTTCCCAAACCCATTTGCTAAAGAAGAGAGAAGAAAGCTCCAAGTGACGTGAATACAAGTCTTCTCTATGTCCAGTTTGCATAACACTGGGACCCACTGCACAATCTAGAATCAACACATTCGTCTGCAATAAGAATTGAATCCAAAATTTGACGTCCACCAACAAAAGCATTTTGAGAGTTTGAATGATCCCATCCAAGACCTTCCTCAATCTTAGAGCCAAAACCTTATAAATTAATTTGTAGATGCATCCCACCAATGTAATAGTTCTAAAGTTCACATTTTTTTTTTTCACTCCACCCTTCTTAGAAATAAGAGCAATAAATGTTGTATTCAAGCTCTTCTCAAAACACCTGAGAATGAAAGCATGGAAAGGTTTCATCACCTCCCCTTTAACTACCACCCAACTCTCTAGAAGAAATCTCAAGAAGAGATTAGTGTATTATTGTCTAATTTTAATTATGAAACGCGAGTTGTTTATTATATATTTAAGATGAAATAAATAAATAAATATATGAATTTGCTTGTAAAGGGAGACGTGTGTGGTAACAGGTGTACCTAAAAGCTTCTAAGAGAAGCTTCGTACTTTGACCAAAAGTATTCTTTACATAGGTATAGAGTAAAATGAAAAGGAGATTCAATTTGAGAGAGAGGTTTCCCACCACCACTTTTTTTATTTGCTTAAAAATGTTGTTTATTTAAAAGCTTAGAGATTATTTTGATTCATCATATGTGAAAATTCCTCGATTTGTCATATGTGAAGGCATGATTCTATGTTATCGAATTTTTAATCAACAACAAAAGGGTTGAAATTTTTGAACTTGAAGTATAGTTTTGTGATGAAATTCTAAACATTATGATTTATGGCTGAAATTTACATGATTTAGACTAGTTAATTGATATTGAGATTTTGACAATGATTTTAATTATGAAATGCGAGAGTTGTTTATTATATATTTAAGGTGATAATAAATAAATAAATATATGAATTTACTTGTAAAGGGAGACGTGTGTGGTAACTGGTGTACCTAAAAGCTTCTAAGAGAAGCTTCGTACTTTGACCAAAAGTATTCTTTACAAAGGTATAGAGTAAAATGAAAAGGAGATTCAATTTGAGAGATAGGTTTCCCACCACCACTTTTTCTATTTGCTTAAATATGTTGTTTATTTAAAAGCTTAGAGATTATTTTGATTCTTCATATGTGGAAGTATGATTCTATTTTCAAATTCCTCGATTTGTCATATGTGAAGGCATGATTCTATGTTATTGAATTTTTCATCAACAACAAAAGGGTTGAAACACGTATGAATTTCCCTGTTGGAATTATATATTTACTTTAAAGTACCAATTGATTTAGTTGATACAATATGAATTAATATTCTTTATTCTATAAATTTTCGAAGATAGATGGTTTTTGCTGGAAATTTTGAGATTAGCATACTTTTGGGTGATTTTCTTGTATAATCATAGTTTGATTTGTGTGTTTTTTTAACTAAACACGTATAGGAATCTCTAGAATAGGGTAAACTGTTTGATTTGCTATGATATTTTGTATTCTCAAATATTAAATAACACATTTCACATCTTTCCTTAAGGTACCCTTAAACTTTTAAAAAATTTCAAACTTGATTATGTAGGGGAAAATGCGATAATTACAGGCCCTCTTAAAAAATTATAGTCCCCAAAAGGGACATTTAATATGGGACGAAGGGAGTATTAATTAATGTTGTTTGTGGAGATGAGTTGAGTTTTATGAGTTTGGATTGCTAGTGATTTGAAATGAGTTTTATGGAGTTTGGATTACAAGTGATTTGAAATGGTATGTTTTGCGGAGTACTATGTTCAGTTCATGGTTCGAAATTTCCCAGTTATCCTTTTCCTAAAATTTATAGAAAGAAGTTCATACTGGGCTCTTTTAACTCACTATTTCCTAAAACGTTTCAGGTCCTGCCGGTGGTGAACAAATACATGTCACATGAGTTGATGGGGAATAATATTTTGTACTAATTGATGTGTTTAGAGTTTGGGTTATGTAAATATTAAAGTATCCTGAAGTGGAGATGGTGGATCCTTCTTTTTGTAACATGTAACGTATGAAGTTCCAAATGTTTTCAAGTATAAATGTTCATATGAGCAGGCAGTTCCAGCAATAATACCCTAGTACCCTTTTATATATGACTTATGTGAGAGAATTTTAATTTAAATGACCAATCAATGAATTTTGTCATTATTTTCCAGCACCAAGCACATCATCATTCGATCATCAAAATATCACCCTTTTGAAAGGTTTTTCAAGTTAAAAATAAAAATTAACAAACTTTAGACATGCACCCATTTGATTCATCAAAAATAAGAGTTGCAATTTGCAATACTAAAAAAGGCTCGTTTCTTTCTCACACAAGCACAAACCCAATGCTAAAATTAAAATCATTGGTTCTGTTCAATGCAATAAGTATTATATACATAAATACATTGATATCAAATTCTACATATATAAGCCTGAATTTCAATACCTCCGCCTATTAAACTAGGATCCGCGTAGTGCATTGTATAATTAAGCTGCTCCAGATTCTCCTCTGTGATTGTCCCAAAATCAATAATCTTCGGTTCACCATCCTGATCATTATAACAAGAGTGTCAATCTAATAATAAACAAACAAAAAAGTATTGAACTGTAAAATTTTAATTTTTCTACAACAGCGTATTGGATCAAGAGTAATTCTAGATCTCAAACCCCAATTTTTTGCCTAGTTTTTTCATCTTGTCTTTGACCTGCTATTCGGCATCTTTTTTATTATTCATGGCATTTTATGTTTAGTTTGGCTCTCATCCTAGAAGGTTTAGAAGAGATCTCAAAAAATGTAGTTATCTTGAGTCTGAAACGGGTCTGGCTTACAAACAAAATAAGCAATGGTACTAATATTGCTGCGCACTACAATGGCCATGACAAAACAGAATATGCAAGATTTTCATGAAAGAAACAAAAAAGAAATGTTTTGATTAGAGCTTTAGCAGATGAAGAAATGCATGAGTAAAAATATTACAAGTAAATGGAACTAGAGAACAAGGAAAATCACAGAGAGGTCTGAGTCACATTCCGAATCAGTGAATACAGGCTTAGGGCAGATAATGTTGGGGACGATGTCCCAACATTATCAACTAGGAAAAAAAATGTTGGGGAAGATTTCCCATAAAAAACTATAAAAGACAAGAAAAAAAGAGTAGTCTGTTGAGTTCCCTGGAAGGGCTTTGAGGCAACGTTGGTTGCCCCCTCTCCCCTATGTTAGTGACTTTAGTTGCTAAATCTTTTCTCCACCAGGAGAGATTCATGCAGGGTAATCTGAGAGAATGATACCCAGACAGAACTTGAAGAACGAATGAAATCGTTGCATTGATACTTTTCTATAAAAAGCGCACTTCAACCACCTAATGCATGTGAACATTTTTAATTCCACCATTTCATGTCTTGCAGCGCTCCCATCTCAAACATCCACATTTCTGCATCATTTTATGCATACCCCTAACATTCTGTCCATAAAAAAATGGTAAGTGTCAATAGTTGCTTTATAGTGTTTCAGAGATTATATATGTAGGAAGGTAATGAACAGAGAAAGACGTTCTTCCTTTAATTATTTTATTTGATATTTTTTCATTACTAATGGAATATCCTTCACTATTTTACTGCAAATGGTTGAGAGAGAAATTTGTTTAGGGAAACTTGGGCCCTTAGAGGATCACACAATATTCCAAACCCATTCCTCCATTTAACCATTCCACCTCTATTCTCCGATTAGTATCTCTAATTTGTCCTTTGTGTGCAATCGAGTATAAATAGTAGAAATGCTCACTTTTGATATCTCTTGATCTTCGATCTTCACTGCATTGCTAATTGTTTTTTTATATCCATATTTAAAAAAATGTACAATCTACATATTTATTATATTCCTACTTCTTAATCGTTTTACTTTCCAAATTTGCACTACACCTCTTCTCTATCTTCATCAATTAAAACTATCTTTAAAATGTAAGTTAGCTACCAAAAAGGAAAAGAGAAAAATCACTGACCTCCTGCAAGACAATGTTTTCTGGCTTCAAATCGCCATACATAAGAATTTGAGGTCGATAACTGTGTATGTGCAGCAAACCGTTTGCTACACCTCTTAAAACCCTCAACACCCCCTCCCAGTTCAACCCTGCGAGTAAATAACAATAATATAAAGGCTGAATTTGTATTGGACAGAAAACTGCACACGAGACAACTATATAAAAGACGCATGGATCCAAGATCAATCAATAAGTTACATCAATAACCTTCTGAATATAGATCTATTCTCTTAACATTTTCACTGTTAAATAAACTAGACAGTTCAGGAAGTAGCATATTAAAAAACTCGACTCTCTTTTGAAAGAGCTGTGATAAACTGGTCTTCAACAGCTGCTTCAAAAACCATTGAAGACAGTGTACTGATCAATGTATCTGAAACATCATCTTCCTTAGAATAATAAACCACTCAAAGGAAGTTCAACATTTCAGCTTTTAAATGGACATTTAGTGGCAAAACTGGTCAACAGAACTAGATTATATGCCAAAGAAAAACCTGCAAAGCACGATCACAACATCAATTTGGGGTTATCAGGATCAAATTGTAGATCGGGTCTAGAATCATTGATTCCACAAAATGAGAAGTATAATGTGTATTGATTTTTGAGCAATAATAATTCTAAAAGAATACATGGGAAAAAAAGGATCTAGACAATACTTGGAACTCGAAAACCCCCAAAAGTTATCCCTAATAATTTTGCAGCACATTATGGTCACACATAAGCAAATTATTAGCTAAAAAATGTTTAATTCAAATAAAACATATCCCATCATGTTAGAATATCGAATTAAATAAATAAGATTTACGAGTCATCATTTATATTTTTACAAAAACTCTTCACAGCAAAAAAAAAAAAATCTAATTTTAAATATTCAAATACTCATCCGAAAGATACTAGAAGAGAGCGTATAACATATAACATAGGGAGAAAGTGAAAAGTAAAAACTGAAGAATCGTGTAGATAAAAGATTGACTTATTTTGAAGTAAACGTGGTGAGCTTTATAGACAAAGAGATGGAGATCCAATTCAATGACCTGAAGTGTTGGTTGAAGCAAAAATCACATATCCTAGAAAAAATAACCATCCAAAAGAAAAAAAGTAAAGTATAAAAGAAAAAAGGAAAAGAATCTCGAAGTTATACTACTACAAAGAAATTAAGAGATCCTATTAATTCCTTAACCCGCCCCAACGCCCGCCCACCACACACACACAAAAAGAGAGAGAGAGAGAAATATGACTTTAAATGGAACTATCATCCTACAGAATTCAAAACTAAAATTGATTTTATCTCATGGTACAAGTATGGCAGTCAGATTAATGATTGTGATGGTGGTAGTATTAGAATGGATATAGAGAGCATCTATTATTGGATGTGTTTGAGTAAATGTTGTGACGAATCCCAACAAAGTACAAAATCAAATTTAAATACTGATCCTAGTTGAACTCCTAACTAATTCTATAGTATTCTTGGCACATGGCAGAAGCTCACCTCTTCTACGATCTTCCAAGGAGTGTTCGGACACATACTCATAAACAATATAAAATGTGTTGCTTGCGGGATCCTCGCAGTATCCAACCAGGGTGACTATATTGGGATGAATCAGCAGTGGTAGCCAAGTCACCTCAGCCTGCAAAAAAGAATAGAAAACAAATAGGTAGTCATTTATGTTATTTAACACTTATAATTGAAAGTGCCTAAATCAACAAACCTGCCACATCGCCCTACGGTTGCCAGTGTTTTCATCAGATATCACCTTCACGGCAACTTCTTGCTCATTTAGATTATGAGCATTTGGGGTATGGATCCTCCCCCTATACACAGTTGAGGTGCCACCACCGCCGAGTATCTGGTCAAAATTAGTCATGCCATTGATCTCATCCAACGAGAACTCGATGGCCATCTCCTAGAAAACCAAAAAGTAAAATTAAAAAATAAATATATAGAGTATTGGAGAAAACTAACAATTTTATGATTTATTAGTCAAGCAAGTAATATATAGCAACATTCAATTAAGCAATTAACTTTCACCCGGCTATAATCACTCTTAACTGTCTGATTTTTTTTTTTTTATAAAAAAACTAATGGTAAGAAGACGTCCTACTCCTACAAGAAATTTCAAAGATACCCTCCACCATTAAGTTGGCCATGCTGATGTAAAGAGCCCTAAAAGGACAAAAAAGCACTTAAGGAGTTTCCTACAAAAGGAAGGTGAATTAAAGAAGTATTTTCGAGTGACGATGATATAATTTGTCTTAACAGACATGTGGCTATTGGTATCTCCTCTCCTTTCAAAATGAAAGGCCGAGGGTTCAATATTGTGGGAATTCTTTGCGAAGGAAAAAATGATACAATTTTCCTAAATAAGATGGACCATTCTTTAACCAAAAAATAAAAATTAAAATAATGCTAAGATAAGTAAAGATGTATTAGAAAGCATTCAAAAGGGGAACGCATCCCTAAGACAGCTTATTGGTAATCAAATATGTGGCGGGGAGCCTAAGAGTTCTAAAATACCATGAACTAGAAAAAGAGGATATATTATCAATTAAGTGTAGAGAAACTTCAAATTTAAATGTTTATGTGGTAAACATAAATAAATAGAGAGAGAGAGAGAGAGAGAGAGAGAGAGAGAGAGAGAGAGCATACGAGATAAAGGTGGATTGCCGCTGGAAGTCTGGGATCGCAGTTGCACTCGCAACCTAGAGAGAGCCCTATATCGTCAATTAATTTTTTAGATGTGATTTAGAAATCGTCATTCGAATCAATGAAATTAAATGGTTCACATCCACACATTTAATTTTCCAGCACATTTCACACTTCTATCAGTGAACATTTTAATACTAATCCTGTTCAAATTGTTAATGCTAAGAAGACACACAATTTGGCCACAGCTAGGGCAACCAAAAAAGCCCTAAATTGTTAACAGAAGAAGAAGAAGAAGAGGAGGAGGAGGAGGGGAGAGAGAGAGAGAGCATACCAGAGAAGGTGGATTGCTGCTGGAAGCCTGGGATCGCTGTCTCACTCGCACGCTAGAGAGAGAGCCCTCGTCTTCTCCTATATGAATAGCACCTAAAACATTAAATAGACTCACTCATAGAACACCTTTGGAACATTGCATTATTTATGGTACATGTGCAGTGAATGCAGTTTCAAATGGAGCGAATTGAAGCAATGAAAAGGGTCTTTAAATTTTAGTTCCACCAAAACAAAAATTATCTATTGTCCTAAAATTAAAAGACTAACCAAGTACATAACTGCATATTCTGGCTATGTAAGCTGCTGAGAGGTGAAGAGTGAACCATCTAAAGTCGAAATAGCAGTATTTTTTTGTGATATTTGATTCTAATTCTTTAACACCAGTATTCAAATAGAGAACCTGGCACTGGGTTGCTTGCAGTGAAACAAGTCCACCGTGTGACACTCTCCTAAGGTGCAAAGAGGGGTTGAAGCTTTCAGACCAAAAGCCACCAATTGAAACTAAAAACTTGACTTTGTTCTAGTTGTTTTATAACAAAAGAGGATCATTACCACCCTTGAGTTTGACAGTAACTTAGGTCGGTGCTAACCAAAAAAAAACAGAATTGAAAATTCATTACAGCAATATCTTTGAATCCATTTTTGTGCAGCAGTACCCTTGTAAATTTCAATTAAGTGTATTAAAATGTTATGTTCTTATAATTGAGTGTGTGTTTTATTATTATTTATTTATTTTGGTGAAGCATAGTCATGCACTCATGCATGTATATGAAGAAAGATAAAACGGATTGCAAAACCTCATGGCCGATGACAAAAGGCAGAATTCCATTTCACGAGGCATATTGTACATAGTAATATGATTTTTTTTTTTTTTTTTTTTTTTTTTTTTTTTTTTTTTTTTTTCTCAAATCCTCTCAACCATACTAATTATATGAACAAATTTTTTCAATTGCCACACACAATGTGGAAGTCAGTATTTCGTATAACAAAGATTCCCATTCTCATTGATATGAGACCTTTGTTGCATGCAACTTCCGTGAAAGATCAACAGCAGCTAATCAGCAGTAGTTAAATTATCACTAATGTTCAATTCTGCATCATAGTATATGATTACATGATGCTGGCAGCCATAGACTATAAGGGACGGAAAAGTGTCATTGATCTGTTGGTTGGCACGAAGAGGAAGAAACATGTACGTTTCTTCTTTAGAAGAATTGAATGTTGTGGTGCTCTATGCCTCTATTACGAATTTATTAGATCATTTTAGAATTTATTTTGATTTTGTCTATTTGAACAGCAAGAACAGAATACCCATTGAAACACAAAAACATAGAGAGAAAGATTTTTGCCCATTGAAATTAAGATTTTTGCCAACTTACCAAGAAAACAGAAAACAATCAAAAAAGAGAGAATCTATTCAGATTTAGGGTTTACAATTTTAGATTTAGATAGAGATAGAAGATTAGGGTTTATATATGTAAAAGATATGAAGAGAGAAAGACATAATCGAATATAGAGGAAAAATTGACAAACGGGAAGAGATATACCAACGAACCAACAAGAAAATAAATTTTAATGCAATGTTTTCCTCTTCAATTTTTGCAAAATCATAAGAACCCATCTATCTTCAAAAACATAATATATTAGTTACTAATTGACTACCACAAAGGTGTATTGATTATATTTCTTGATTCAAGGAAGAAGTTGGTTCAGATGATCTCTGCTGCACCTACAAGCTATAACCCGGTTTGTGGGAAATATCACAGAGACCATGAAACAAGAACTTGGGAATTTAAAACCGGATTGGGTAGCGAATTGATTATGTTGGTTCCATGATGCAAGCTTACTCCCATTATCTCTAATCTATGGACTCAATGGCCAACGGGAGAAAATTGCTTTGTTTAGGCCACACTGGTTGTTTTCACTAGAGGTGTTTGTGTCCAATTGATGCTTCTAAAGGAATCAATGTTGGACTTAATGGATCCTTAGCAAGTCATTCAAGAATTGGTCATTGAGGGGCTTTGAAGAGCGAAAAACTCAGTATGGTGGGCAAGTTAAGTGGTTGTGAGGTTATTCTTACTTCAGCCCATGAAAGGTGATTTTTTGGTACAATGGAAATTGAAAGTAAGTGGCAAGTTAAGTGGTTTTGAGGTTATTCTTATATATATATGCTCAATACATTGCATAAAGCCATGTCCTTGCAAATTGAAAGTAAAATTCCATTCTTACAAAGAAATAAGAAAGAATTGAAGTAGAAACAGAGAAAAATTCTGTGAATGTCAATAACAATGAGGTTCTTTCACAATTAGTCTCCAATATTCATATACCAACAGCTTGAAAAGAATAACAAGAAACCCAAGAAACGAACAAAAAAACCTTTATACATACACACACACATATGACATATACATACAAATACATATATAATACAAGAACTACTAATATCTACAAAAGATGAACACACTGAGATTATCTGAGATCCATACTCTTCTCTCTTTTTTTTCGTTGAACAAAAGTTTCCTCAATCGTTCAGAAAATAAGCATAAAGATCTAAAGAGAAAAACAGAGACCTGCATGTATAAAGAGTTAGAGAAAGACATACATACCGATACTCAAGTGAGAGACTGGGTTTTGAAACCGCGTGCGTCGAAATTAATGGCGTAGAGACGATGCAATGCTAACTGGTAGAGAGAGAGAGAGAGAGTTTTAGAGAGAGAAAGAAAAAGTGAAAGAGGGGAAGCACAGAAGAAGCGTGGTAAAGGAGGAGAGGAGGGGTTTGTGCTATGTAATATGTTTGGCTACTTAGAAGACATTACATGTATAATTACATATTTGAGTTTTTTCAGCAAAATTACCGATCTGAGAAGAGAGAGATAGATATATATATATATATGAGGATGAGAGGGGAAGAGAAAATACAGATCTGAGAAGAGAGAATTTAACCGGTCGGTGTTCGTCGCCTTTAAGCGCCGGTCGCCGTCGATAATCGCCGGTCGTTGCAGATGAGAGGGAGAGAGAGACGACAGGGCAACGAAAGGGACAGATAGAATGCAACGAAAGATGGGATTGAGGGAGAGAGATACGAAACGGCGTCGTGCAGAGAAATAACAAATTTGCCAAAAAAAATTGCTAGCTGCTATATTTGAGATGAGATTTGAGAATCTCAAAAATTGATAGCCCATATGAGAGTACATTGGGAGCCCATTTTTTACCCACCACTTATATTTTGAGTTCCTCTTAGTTCTTGAAATCTATCGCAATTATGGTGCTTAGTTCATGGGTTAACCTGTTAGATTCAACTGTGGTTGTTTAAACGAAGTGCTTGTTCAAATCCTTGAATCTTGATCGATCTACCTCAAGAGAGGGGGAATCGAGAAAGAAGAAGTTTTAATTTTTCAGAAAAAATTGTGAAGGATGACGTGAATTTACTACATTAGAGTCGGATGATTTTCGGTCTTCAAAAATCGGACCAAGTATCATTATTCTTTGAACAAGAATAATGCCTCAACCTCAAACTTCAAATTTCTCTTACTTTTATTAAATCTATTTTACTCTTATACATATTAGTATTATCATATTATTTATTGTGTTTTTAGATGAGTTTACTTGTATCATTATTATTTTTATCATTTAAATAGTGATGTTGATTCTATTTATTCAAATTATTATATTACTCATTTAATTATTAAAAAATATTGTAGTTTTTGTTAATCATATTTTTCAAGTTATAAAATACATGTGAATTTTTTTATAAAATTCCCAATAATTTTTTCCTATTATATATAATATACGTGTGTGTGAGTTTGGACCAGGCCGCATCGCATGCAAAAATAATTTTGACTCATTTTTCTATTTTGGAGAGATTTCAAATCAATTTCTAGAGTTTGAGAGACTTGTACATCTTGTATTTCGTTACATAGTGAAATCTCTTGCCTCTATGTTTGGTGTGTGATTTTTGCACATCTTCTACTTGCATGTTTAGGAATTGCAATACCTTGGAGCCAATGTATTATAACTATATATTTACAACACATCCACTCAATTTGTCATTATAAGACTTGAACCGAAGATATGAACCATGGGACTACAATACCAATGTTGCACTGTATTGTTTGATCAGGGTTGGCTTTGTGGCCACATAGTCAATGCACTTGGCGTTGAAATAAAACGCAATTTGATGCAGTACACACATGAGAAGTGTAAGATTAAACCTATATTCTCATATAGCCAGCATACAATTACATTTAGAATATGAAAACATTTGAGAGAAGAGAGAGAGGACACACTATCTCCAAATAAGAGAGCCAATGCGGGAAATGAAATCATATGAGCTCTTTCAGAGCTGGATTGTAATTCTTTTTGACCTATACTGTGTACAACTAGCTAGCTAGCAATTTACAACCACCCGACGATGGACTAGGTCTTGAGAGGCTTCAAAGGGCTTTCTGATCTAGTCTTTCGTTCCAATTTAGACAGCGAATCAAGCTGTGAAACCAATCACCCGTTTGATCAGATTTGTTGACGGTTGGAAGCGGATGCTGACTCATACATATCCGAACAGAATCCCCTCTAGAGAGTTGTTGCCTTCTCTTCCCATCAAATGAGACCCATGCATTGCTTCTTGCATTCTCTGGGATCTGGTTCACACACAAATATATATATACATATACAAATCAGAACCTCCAAAAGCGAAGAATATTAATGAAAACAACAATCATGTACATGTTGCCAAAGACAGAAAAAGCATAAGTCAACGAGCTATGTGGAGCAATGAAATCAGAAATTATATAGGAATCAAGAATCTATGACTGCCTCTAAAGAGAGGGAAAGAGATGGTTCAACATTGGGGCACATCAATATATATAAATGAGAAAGTAGAGCTGTTTAACTATATCTTTTTGAAGATATGTAATGGTTATAGAATACAAAATGAGTTCACCTTTAATTCAAGCCGTGCAGAATCAGGAAGTATGACAGGTCTGAATGAGAGGGAATGTGGGCAGATTGGTGTAAATAGCATGCAAGGGACGTTTGGATGCACCTGCATTACAGATTAAACATTATTAAAAACATACATAGATTTTACAAATAAAAAGGCAACATAAATCAAGAATTACTGACAGGCAAAACCAATAATCCAAATTGTTGCACAACATCAATTATGGTCTAAATTTATAACTGAGTCCAAGTTATTTTCCTATTAGGCAGTATCCCATCTTTCATTTATTCTGTCAGTATCCTGCAGCCATATATAACATCAGTAGATGACAGCAAGAAGAGAATAACATCAATAAATTTACAACTCAGTTCAAATCCCAACAAGGACAGAATAAATCAAGAATTACTGATGTTACTGAAGGCAAATGAAAGGAAATTAAACTTGCACTCAGCAATGGAAGAACAAATTGTTAAAGTTGACTCCCAGAACTAACAAATTTATACTGTATCAAGCTTTAATAGGATTTCTAAGGCAACAAAACCCAAAATTTGAGAAGGCTATCTTACCATGGAACCTCCTGCAGCTGTAGAGTAAGCTGTACTTCCAGTAGGTGTGGCTACTATAACTCCATCACCTTGCACCTATCAAATAAATGATTGACAATTTCATAAGGGTTAAAAAAACATTTTCTGATATTTCGAAGTTTAGGTGAGAAATGCAGCAAAAACAGTGGTTGCACTCAAAGATTAGAATAAATTTTGACTTTGTTATTAGCATTGTTGAGCACAAGCAAATATAACTTGGTTTACTATTTGAATGCTAAGGGCTTGGTTGAGGAGATTGACCATACCTTTGTTATAAGGCGGTCATGTTCATAGCATTCAATTTTGGAAAGGTATGGATTAGAACCACGATCAACCACAACCTCATTCAGAATGTCAAATACTTTCCCGGGCATTGCTTTTCCATTTCGAAAAATTTCACAGCGGAGACGCATTCTGAGAGTTATATAAACACCATCCGCTGTGTTGTTCCCATGGATAACTTGTCTTAAGTCCTGCCTATAGCCTTCAAACTGTAAGAAAGGAAATGCAAGATAATTGAAAAGGCAATTTTTTTTGTAAAGGGGGCAAAATGTTCAATCGCAGAGTTGAGTTAAGAAGCTTACAGTATGAGAAGTGAGAAATCCAAGAGATCCAAGATTAAATGATACAACAGGGGGAACAGCACCCCTAAATAAATTTGATGCGTGGAGTATAACCCCGTCCCCTCCCAAGCAGGCTACAAAATCAACCCTCTCATGAAGATCACTGCCAAGGACATAACATAAGCCGTAAGGTGAGAAAAACTCTCAACATAAATTGTATGCAGAACGTAGAAATGCTTTTGCACTTCAAGTCAAGGAGTTCTAGTACCTGGTATCTTGACTATAAAAGGTCTGAACAAACCCAAACCCTGGGATTCTTGCAAATATATCATGTACCTCAGGTTCAACAAGAACATTCATTTTCTCTTGGTGATACAAGAATGAGGCAACCTGCAGTACAGAAAAAAAGAATTATGTTCAATGGCTAAAAAAGAAATATACGAATGATTGAACAAGCACATACAGCTGCTGATGAAGTAATTACACAGACCCTCTTCCAAGTAGGAGAAGCAGACATATAATAGTCAGAATACCTCCGAAAAAATCAACATCTCAAGCTAGACATCCCTCCGTTGGGAAGAGCAAAAAAGTTTGGGTAATACCATAATGGAAATTTCCTGCTCTTCTCAATAGAATCATATAAAATCATAAAAGTGAACTAAACTTAAAAGCATGTACATCAAAACGAATCATTTTAGGGACAGATTAACAGGCCTTCCACCTCACGAGTAACAAGAATGGTTTAGGTCTAGTATAGTAAGTTCATCTCAAGCTGTTTGTCATACATAAAAATCACAGAATGGAAAGCATGAAAAAACCACACAGAGGCCAGATGGTATAGCTAAAACTGATGTTGCCTAAAAACCTTTCGCTCAAGATACTAAAATCTTTTAAATCTTCAAACTGATCTCAACTCAAGTTGTTTAGGGAGAGGAAGCTCGAGTAAGACACGGAAAGTCACACATATCCATGGTTCTATACAGCAGTATCAAGTCACATGTCAACTAGCTCTCGAAAATGACAATAGGATGCATCTGCCAGTTGTAATTTTCAAAAAAATATTTCCAAATTAAAATATCATTAAAGTGCACCATGGGGGTAGGTTGCAGCCCAACCTTGACATGCACAAAATATATATAAAAGTTGAACCGATCTGGTGTTGGTGCACAATAAGTCATACTTTTTACCACCTCAAATAGAGAAAATAAAATCAGTACCAAATATGTTCAGAAAAAGAATATAAATTCAGCATAACTTACCAGATTTAATATGATTGAACACAATTATATGAAGATTAATGAGAACAAAAGGTGGTTTATCATGTCTTCATTGTGATAAAACCAGATGCCAAGAACAATGACTGTAACAAATACTTGCACTGCCTAATACAACATTCCAGTCTCTGCTTTCCCTTCTTTGCATATTTTTTCAGTCCCAATGATACACATATTCTTCCTTGATGTAGTACTTTGCCCTCAAGAGTGCACCATCAAGATCAAGGAGTGGGAAGAAAGAAAAGGGGGGAAACAGGTATCAACTCAATAATACCGACAGATTATATCACAACAAAGAGTATTTCCTTTTGAGTTAATTAGCGAGATTATGAAATGCTACCTCTTTGGCTTCTTCCATAAGTTCTTGGCCCAATTTCTTCAACAACAATACAGTTCTTGGTGTAGTTTTCCACATAAGCATCTGCTGCTGGGTGCTAGGATGAGTGAAAGCTAAGGAAGATTCTGTTACCTTTTCTCTCGTACAAGAGATTCCATCTGTCCGTACTAAGAACATCTGTGCTTTCTTTCTTGACTGCACCCGCACAACACCAGTTGCAGAAGCACACATATTTCCTTCAATAATCCCCAATTCATCATCATCCAAAGCTGTGGAGCCTTCAATATTGTTCCTCTTATCTTCTGTGATGGTTTTCGAAATAAAATTATTATTTAACTCAATGGTTGTACTCGTAGGATCATCCATTTTACTCATGGCATGACTTTCCCTTGTAACAAGTCCATTTGAAGTGCGGAGAGAGGGCACATAGCCATTACGACCTAGATAAGTCCCATTACTTGCAGGAGGACTATGAGGCTCCAAGGATAAGTTCTTACCATTTGGTGAACCATTTGAACTTCTTGTTTCCATAAGCCTTGATTCAGGATTGGTCTCGGTGATGCCACTTCTCTGAACTTCACCATAACAGTTGTCTCTTGATTCAGAGATTGTCTCCAACCTTTTCCATTGATAATTAATGTAAGTGGGAGGTGAAATTTTCTTATTTCTAAAAAACCTGGACATCTCCTTTCTGGAGAATAAATCACAAGGGGGTAGCTGGGACTCAAGAGGGTTGAGTTCAAAGCAGAAGTCCAGTAAAGACTCCACTGCATTGCCATCAAATGTTTGCCTTGAAGTGGAGCCTTTGTGAGAGACGATGCCGTTATAGGCCCCATTACTGCTCTGAGATTTGTTTTCTGTGGCCGGAGAGACCTGGTTGAGAAATTGTACTTTGGCACTATGAGCTGCATCCGATTTCTCTTGCAGAAGTCCATTCCCATTGTCAAAGGCTTTATCTTCTCCAAAGTTTGATGGGATGTGCAATTCTTCCATTCTTCTTTTATCTCGTGATGGAATGTCAGAGGCAGTGACTGAGTGATTGGAAATTAACTGGGATGCATAGCGAGCCATGTATTGCCTCCATCTAGACACCATAGCAAAAGTTCTCTGCATTCCTTCCTTACTGTGGAGATATACGGGCTTTTTGGTTGAATCAGACACTATAGCTGAAAACTTCTCAACCTGCTCCATTGAAGGTACGGTGCCAACTTCAACTGGAAGTTTGACCAGTTCAACTTTTCCAGACAAAATAGCATCGTCAAGTGCTAGTTGATAAAAAATATCATTTACAATCTCTGCTCTGAGATCTACAATTGTTTTAAATCCTTTCTCTATTAGCCACTGCATACCTTCTTCTGTTACCTGACCCCCCTTCCAAAAAGCAGTTTCAGAATCTGTTGGTTCTATATCATCTTTCACTGTGGAGATATAAACTGGATTCCAGTTTGCAAACAACGAATGGCAAGGATAACCATCCCCACGGGGAAAGCCAGAATCATAGCAAATATTCTTCAACCTCTGCAGTTTAGTCCAGACATCCGAGCTTCGAATATCATCAGGGGTCAAATAGTTTTCAAGAGCAACATGTAAGCTCTCACAGTACCTTTTCATCTCACCCCTAAAAATGGCAAGTGGTGGCAGTTTATCATCTATTACATTGAGATCTGAAGCACGAAACGAATTAATAATGGAAGATCTTCCAGAAAGAACATCCTCCCTTCCTTTATTTAGGAGACATACCATGCAACCAAGAACAGACACTACTTTATCCTCCAATAATGGTTTATCCTCTGATTGGAAACTGTACGAAACACTACATTCACCAGTCAATGGATTGCACAACGTCTCCATTAATGCATTATGGAGCCGTTCAGCAGCTCTAAAGATTCTACAATAACCCTCAACTTCTGCAATATCCCCAGGCAGAGGGCCAATCCAAGGCAATTTTGATAAATCACGAGACTGGACAGTCTCCAAAACCAAATAAAGCTGTGTCAGTCTACAATATAGAGCAATCAACTCATAATCTCTTCTACAAAAGGACACATCCACAGCCAAGCACTATCATACGAGGTATATTAAAGGGAAAACAATTTACCATAGCAGGAAAGGGAGGGGGGGAAGCAGTGTTAAAATCCAAGTGTTACGTGCAATATCAGCATGGGATGGAAAGATGCATAATAATAACCTCAAGGAGCATTTTAGTGGAAGCATGTCACAAAAAACTCACAACGCAACTTGAAATTTTTTTAAGCTTAAGAGCAGATTAAAACCAAATTTCAGTTTATTTTATTCAACGACCAGTTTACACAATCAGTGTTCTATAGCCAAACAATTTCAAACTATCTGTTTATAGTGGAAAAACAAGAAAAATAGTCTTTCAGCAAACTAGGATCTTTTAGTGAAGAAGACCGCATCAAGTTTTTGTCACCTGTCATTTTACCAGGCAACGTTAATCAGAACTTTAACACTTCAACTACATTCAACTTACATTGAGATCTTCCACTGCTTTCTACGAAATAATAATAATAATTGTTATTATTATTAGAATTGTTGTGTAAAACAGTTTATCGAGCCAAATGGGAAAATATTAGGAAAAAATTCAAGAAAATTAACCAATTAATGCTTTCAGATATTCAAACTCATAAACAGAAGACACTAGCTAAATTGACGCAAAGAGTAAGCTAGAATGAAGCTGAATAGGGATGATCTCCCTATCTCCTTCTGATCTGGACATTCCCGGCTAAACAATTTGACTTCAGCAGATGGTTCAAGTCCCAATTAATTAAAGGGTCTCAAGAATTTGACCCCATAGGTAAAATTATCAACAAGATAGTTGTAATATGCCCATGCTATATGCCAAACAGCAGGAAATGAAATTTATTGGTAATATAGTACATTAGATTTTGACCCCACAGGTAAAATCAACAATAATCTAGTTGTAATATTGCTGTGCCATATACCAAACAGCAGGAAATGAATTTTATTGGCAATATAGTACATTATAATTCAATTAAAGCATGCACCCTCAAAGATGAAAACAAGCAATGCAATCATTCTCCCCCTATTGAGTCAACAAACATCTAATTGCAACCCAATTATCAAAATCTAAACACAATCCAATTATCAAAATCTAAACAATACCCTCAATTGAAACAAAGCAAATATAACTAAAAAAAACTTACACCCACAGCTTAGTCAGTCATTTCATCAAACACATTTGTACACCTACAAAGACACACACATATGTATATAGAACACAATGACAAAATCACCTGGGAGTCTAAACTAATGTTCGCAGAGACGGAGCTCGAGAGCTCCGCACTGACGATGGAGATGAGACGACGCCGTTCCGACAGCCGCACCTTCTTCTGCAACAAGAACTCGAATTTGAACCCGGAAATTTTGGTGTTCCTGAATTGGTGAGACTTGAGGGAACAAAGACGGGTTGCTCCGGCAGCAAAGGATTGAGTCATATCGGCGGTGAATAGGTGGCATGAGCAACAATACGCCATGCCACCATAGAAATCGTGGGTCTAATGTGTATATAGATATATGTATATGCGTATGTTTAATCTATATAGGAGTATATATAGAGAGAGATATATTGTTCTTATTTGGATTTTGGATGAATTGTGTTTCTTTTGTGGATAATATCGTTGTTGGCGGGTGATAGCATTATAATTGGTGGTGTGTTTATTCTGTTTTGTTGTATTCTCATCTTTCTTGTTTCAGTTTTCATTTTGATCGATTTCTGTGTTGCTTTGATGTGATGTGATGTTGCTGTCAGGATTGGAAAACAATTATTTATTTATTTTTTGTTTTTGTAAAATTTCTTAAATAATAGAGTAGTAGTTCTTATAAATAGTTAATTTTAAAATACTTAATATTTGAACATGTAATGTCCTAAAATTTAGAGGAAATCTGGATTTGAATCTTTTACTTCTTATTTTTAGAAGTCCAGAGGTTAAGGAATATGTTTAAAAAAAAAAAAAAATCAAATATAGTTTTTATTTTATACCGGAGTATTATTTTTCTAATTTTATACATTTAGTAATTTATAATTATTTTTATTTAGATTTATTTTTACATTACAAATTTGACCAGCTAATAAAAAATTCTCGGTACGCAGCTGGTGTTTTGGACCTCAATGAAAGGGAGCTGAGAATTTTTTATTTATATTAGTACTCCATTATTTTATGATGCACGTTTTTTGAGTTTTGAGTTTTGATTTTTTTTTTTTTCTTTTCACTTTAGTTTTTTTGGGAAAGGGAGGTACGTTCACGCGCACTTGAGAACGCGTGTTTTACATTGTCACCAGTGAAGTTGGACCAGGCTCTGCGTCAGCCTTGTTTTGAGCCCATCCTTGAAATAGCCTGAGATGAGACCAGGCCCAATATGTGCTGCGGAAAATGCAGATGACTGCATAAGCATTTTGAAAGTGACAAAATTTAAATCACCCGTAATGGAATTGAGAGAATTAGTGATTTGTGTGATTCGAACGTGATTGGGTAAATTCGTAGCCCATAGCAATGGCCGGAATAATGATTGATGCATGGCCGGCTTCCGATCTTAGATTAAATCGAATCATAGTTATTAGGGCAGAGAAATAGATCGAGAGAACAAGAAATACTTTCAAGGATAAAGTACAGCATCACTGTGGAGGGAAAAAATCCCCTCTAATAAGATTACTCCACGTCATCACGGATGCAAATTTGTCTTTCAAAGGCCCGTCATGCTCAAGCCCAAATTGAATGTATTCTTAGCCCATGATCACTGTTATTTGCCCTCCAACCTTTATCCAGGCCGAATCAAAAGGTTATCAACCCGATTTGCTAATATCAACATCCGGCCCGTTATTCAAGCCCAGCCGATTAAAGGTATAACCAGCCCAGTTATTCAAGATTGGACAAATCCTATAAGTTGAAGGATTTACCATAGAAGGAAGGCTTTGCAATAGGAAGTTCTACACAAAGCAAATTCTGTGCATGGAAAATTAATAATGGAAAGAATTCTAATTGTAAAGAAAGTCATACATGGAAAGAATTGGAGGACAAGCAATGCGAGTCCTACCATAATTCTACTACTTTTTTATGTATAAATAGAGGCCAAGACCTCCAATAAAAGGGATCCAGGCATCCAAGCAATTCTACGCTTTTTTATATACTGTTCTTGGTTATTTTTATTGCTGATTGAGTGAGTTGTTTTATTTCTCTTAATTGTTATTGGTTGAGTGAAATTTTGCACCTACACTTTGGCGCCGTCTGTGGGAATCGGAGAAAACACAAAAGTCACTCCAAGTCCCAATTCCAAAATTCAACAACGTGACGAAGTCGAAGGAGAGTATGGATTTGAATCCAACCCTTTTCAGACATTCGAAGCTCGTGTTCCACACACGACCAAAGGATTTTCAGACAACCCAACGCACCGTGTTCCTCACACAGCCGAAGGATCTACCGAAGGATATAGATCCGGCCAACACATTTTAATCACAGCTCAACACCCATTGGTGATGGGTTTCTAATAAGATAAGTTTCCCATGTCAAGTCTCAACTTGATTCTTATAGTTAAATCCTTGTTAAAAATTAAATACATATTATACATATATACATCATTATATATATATATTTCCACATGATACATCCAGCACTGTGACGAGTCTGATGTCACAATAGACAATTCGCAGTTTTTGTCAACATTTTTAGCCTTAATTTTAGTAGATTTCTGGACACAAAAGTGAATCACAGCATCATTGTTTTTACAAATATCATTAATCAATCTCTGATTTAAGCTCTAAGGTGGAACAGAATCCATTCGAGCCGGATGCCATCAAGCCCAGCCACAGTCGCTGGCCACCATCGTCCGTTTCACCGACCGAGGTCAACCGAGTTATCGTCGCTGCACCGCCATCAGGCCCATGCTCGTCGTCATTCTCATTTGATCTGTCACGAATCGCCTTCATCTAAGCCAAACCGTCGCTTACAGTTGCACAAGTTGCCATCACCCCAGCGACCTAGATCGTCACTACCGGCCAAGCCCGCCGGTGCACCGCCGAAAGTTCATAGTCATCTTTCTTCTCTCTATCTTTGCACAAACCACATTCTTCTCTCTTACTAGTATGGACTCAATCAAGTCCATCAAAACCTACGGCAAGGTCAGCGACGACCAAGCATTTCGGCAAAAGACCCACAATCATGTCATCTACCTCGTAGTCGCCGCGGTCTTTCTAGTGGCTGTCATCGCCGGCGTCGTCATTGGTGCTAAGAAGTCTAACTCCGATTCTGATGAAGTTTCTGCTTCTCCGATAACACCTTCCGCGTCTGTCAAGGCAGTGTGTAACGTGACCCAGTACCTAGATTCTTGCATCAAGAGCATTGGTAGCAGAGGAGACCACCACCGACCCGAAAGAGATCTTCAAGCTGTCTCTGCACATGGCTCTCAACGAGCTCGTGAAGGTGTCGTCGTTGCCTGAAGCATTGCTCTCCAAGATCAGCAACGAACGAGCCAAGAAAGCGTTGATTGTTTGTCAAAGCGTTTTTGAAAACGCTTTCGATTGCCCAACGATTCGATATCCTTAATGACGGGGTAAACGACGACAAGAAATTACTGTCACTGTCCAGAATTGAGGACGCGAGGACATGGTTGATCTCGGCACTTACATGTCACGACAATTGCCACCACTTTGTAGAACGAATTGAACGGTTTGATCGAACATTCGGTCGAATTTTCGAGCAATAGTCTGGCGATTGTGACTAAGGTTTTGAGGATTCTTTCGGATTACAGCATTCCAGCAATGGACTCTCATACTAAAAGCATACTTTTTCTTCAATTATTATTGTTTTCATCATCGTCATCATTCTGGTTTCAATTTCAAACCAGACCCAGCTTTGAACTTCCACTTTTCAGCGATTATCCTCTGTCAATCAGCTACTTTTTATCTTCAATGCACTTGATGATAGTCAAGTTCAGAGGATTTGTTGCTTGGAATTTCACAAACTCTTGGCGATTATATGGTTACAAGTTCTGGAATTTGAGCTAGGGTGTGAAACAAGTTTTTAGCTCTGGCATGGCCAAGAAAGTTCTTGCACACAAAAGACATGTTGGTGGGTTGGAGGCTCCTCGAAATAATTTGGATCTACTAGCGGAATCTTCGTAGGACTATTATTTTGTTACAGAGTATACCGGAGAATAAACATTCTACATTGCAGAGTATTGGTGTGTAACTAGTAGAGATGAGCAGATGATTGTCACCACCGGCCAAGCTCGCCGGTGTACCGCTGAAGCTGCTTCCTCACAATCGGACCGGAGCTCATCCCAACCGAACCACCTGTCTGCACTCTGTACCGCTGCCTCCATCATCGCCGGCCGCAAATCCTCACCAAGCTCTTGGATTTGTCTCGCCGGCGGTGTTCCCTCTCCAAGCTCGTGGTTCTGTCTTGTCGGCGGTGTTCATCTCACTAGCTGTCCATCTCTGCAGTGAGCTTGTCGGCCATATTCATCCTCGCCGAGCCATCGCCCACAAGCGGAACAGCCCGTCGTCCATCACATCTAAGCTTCTCCTCGCTCACTTCCTCTGTTGATTGCTACCTTTATCAGTTATATATATATATATATATATATATAAACTAATAGCTACTGTTTGGCTGCAAAGGTAAAACTATCCCAATTTAGGATTAGTTCAGAACTAAACCCGCTTTGTAACCTCATTTGAGAACTAGTTCTGTGGTAACCTAGTTCGGGGAAAAAAAAATCGAAGTGGGGACTCATTTTGGAGCACTCAAAGCTTTGTCTTCCAAAATAGCTTGGTCTTCCAAGAACCTGAAGAAGGCGGTCTTTTAGGTCGGCAAAGTTCTTCCTAGCATTCTATTTTTTTAAGGCTAACGGCGAAATAAAGGCTTTTAGAAAATTTTTAAAAATGGGTTGCCGCTCAACGCCACAAACTTTAGCAGACTCATCGGCCGGGCATTTCAAACATCCCAGGCCTTTTCAGACGCGAATCTTTCTATCTCTCTAATCAGATAAGTTTCCTAACTTTGATTTTTACAATCTGGGTTAAGCTTTTCATGATACGAATTTTTGTTAAAAATACATATTATATATATTTGCACATGATGCAATCATATTTTGTTATTCATGTAGACGCTCATTATATATAAAGATTTATGACTTAGTTTAAACCAAATTGCTTATTCAGTATACTCTATTGATTTATAATCCTCTACGGATTCATCCCTCTCTCCTTCATCAAGGATTTTCAGCATTGTAATTTTAGTTATATTCACTAGCTGTTTTGCTCACACTTTGAGCAAAATTTTAGATTATACCCATTAGTTGTTCACTGAAGGTTGATAATTAAACAGAGCCTTAGGACCACATCACTTGATATTGTTGGTTCAGACCCTTCAGAGGGATGCACAACTTCATCACTACTCAACTAAAAGAAGATTTTGACCCTCTACATTGACTTCTGAAATTTACAATTGAATAAAGATCTGAGGCCAGAGGCATTATTGAATGCACGAGCTGTGCTAGTTAGTCTATTACTTGAAGTCCTAAAATATTACATACATTGAGTAATTTCAATATACTTAATAAACAAGAGCGAGTAAATACTTATTGCTAATTAGAATTTCTAGTTACAAATTCAATTGTGATATATAAGAAGTTCTTAAAATTCTTACTTTCCATCAATCAGTTGCTATATGCTACGTGTCATCATTTTGCATGCTACTGATAACTTTGCTTACAAATAACTTTGTATTTGCTCTGTGTTCGTAGGTTGCTTAATATTTGGGTTTGATTTATTCGCATTGCAATAAAGATCAATCCCCAAGTGAAGTGACAAATAGTCCAACTATACAGTTATACTATATGTGGCGTCAAAGCACCAAAAAGCGGGGGCAAGCCTAACCACAAAAAATTCATCTTCGAACCTCAAGAGTCCGAAGACTTCAAATTCCTTTAAAGGCACAACGAGCTGCCGAGGAAGAAAACTCATCTTCGGACCTCAAGAGTTTGAGGACTCCAAATTTCCTCTAGGGCACAACGAGCTGCCGAGGAAAAAAATTTATCTTCGGACCTCAAGAGTCCGAAGACTCCAAATTTCCTCTAAGGCACAACGAGCTGCCGAGGAAGAAAATTCATCTTCAGACCTCAAGAGTTCGAAGAGTCTAAATTTCCTCTAAGGCACGACGAGGATTTTCATCTTCGGAACTCAAGAGTCTGAAGACTTCAAATTTCCTCTCAGGCACAACGAGCTGCCGAGGATGAAAATTCATCTTCGGACCTCAAGAGTCCAAAGACTTCAAATTCCTCTAAAGGCACAAAGAGCTGCCGAGGAATAAAATTACATAAAAATTACCTCGAACTCAAATAAATCGAAGGTTAAATTTTCATGTAAAAATTTTGTAAGGCACAAAATAGTGCCGATAAATAAACTTTCATGAAAACAGCAACGAGACATATTTTTCTTTCCTTAATGGGGGCAATACCTTCTGTAATGAGGGCAAGATAAGTAGCCCTAAAGAGCTATTAAGAAAAGAAAATATATTCTCTTACTTTTGAAATCTTCGAACCCACGAGTCCGAAGAATATATATTATCTCACTATAGAGACATTCAAATATTCCCCTCCAAACATGTAGACTCTCAATGATAGAGCACAGACATACTTTCGATTTGAGGAGAATGTAGCCCACCGAGCACAATATGCCACCCTCATCACAGTGGAGAATAAGCCTCGGGAAAAAGTTTCAAGTTCAAAAAGTTAAAGAAGCCAGCATGCGTCAGCACCGGTCGCTCCGGTACTTGAGAAGAGGAAAAGGATAGATGAAAGGTTCACACCTCTTCGTACCACCTGGGCTCGACTATTCCAAGAAAATAAGGTGAGATTCGCAGCCCATCAGCCAATGAGGCAACCCTTGGAGCAAAGGGACATGAACAAACACTGCGCCTACCATAGGGATTAGGGATTACGGGCATACAACTAATGATTGCAGATCCCTTAGGCAGCATACAACTAATGATTGCAGATCCCTTAGACAGCATACAACTAATGATTGCAGATCCCTTAGGCAGCAAGTGAAAAACATGATAACCAGAGGTAAGTTATCAGACTACCTCACACCAAAGAGTACGTGAAGCCTCGGGAGGTCAACCCTCGGAAAGTGGAGGGCAATCAAGTAAAATTCATTCATACAATACATAGGAGATCAGAGGACGACCAAGAGTTAGAAGAAGTGTACCGATCCAGACTGAGGGCAGCCCACAAGCTAAGGAAGTTATCCTTAGTAAATACTATCACCTTAGACAGTATCAGTATAAATTCCTTTAAGGCGCAAAGCCAAAAAACCACAAGCTTCTGACCCTAAGAGTCCGAATGTATCAAAGTAAATATAAGCCTCGGACCTCAAGAGTCCGAGGGCATCAATAAAATTCCTCTAAGGCGAATACAGAAATCAAGGAACTAATCATTTCGGACCTTAGGTGTCCAAATTCAGCATTTTACCTCTCAGGCTCAGCGCTGGGGAATAATTCGCTTCGGACACAAAGTGTCTGGCTCAGCATACTTCCTCTCAGGCTCAGCGCCGAGGAAGAAAACGCTTCGGACCCTAAGTGTCCGGCTCAGCATACTTCCTCTCAGGCTCAGCGCCGAGGAAGAAAACGCTTCGGACCCTAAGTGTCCGGCTCAGCATACTTCCTCTTAGGCTCAACGCCGAGGAAGAAAACGCTTCGGACCCTAAGTGTCCTGCTCAGCATACTTCCTCTCAGGCTCAGCGCCGAGGAAGAAAACGCTTCGGACCCTAAGTGTCCTGCTCAGCATACTTCCTCTCAGGCTCAGCGCCGAGGAAGAAAACGCTTCGGACCCTAAGTGTCCGGCTCAGCATACTTCCTCTCAGGCTCTGCGCCGAGGAAGAAAACGCTTCGGACCCTAAGTGTCCAGCTCAGCATACTTCCTCTTAGGCTCAGCGCCGAGGAATAAAACGCTTCGGACCCAAAGTGTCCTACTCAGCAAAGTTTCCTCTCAGGCTCAGCGCCGAGGAACAATTCACTTCGGACCCAAAGTGTCCGGCTCATCAAAGTTTCCTCTCAGGCTCAACGCCAAGGAATGAAATCAGTTCGGACCCAAAGTGCCCAGTTCAGCAAAGCTTCCTCTCAGGTTCAGCGCCGAGGAATAAGATGCTTCGGACCCTAAGTGTCCGGCTCAGCACATTCCCACACAGGCTCAACGCTGGGGAATAATTCGCTTCGGACCCCAGGTGTCCGGTTCAAAAAGCTTCGGACCCTAAGTATCCGGTTCAGAGTATCTCCTCTTTTATGATCAACGCTGAGGAAAATACTTCATGGGTATTTCCTTCACAAGCCTCACGCTAGTGTAAGGCCCGTTATACATTGGTCCTATAGCGAAAACACACAGGAAATAACAAGTATATACATATATACTCCATATAATTCCATGGCAAGAAAGGTTCCCTTGACAATTAAAACACTATAGGAAGAAGCAATCCTCAGATATCAGATCGAAGGGAGCAGAATCAAAAGCATCCACTACAGTAGAGCTTGAGGTTGGAGGAATTGAAGGACCAGGAGTTACAGGAGTTGATGAGCTTGGAGGATGCAAAAAGCACCTCAGCCTCCTGAGCCTTCGGACCCTCATCGTAAGGGATGGACACCCCTATGTTTGCATCAAAGGTATCAGGATCCATCGTTTTGGGGCCTGAGCCTTGATTGAAGTCGGACTGGTAAGCTTTTGCACTAGACAAGCGCACCAAAGTGGAGTAACGGCCTTGCATCTGTCTCCCAGCAGTGACACAAGTTTAAATTGACTCAGTCAAGCGCTGGACTTCAGCCTCCAACATCTCCACCTTAGTTGCAGACTCAGCCAAGCGCTTCTTGTAGGCATCCCTTGCTTTAGAAGCAATCTTCGCATTCAGGGATGCGTTCGAGGCTTTCTTCTCATTATTGCCAAGGTCTTTCTCTAGCTTCTCTTGATTGAGAGATATTGCACCTCAGCAGTGGCACACAGGGCCATAGTATGATATAGACCCTACATCATCAAACAACAGAGATAACAATGTAAGTATAGTGGAAGCAAGAACTAAAAGAGCAAGGAAGGAAGAAGGAACAGACCTCTATGGCGCGAACGGGGGCAGATGGAAGTAACTATTCCAGTCCCATTCTGCCGATAATCTTCTCGTCTTTGGGGAACCACATTCCCTGGGCAACCACCAATGCAGCTGATGGATCGGTGATCATAGAATCACCAGAGTGCAGGACCGATTTATCAGCCCTAAGAAAAGGAAGGTGCCCAATTTTAGCCAGAACATATGCTCTGACTTCATCCTCTGGCTCAGTCTCTTCAGCTTTTTTCCCCTTACTCTTAGAAGGAGTCTTACTCCTGCCAGAGGAAGATGGATTGGGCCTAGTCTTCTTCAGAGGAGGCTCATCGACCTCTGTCTCATGCTCATTCGACCTGATAACTGCTAAGGGCCGGTCTTTCAGCAGCTTTCTTCTTTAGGGCCTCAACCCTCTGTTTTCCTTCCTCAGTCATTGGGAAACTATCGAAGGTCGGAAGAGGCAAATCCATGAGGTCTACAGCTTCAACTCTGGATGCGATTTCCTTAAGGTTTGCCGAGGTAAGCAAATCCTCAATAGAAGGGGGCTCGCACTAGACTTTCTTTTCAAGAAAGGAAAGTCTCTTCTTAGCAATAGAGGAAGGGAATGTCACTAAAACAAGACCAAAAAATTCATAAGTATACCGAAAGAGTAAAACTTGACATGAGAAACAACCAGAACAATTTTTATGTAGAGAGGGGGCATAATCTATACCTAGCTTCCCAAACTTGCGTGGGATTGGGAGCTTGCTCGATTGAGATACAGCCCATTTCCCTTAACGGTTATCATCCTCTCTATCCACTTCTTTTCAAAGGAAGAGAGGTTTGTACATATCCTCTGGTGCGAGGAAGAAGTAAAGTAAAAGCGACCAGGTTCGGTCCCGTGCTTGAAAATAGCATAAGTAATCAGCAAGTCAGCAAGAGTCAGATCAAGACTCTTCAGCCTTCGGCGAGCTAGGAATGCCAAGATTATTCGGAAGAAGTTAGGGTTTACTTGTAGGGGTGCAATCCCTAATTTGTTAAAAACTAAATGATAACAAGGGTGAAGGGGGAATCGAAGAGTGTTAAGGTGCCCAACAGAGAGGAGCAACTCGTCATCGCCGACGCCCTCACCGGCACAAAAATCGGTGCCCTTGGGGTATTCTACAATTCCTACCTCCTCGGGAATCTCAAAATCCTCTATTATGGATTCAATGGAAAACTTAATACGACGAACAGATAAAATTGCATTTCTCTCTTCGTTAGTAAAAACATTATCCGACCTAGAGGTGGATGTCTCAGCCTGGAATGGAGAAATACCCGGCTGATTGGTCGGGTCATTTGCAGATCTAAGGAAGTTAGAAACCCTAAGAGGAGGAACCCTAATGAGGTTAGAAGAAGACAAGAGCATGGATTCAAAATCCGCGATTTCTACATGATCAGGAGTAGTCGAAGTACTCATAATGCAAGATTGAAATAAGAAGATGAAGAACTAACCTAGTGATATGAGAATGTGAAGAACGCAAGGGACGAAACGAGCGCAGTAAGAACAAAAGCAAGTCTTGAAGAAGTCCTTGAGTGAGAATAACAATAGACACAACTGGAAACGCCTCGTGCAAAAGTGGTAACTGCACAACTTCAATTCCCTTTTAATTAGGAGCTGTAGTCCAATTAAAGAGGAATTGGGGGCAAAGTGTGGAGGGAAAAAATCCCCTCTAATAAGATTACTCCACGTCATCACGGATGCAAATTTGTCTTTCAAAGGCCCATCATGCTCAAGCCCAAATTGAATGTATTCTTAGCCCATGATCACTGTTATTTGCCCTCCAACCTTTATCCAGGCCGAATCAAAACGTTATCAACCCGATTTGCTAATATCAACATCCGGCCCGTTATTCAAGCCCAGCCGATTAAAGGTATAACCAGCCCAGTTATTCAAGATTGGACAAATCCTATAAGTTGAAGGATTTACCATAGAAGGAAGGCTTTGCAATAGGAAGTTCTACACAAAGCAAATTCTGTGCATGGAAAATTAAATAATGGAAAGAATTCTAATTGTAAAGAAAGTCATACATGGAAAGAATTGGAGGACAAGCAATGCGAGTCCTACCATAATTCTACTACTTTTTTATGTATAAATAGAGGCCAAGACCTCCAATAAAAGGGATCCAGGCATCCAAGCAATTCTACGCTTTTTTATATACTGTTCTTGGTTATTTTTATTGCTGATTGAGTGAGTTGTTTTATTTCTCTTAATTGTTATTGGTTGAGTGAAATTTTGCACCTACAATCACCCCTGAAGTTTGCTAGAAGACACGTAGATGAAAGTTACCTATTTTTTGGGACAATGACACCCCCTTGAAAAAATTTCATCCAAACAAAGTCTTAAATCATATGAAAAGACAAAATTGCCCCTTAATACTAAATTCTTATTTATTACAAAATATTAGATATGTCAAATGACGCAATTGCCCCTGAAATTTTAGGGCCACAAATTAATGCCACTTGGCGTCAGATTAACAACCCGTGAATTGCAAAATATTAGACCTGTTTTTTCTTTTTCTTTTTTTACAAAATTTTGTTCCTCTTTTATTTAATATATTATCTATTAATTTACAAACAAATATGGGTTTTTTTTAAAACAAAATTTTCATTCTTGTTTTCTTTACTAAAATGGGATTTTCTTACAAAAAATTGTACAGAAAATTTCGTTCCAGTTTTCTTTACTAAAATGGGATTTTCTTGCAAAAAAATAATGTACAGAAAATATGGGGTTTTCTTTATGCAGTTTTCTAAATATGGGTTTTTTAAAATTATTTTCTTTACTAATTTGTGATTTTTTTTTTTTTACCAAAATTTTTTTATTTTGATAAATTGTGACAGAATGAAATTAATTTTTTTTTAATTTTTTATTTTAACAAATGGGGGTTATCAATTTTGTTATTACCATAAAATGGAATGGAAAATAACTAAAATAGTGAATTCAATGTGGGTTACAAAGCGAAGTAACACCCAGTGGCATCAACTAGCTCTTGAAAGACATCATTCAGAGAATAACCCATCCATAATATCTCACAATTTTTTTAAGGCAAAATTGAACAACATTGACAGATATAAGTAGGATAAGTAGCACCCATAGACACCCTTTTAGATAGGTCAAACTTTTTTCTTTTTGTAAGAAATTAAAATTTTATTACAGCAAAAGAAATATGCAATTTTGTTATTAATTTTGTTATTTTGAGAAATTGTGGCTGAATGAAAACAAATGGTATTTTTTTTACCAAAAATTTTGTTATTAATTCACACATGGGTACTCTCGTCCAATTTATTAATTTGTTCCAGGATGTATATATATATATATATATATATATATATATATATATGTAGTCTGTATTCCTAACATTGTGACGGTTTGTTCATAAGAGGTAGTTTTGTTCAATTTATTAACTTATAAAGTTAAAAAGGTCAACTAAATGGTCAAAGGGCAATTTGGTCAATTTATTATGCCAGTTGGCTTCAAGGGGTGCTTTTGTCCACTTTTCAATCTTCAAGGTGTGTCATTGTCCCAAAAACATATAACTTTCATTTGAGTGTTTTTTTGACAAACCTCAGGAGGTATTGGTGTACTTTACCTGCTTTCAAAATGGAATATATAATTTCCAAAAATAGAAATAGTGTATAAATTTCCAAAAGCAATAATCCGAATTTCATCTTAGATTAAATCCAATCACAGTGATTAGGGGTGTTAGCAAAGGATGAGGGGTAATCATCCCAGCCCCGATTTCCAAATCAATCTCTTCTCCAAGCTCCCTAACCACCAGGTGACGATGATGCCTCTGCGCCTGCTGAATTAAGTTCATATCGTCCATAGCAGCACCAGAATTCAACTTCCCTAACCCACCCACTGCTACCAACAACATTCAGCATCACAATTTACGATCACTCCTTCAGTCCACTGCAAATAGAAACAGACGCGTTAACATAGGAAATTGTGTGTCTTTGACTTTTAATTCAACAATAATAAAAATCATAGGAGAAATGATAAAATATAAATCACACATAAGAAGAATTGTGTGACTTAAACTTTTAATTTAGCAATGAAAAAAAATTATAAGAGAAATGATAAAATCTAAGTCACACAAGGTGGAACCGAAAGCTGTTAAAAAGAATTATGTGACTTTAATTTTAATTCAACAATTAAAAAAATCATAGGAGAATGCTCATGGTGAGTCCCCTCAATAACTTTTCGTTGCCATGGAATGCCCCCACTCATCCCACACCTCATAAATTCTTAAGTAACATAGAAGATCTGATATATATATATATATATATATATATTCTTGATTTATTAAAACATAGGGCAAATGTATCACAAATCACTTTTCCTCCTCATAAGTCATACATCTATCTTAGATTGTTTTAAAAATTATCAATGATACTTTTCATAAGACCTCTGTAATCATGAATTATTTCAATACCAAGGTTTTACCGTCGTGCTTAATTGTCAAAAGTTCAGATTGAAAGGGCAGAATTTTCAGCTACATAAAAGATATGTAAAAGGTGGATTGTGGTGCGAGGATCAATTTCCACAACTAGAAAGTAAAAGCAATTGAATTAACCTTACGCACCATTAGACGCAAATGTCAACATAACCCAACAAAATCAACCCCGAAACTTTGAAAAAAAAGAAGAAGATATGTAAAAAATTGATAGAGCAGAATACCCCAATTTCTACATCAAATTGAGCTTCACAGCAGCTGATGCGCATGTCTTTTACAGCTTAAACAAATGAGGATGACAATGGAGATGAAAAATTTCCAGTCAAGTCCATCCGCAAACCTAACAGCCAAATTTTACAGCTTTGTGTCACCCCCTAGTCAAAATACACGTCAAAAACATTTATTTACAAAACCAGAGACCGACTCTGTCAAAATGAATGAAAATGATTAAGCTGTGTAAACTTCCTAATTAAGCTACATCACGGTCAGTTGAGCTTTTCAAAGTTTGGAGGAGCAGCAGATTGAAGGTTTTGTTTTTGGAGAGGACCCCCAACCTGCTTCTGAGATTTTCGTCTTTCCTCTCCCTGTGCAGAAGTTAATTTCTGCTGACGGAAACAAGCATCGCCCAACTCCAATTCTGCTTTTCTCTTTACCTTTTTCTTCATCAAAGCATCCAATTTCCTTGTGTCGTTGGAATTGCCTAAACTTCCCTTTACTTTCTCTTGTTTTGTGCAGACCAAACTTGGACCATTCCCTGACGGACTGGGCATTCGGACTGCTGTAGGTGCACTTGCTGTATCAGGCACTGGCCTTTTGAATGAAGCTAGACCATGGTTACCCGAATCAGTAACCAACTTCTCTTGCTGCGGCTGAGCTATAGAATTAGCTTCAACTGGAACACTCCCCTTCTTGATTTTCTCCTGATCCTAGACACAAGTAGGAATTGAGTGATCAGTGAACGGGACAATAAAGTTGCATCACAACAGAAGAAGAGACCTCCACATACAACATTTGCAAGACTGTGGGACTGAACTTTTTAGTCTTTTTTTCAAACCCCAATCCTGCCTCGACCCAAATTAATAAATAAGGAGCTTAGAAATTAGTGTCTACATATTGCTTCAAGTTATGATACCACATTATAGTATACGGCCAACATGGAGACTAAAGCAGTTCCAAATACTCCTGCTTCATACAAGTAGCCTGCCCCTTCCCTTTTTTTTTTCTCTCTTTGTTATCTGAGGATTTTCACACATAAATTTATTATTAAATACTAATTTACAAATTGATTATTTTCTTTGGTATTAGTTTTCAGGAATTTCCACACACACACACACACACATATATATAGAGAGAGAGAGAGAGGGAGAGAAATATTTCTTGCATATCAATTAACTTTTCTTAAATTAAAGAACGTCTCTCTTCTATTAAGAACTCCTTGGCACAAATTTATTTTGAAGCAAAAAACTAAAGCATCCTAAAATATGAACTTTTAATTTATTCAGCCCCAAAATTATGTAGCCTTCCCTAGGTATCAGTGAGATGAAAACTGAAACAATATAATTATTCGAACAACTTAATTGCATCACAAAAAGAAGAAGCTTGTTAAAAAATGGTACACGTCTATTGTGCAATTTCAGAAAAAATGATTCCATGGTATTATGAACAATATTTCCTTGAACATTTTCAGTAAAATACCGTAATTAAGGAAGAAAAAGTTTTTCTAAAATCACGACACTAAGACATTTTTTCCATAGAGGGTGTTAAAAAGTGAATTTATCCCTACAGGAGGAGAGGATAAATAGGTTTACTGCCAGATTCAAATTCAAATACTAATCTCTCTTTTCTATTTTTCTCAGGGGAGAAGCGAATCATCGTAGAAGCTTTGCTTCCGGGATGAAGCCAAGCCTAAAAGATAGACTTGGCGCGGGAGGCCAAAGATCAGGGGCCCAGCTAACACGTGAAACACTCCGCCATCTATCGTATTGATTATATTTTTTATATGGATTTTCTTTTCCTTTCCACCAAGTTGTATGTGCGTAATTCAAGTTTTCACCCCACTCACCTTTTCTCCTCTCTTTGTAGGCCAACCCAAATGAGAGCATTTTATAAAAGGGCTTAAATTAAGAATCCTTAAAAAAAAAAAGAAATGAAAAAAAAAATACGAAAAAAAGAAAGATTGTAGGAAATGGGCCAATACCCCTTACGTAATGGTATCAATGGGCTCCATTCCATCAAGGACTGATACATTGTAGAAATTCATATCCAACGTTTCTTGCATGTTGTATTATAGTCTGTTACAAGACGTGAATATGACAAGTACCTCAAAAAAAACTCTTAGATCTCAGTTTTTCATCTTCCATCCATTCTTCATTCAAAAACTATGGTTCTTTATTATTGGGGGGTGATAAATGCACTCCACTTTTAATGTAAAATGACATTATTGTCCTGACACAATACCTGAGAATCAAGTATGAGGGGCATTTACGTCATTTAGTCTAAGGAAAAAAAAAAAACAGTCCAATTATTCAAGAAGAGTGCATTTATCATTTCTCTTATAGTTTAATTAAATTTATGACTTCATGGTCCAAATAACAAGCTAAAAGTCCTAGTCTTGAGACCAGAGAGTTCGAAAGTCTAAAAGTTGAATTCCAAGAAATGGCTCTACCATCATATGAAGCTGCACCAATGCAAATTTGAATATTTGGTGATTTTTATGATTTGCTTATGCTAGTCACAATCCTAGTCAAGAAAGGTAGTCAGATGTCAATATTCAAAGTATTAACTATAAGAAATTCAAATTCAGAACCCACAAGAAGTCATGTCTTTAAAATTTAACCACTTCCACTGTTCCACCTAAAAGGTAGCAATTTGCCCAAACCTGGCAAGTTCCTGCCCAGCCCTTAGTGGGATGGGGATTGTATATCTTTGTACGGGTTAGGAGGTTTTAAGTAAATAGGATAAACCCGATTTGGGTTCGGGGGGGAACATATATGTGGCTATCCCGCCTCGCCCCAATTACATGAGAAACTACATCTTACCCTTCAATATAATGTTCCACAAACACCCTCATATACATACATATATATATATATATATATTACCCTCACTTTCTTTTACAATTTACATTTCTCTCAGCACCCCTGCCCAACACCATTCCTACTCTCCACTAACAGCAAGAATTTCTGACAACATTTAAGGCCAGCAACATCTTCGATCATCTCGCCGATAATCACAAACACAGTTCAATGACCATCGTAAAGCCAACATACTCTTAAAGAGTTCGGATCGTCCTTCCGATCATCTCTTTCAGCAACTGTCTTAAAGCCAGCACAATCTCTTCTATAGTCATGATCACAGACTCACGGTGCCATCGCGGTAGACTAATTTGAAAAATCTGACACAGTGAAATCCATAGACATCAATCTCCAAAACCTGGTAGAAACTTAGCAGACAGGAATGCCTAAACTTGCTCAACACCTACTCATTTAAAGTCCACGCACAATGTATTGAACCTTCTGCACACTAGAAATAACTAGTGATATCTCTAGAATTTTTATTTATTTTTGTGTGTGTGTGTGTGTGGGGGGGGGGGGGGGGGGGGGGTTCCCATCAAAACTGCATATTGACCACCTGTTGAACATTAAAAAGTAGTCACCTTTATTAACCTTAAAGTTAGATGTTGGGCAAGTTGGTTATGCAATTTCATTGCACTCCTTTACTATTGTTTTTTTTTCTTCTATTTATTCACAGCAAATTAGTGATCAGGGACATGCCACATTGTTGGCATAATAAATGCATGAAAGTGTGTGCACTCTTATTCCAATTAATTCTTTCATAGAAAAAGAGGTGCACTTGTTTCTTGATTTTGGGAATGGCGTGTACGCAGCAACTGACTACATGTCTATAGAATAAGAATTCATTTTCTTTTATTTAATGCACAGTTAGACTGACATGAGTCCAAATGTATTAGGTTACAAATAATCTCATATGCTGATATGTTGAACCAAATCAAAACAAATTTAGACATCACAGACAAAGGTAGATAATTATGAGAACAAGAAGGTATGTTGAGAGAAGCGGACTTCTGCTACCATCCAAAGAATTAAGTGTCAAATAAATTGCATATAGAAAGCAGAAGCTTAAAAAAGGAAGGAGAGAGAGAGAGAGAGAAAAGAGAGTATAAAATAGAATGTTTATACACACAGAAGATGAAAAACATCCATACCTTCTGCTGGCTGTACTTTGCCCTCCTCCTATTTTTCGCTCTACATATAGCACGTTTAATCCCATGGTTGTCCATTAATCCATTTGGCCACAATTCTGCAAGCTGCGTTGGAGCCACAATAACTAAAATGAAGTTTTATGGACATAAATGAAGAATGTTTGCACAGCCACAACAATGAACTACGATGAACCAACTGAAAAGGAACAGAGAGGAAGACTTCTAAACTCAAAAGATAATAGAGACAAAAACATGATACATACTCTCATGTCCTTCTAAGGTGAAAGACATTTAAATATTGAAATTTTAATTAAGAATTTTAGACACAAACAAACAAGTGCATTCAGAAAAGGCTATTATCAGAACTGATTCAACTTCTTCCAGGGCAATCTAATACGTCCTGCTAAATATCAAACCCTCTGAAAGCAGGGAAATAATTATGTAATAGCCCTTCCATCTATCAAAATATACAAGTATCCTCAATCCAACTACCTCAGCATACAGCTTTCTGACTTGTGGACCTGCAACTTCTTCCGGTCCCTAGATACAAACAATAATACTGAGTCAGATACATCATACAATAAGAGAAAATTTTCTCCAATGGAGCACTATCCTCTAAATTTGGATATTGCAAACAGAAAACAGTACTTCAACATAAAGGTCATAGAGATCACAGATCTTCTCTTCCAATGCTTCATCCATGCAACATTTTCTTTTAAGTGATTCTTTCTTTTCATTACCAATATCTTGAAAATCATCAGATGCTCCAGCTTGATGTTCAAGTGCCTGACAAAATATATTATGCATTATGTATCAAGATCTGATTATATAAACTTTCTCATTAATATACAGCACAATCGCCATCAGGAAGATATTATTTTATCCACATAACTCGACAAAGCCCTATTCCCAACTCAACTATTTTCAGGAAGAAATCTTCTCTTTAGTTTCTCATTTAGAACAGTGAGTAATCCATAATTATATGACTTCACACAAATACCAGTCCAGATGTCTCAGGAATTACCTTTTTTTTTTTTTTTTTTTTTGGTGTGTGTGTGTGTGTGGGGGGGGGGGGGGGGGGGGGGGCGGGCGGGTGGTGGGGCGCTGGGGAAAGGGAAAGAGGGTGCTTCAACCAAGATGTACCTTGGACTTCGGGGAGGGAATCACTTTAATCATCTCAACAACTTCCTTCTTTATCTGCTGAAACCTATGATCTTTCTGCTGTTTAGCTGACAAACCCATACTAACCATGACCTTTAAGTTTCTCTGTTGCAAGAACATGCTGTGTTAATCAATAATCAAATACAATTACTGCAAACAAAGCATATGCTACAAATAATATAGAAGAATATGATTGCCCGAAAAACTCATTCATGGTAAATCTAAATTTGCCTACATGCTAATATCATTGCAATCAGGAAAATGAGTAGAATATATGAACTTTGCCAAATGCAGTGCAACTAAATTCTACAACCATAAACACATCCTGCAACCTTATTGTTCTACACAAATTATTGCAACTTCTTAACACAGTCAGGCACATTCTCACATAGCTTGGGGGCAATACACAATATTTTATCCTACTTCGATAAAACCTGAAATTTGATCCACTAATAGTCAAATATATATATATAATGATTATGATCCAAACATTCAGAAACGCTATCCCTATTTGTTCATTGATAATGGTGATATCAGCTTCTCATGAGAAATCATACGGCTTTCATCTACTCAAACAAGAAGAAGAGGAAGAAGAAGAAAAATAATTTTCTCCCTTGGACGCTAGTGAAGAATATAACTATATAAGCTACACACAAATTGGTTTATCCCAAATAGACATACAATAGGCATAGAGGTGAAGTTGGTAAATCACTTGATTAGCACTGCAAGGTAGTGTGGGATCAATGTTTTCTCTGGCAGGAGATCTATTTGTTGTTGACAGAAAGGGCCCTCAATCTGGTTGTGTGATGGGTGTTTGGAGTTGGGATAGGAGGATAAAAGAATTAGGAGTGGGACACCTCACACTTTTTTGTGTATATTGAAGAGCAATCTTCAAAGAAGAGGAGCTTCTACTTTTCTTATCAAAAAATAAAAATAAAAAGGAAAGAAACAAAAGAGCTGATCGTTTATTTAAAAAATCTTCCATCAAACGAATTGCACTAAGGATCTTCTATGGGGTTTACAAGAATCACTCTTTCATCAAGTCCTTGGGTTTCCCGAATGGGTAGTATTTTTTTTTTCCTTGGGTATACCTGACATTTACGTGGCCCTCTGGGCTTTCCTCATTCTTACTAAAATTTTATCATTCGTAAAAAGCCCCAAATTATTCTTAAGCTTTTCCCACGATTTTTTTTGTTCTTTCTTATTTTGTGTACTCACACTAGTTTACCAGATTTTCAAGAATTATTCCAATCCTTGCACCTAACTTTTGCCAAATTTGCATTTCTGTCACCAGTTTCATATCGTACAGATCAGTGCTACAAGCCAGCAAAATAAAGTGAGCCTTTGAAGAAAATTAAAATTATTGGGCACTTGGAAAAGAAGAAGCAGATATCGAAATGCATATGTCAGTTATTCTTACAAAAGAGATACCTTTAGCGATCTGAGCTGTATCCAGTGACCAAGAATACTCATAAGACGATAGATCAACTCCTCTGATATTTTTCCATGGGTTGCTTGCTGCAGCACCCAAAAATATAATGTTACTTTCTTCAAAAGCTTCAGTTTGGAAAAAATAAAATAGAAAATGTGATAGAAACAATAATTCCATAAAAGCACAAAAACAAGGATTAACTAGGTAAAGTCATGTTAGCTAATCTCCAGTACCGCTAATCTAGCAACTTTAGCAAGCTTCTGCTTTACTTCATGCGGTAACCTCCTTTTGACTGCCTGAGATGAAATATCAGCATCCGGAACTTCCATAACTGGTCGTCTTGCTGTCACATATTCAGAGTAATTAATCAATTTAAAAGGAACTTCCTCGAATTATCATAAATTTATGTCATAATTGTCGGAACAATAGTCAAACATACATTCTGCAACCACCTTCTCCAACTCCTTAATGGCCTTCTCGAGCATTGTACTTTTTGACCGAACACTAGAACCTTCCTTCTTGTGCATGATAGGAACCTTCTGCACAATTTTAGATACAAAAGTAACATCGGTGATATAAATTATAAAACATAGATCCCCACATAATATCAAATGCAAATTTAAGGCAGAATATAACTGCTTAAGTTGCACTTACAAGCACATAATGCAGAACAACAACAACAACGATAAACAATCAAAGCCTTCTCCCAACTACTTGGGGTCGGCTACATGAATCCTATTTTTCCATTATGCTCTATTTAAGGTCATAGCTCAGTCAAATGACATGATATCATATCTCTTTACTAACTTTACCCATGTTTGTGTTAATTTCGGTCTTTCACTTCCCAACAGTCTAAAACCATAGTAGCTAAAAGAGTGCCATAAGTATGGAAACAATATATCTAGTATAAGAAATTATTAGCATACGGAAATGACACAATTACAAATTAAAAGAATAAGCATTGAGACCTGTGACATTCTTGAAACCTTCATAACTCTTTAAGAAATTTACAGGCTTATCACTTGCAGGAATGATGATGAAAATGCAGGCTAAAGATGATAACAAATTTGAAGATATCAAAAGTGATAAATTCATCAGATGAATCTTGGCACAAACTTGTGCTGAAGTAAAGTAACGTACTGTAGACAGAAATGAAAATAACAACGTTCAAACTTGCATTGAGCTCAATTTGACAAACAAAATTTAGAAGCTAAATTGGGGATGAATGACATGTTGCGTAAATAAACTAAGTCACAAAAAGCCATAAACTACTAACCAATCCAAAATCCATTGATGTAAAAGGCAAGGAGATTTAGCACACAACAAACCAATCCATTGATGTGACAGAAACACATAGGGAAATAAGAAGTCACTTAAGACTACTAACCACAGTTTGCATGGAATACTTGCCTCTGGGACATTGATGTCAAGACGTTCAAGAATACCATTTTGTTCTTTCCGCTGAACTGATTGCTCTAACTCATCGACATTGTTCAATAATTTTCCAGATTGAGATTTGAGTTGTGGATAAGAACTTTTGTCACGAGATTTCTGATGTGAAGCATCAGAAAGTTCAGTGCCATCTTTCAGTTTGTTACCATGGTTCTTAGACAGGAGGACTCCAGTCTTCTGGTTTTCAAAATCCTTCCCCTCCACAACAGATAAAGCAGCACCACCATTTGGAACTTTTGAAGAAGGATACAGATCCAACAACTTAGTATCAGCAGATTTCTTTTTTGAACAAATTACAGAAGCATTCATCTGATTCCGAAATTTCGCATCTTCACAATGTTCAGTTGTCACGGCCATACCCAGAGAGGGACTAGAAGAATTCTTCACAAACAATGACGGTGACCTTCCAGCAGCCGCCTTTCTGACTTTTACCTGTTTATTCGGCACATGACCATCATCATTCTTACCATGATCTTTTGCAGAATCTTTCCTTTTCCGCTTCTTCAGTTGCTGGTGAGGCGATGAAGTGGGTTCATTGCTAGGAATCGGGAAACGGATTGAATCAGGAAAGAAAAAAGAATATCCAAATAAATATAGCAAAAAAGTTCATTAATCCATTTGTCTTGCATAAACCAATATAAATAAAGCCTTCTCAAGAAAACACAAAAAAATTATTCCCAAAATCTAAAAAAATTTAGGATAGTGAAACAAGTCAACTTTACCAACATCCAGTTTTAACAAAAAGAAACATAAATGAATGTACCAAAAAGGAAAGTTCAAAGGTGAGTGACAAATAATTCTTGATGCCATCAACAACAAGGTATAATGGATTCTTTCTCCGCCACCAAAAGAAAATTTGAAAACTTATCAGATAATTAAGAAGAAAAGTATGCATCCATAATTGTACTGTTGCTGATGACAGTGTACATCCCATTTCAGATCTTGACAGTTGACACCCCATTCCTTATGGAAAGATACTCAATTACCTTGCAGTTCTTATTAATTGTGTCAATCCTCCAAACTTATTTATAATAACACTATCAAAGCATTTGAAAAATTAAAGCTCCAGATGCCTACTTATATCTTGAGAGAAAATTTTTATCTTCAAACAACATTTTACTATACAAAACTACAAATCTCAGGACTGTCCCACGATTAAGTCATTAAGGAATTTCTTGAATTATAACGCAGGCAACATGTGGTTGGATGTCTTGATGGTCATATTTATCATTAAATCTTCTAACTATGCCAAATACAAGGGGAAGCAAACAAAAACTAGAATATAGTCAACTAATGTAAATTATCACAACAGAAACAATACTAACAAAGTGCTCAGAGAAACTCACATGCGTTCCAACTTCCCCCGATTAACAAAGAATCCATCATGCTTTATTCCTGAGTTATCAACTTGAAAATACTCATCCTGCACAATAGGAAAACAAGGAGCATTATGAATAGCAACATTAGTGCATGCAATTTTCTCATATGAATAATATAACCAATTTGAGCAAAAAAGATTAACCAGCCATTCAAAAAATACAGATATATTAGACAATAGGTACCAATACCAACCAGCTCTGCGTCATCTATGAAAGAATCTTCTGTGTCATACTCATCATCATCAGGAACATCATAGAGATCTTCCTCATCACTACTATGCTTACCCTGAACAGTATAACTCTTCACATTAGCAAATTTATTTTAAATATCATAATGTTGCATTTTCATCACATATAAATATCAAAACAGTTGTCCAAATGCACAGCACTCACAAGAGACTCATACAAGTGGAAAGTTAATTAAAAAGTAACATTGCGCACCATATATAACCGTTCGATCTTCTCAATAACCGCGCTAAAACGACTACCAGAGGGTGCATCCTTCAATTCCTTCTCAGCAGGTTGCCCCTACAAAGGTGAAGCACAATTAACAACTGCAAGGACTCGACTCAAAACAATATTGTAAGTGGAGAAGGATACAGGTATATTGTATGTTATCCAATATCACTTCATAGAAAGTGCACGCAAAGATACTTGATGTAATTAACACTAGATCATCGGTTGAAGACATGAACGCGGACGTTGGACATAGTGTAACGGACATGGGGCGGTACCGGATGTGACATATTGTAATTGGTTATCGTGGTTGTGAAATTTTCCCAACCTCGCACATCATCAGATGCCTTGTACTGACTCAGCCCAAGTGCCTAAGGACTTGGTTGAGTCTCATGTGATTCAAATTCCCACTGATATATCGGCATCTGACTTGAATTTGACGTAGTTGCAGAGAGCCAGAGACTAGACTGGTCTGCAAAACTATGCACTAGATTATGCTTACAAAGACTTAAATGGAGGCTAGGGAACTAAAGGACATTCATAATGAGATAACCTTGGGTAACATGCAATGTTCATCTTATGAAAAAGCCACTTTAACAAAACAAAACCACTATTTCACATGCAGTAAATCTTAATTAAAAATAAATAAATAAAAAAAAAAAAAAAAAACAATGTATACAGCACAGTTTGTGTTATAAGATACAAAACTGAGCATATTCATGTAAACAAAATTGACCGCAAACATGTGATACCACAAAAGAATTACGCTGCATGGCATATGAAAAAAGCAATACTGATTATGAGTATCCATGCCTACCAAAAAAGGGCGCATAACGATATCATATGCATGTCACTACCTTACATGTTAATCTAAACTCCACTTTTGTCCTATATTTAGATAGGCAAGCATCCATCAAGCAATGTATTGGAGATATTTGTAGTCACGAATGCTATTCATTACTAACACATATAATGACCATTACAAACGCAAAGAATCACATAACTACAATCACATAATTACAAGCACAATCAAGCAATATCAATTTCATTGAGAGACATGTCCAACAAATATAAATATAAATGCAAGTACATATATGAAATAAAAATTCAACAACAGGTTACAAGTACGATAATAGCATAAGTACTGCAGATAATACATAAGCCATAGAAAAGCCAAACTTTTTGTAATTATAGAGACCACCAAATTCAAAACTTGAGAATAATTTTTTAAATTGGAGAACAAAAAGAAGCCAAATAAAAGAAAAAGACATGATATACAGAATCATTTCAGTTACAAAGAATAAAATAAGGATCACTAAATTAATATTTGCAATATAATTATTATGTATTGATGCCCAGGATACATGACAATTCATAAGCTTTTGGTAGGACAAAAGTGTAGGATCAAGTATGAAACCGTAGCATTCAGTCACACATTTCTATACAGAAATAAACATCGCTAAGCATAAGGAAATGAGATGTGTAGCTATTAGATGTTTACATGCCTTTTTGATTGCATGGTCATCCAACAGAAAAACTGAATGTTTAAATAGATGAGTGAGCCTCTCAAACATTGTGGAACCATTAATCTGACATTAATCTGTTGCATTCAGAGTATGAAATCACTCCTGGTACAATTTTAAACATGATAGCACCTCGTATCACAGTTTCACATATCTTGAATCAGAGGAGTGATGTCGATTAAGGCCAATGCCAGTGAGAGGCTTACTAAAGAGCAGGGAAGGGGCTGCGTTCAGAGGAGTGTTAAATTTGGGATGTGGCCCCTTTGTGTGTCATTTGGAATATTTTGATGCAGAGAAATAGAAGACCTTTTGAAGGACTGAAACTCCTTTCTTAGAAGTTGAAGCTCTTGATTCTTATCTACCTCTTTCTTTGACTTAATGAGGCTGCCTCTATCTCTACTGATTCTTCTCTAAATATTTTTAGGTGATTTGCCACTCTTGCCAACCCTGTTAGCCTTTTAAAAATATTTTACTTGTCCAAAAATAATAATAAAATTAATAAAACACCAATTACATCAAGCTGCAAATCAAGGTCAAACTATCCTTTGTTTACAATGACCTATTTTCTATTCACCTACATTTAAGTGCACTTGTATCTGGTATTCTCCAGTGCTAAAACTCTGTGGCGGAGTGACGTGGTGACCAGTGGGGCCAGCTGTCCCCACTCAAAATTGCAAAAAAGAAGATAATAATAATAATAATTTAGTCTTGACATCCAAAATGAAAAATATCATTAGTTTTTTTCTCTTCCAATGTAAAGCAAGAGAGAGGGAGAGGAAGAGAGAGAGAGAGAGAGAGAGAGAGGAAGAGTAGTAGGAGGAGGGCGGAAGAAGCACGTTCCAGCATCTTTCTAAGTTTAGTTTTCGATAGCTTAAGTTCTTAAGGTTAGAATTTTCTCCTTTTTCTTACTTTTTTTTTCCTACTCAGGGTAGGGTTAGAACTTTGTCTCTGCTCTTTATTTGCTTTATAATATATTTTATTTTCTATTTTATTAAAAGAAATCCATGAACTTGCAAATCTTTTAGTTGTATTTTCACTCTAGTTTTAGGGTTGATGCCGTGTGTTTACTATTTAGGTTACTTTCTAAACTAGTATTCACATAATGTGTTATGTAATTTTTTTTTCCCCAGAAAAGGTAAGTAGTGTTATACTGTTCTGTAATTCATTTCATATAAACCATTTTCTCAAAATCATACCAAATTACAATTATCTATGAAAAAGTATATGACATAACCTAAGACAATCAGCTAAAAGTCTTCAAGCATATGCTGATTAACACCCACATACCTGAATGCTGAGAAATTATAACTGTGTGACATTTGAGTTCTCATAACCCAACGAGCCACGATATGAATGACATTTTTTCACAAGTTGAATGTTTTATTGCGACCTTGTAGCTTGACCTAATAAGCTACTATCAGCTTCAATAACAGTGCATTATGTCATTCAACCACTTACTGTAGCTTGGTTGTGTATGTTTAGAAAGACATGCTTAATGCATTGATTGAGGTTATCGTGCAAAGCTTTCGAAACATAAAAACTTGTCCAGAAGAGTTATAAATATTCTAACTCTATCAAATATTAAAGTTTTTGTACTAATTGTTTTGTTTCAAAAAAATGTTTACGTTATTATTGTTAAATTCCTGGATCCCCCAACTGACAAAACTTGTGGTTTAGCCTCATTCTTCATATACCTAACGCAATAGACAACCGAAACAACCAACCAGAATTGCTGCATCATAAAGCATCAACTAGTAAAAAACAGCTAATTAACATGACTAAACAGTGATTAGCAGACAACAAATAAATCTCCAAAACCAAATTCAGAGACATATTTAACACCGATTGGATCAAACCAACTCATTTTTTTTTTTTTTTTTTTTTTGATAAGTACGGATCAAACCAACTCTTACCGGAGCAATGCGAGACTCCAGAGCCTGACGAGCATTGGACGGTGGTTCAGGGGCTGAGGTGGACCCATTGGCCTTGCTCGCATCCTTCAAAAGCTTTCTCCACGAAACAATTGTAGTCTCGTCAGGTCTGAGTTCCACTGTGAACCTCTTGCGACCACCGGCTGCCATGAAAGATGACGAAATCTTCGCAGATTCACCGCCTCCAGTGCCGCCCTTGGCTTCCTCCATCGAATCGTGCAGAATCGAAGGCAGAGGAATCTGATCTAGGGTTTTGACATTGCAAAGAGCAGGGTGATTGTAAACCCTAGGTTCAAGAAACGAATTGCTTAGAGAGAGAAAGAGTAGTGAGAGAGAGTAAAGAAAGGAGGGGGAGTGGGCGCTCTCTCTCTTCTTTGAATTTTTTTTTCTTATTCGATCTTTGAGAAATGCGCGGGACACAGAAACGTCTGGAGTTTTAACCGCTAATCAACTTTTTCCCTTTCCTTTCCCGTCGTCCCTAACTTCGACGGCTTGTGCTCTCGCTTTTCTTTTTCTTTTCTTTTTAGGTTCACATTTTTTTATTTGGAAAATGATATTTATGGAGATTAAATTGGTAAAATGTTTGATAAAATTAGGGGAGTTCAAAAAATTCAATAAATTGAAAAATTGGATCGGATGAAACTGAACTGGATGGTTTGGGCTAGTAGTATAGTAGTTTGGTCCGACTCAAAATTATAAAACCGTAATTTTACGATCCGGTCCTGTTTTAAAGTCTTGCTGGACCGGACTAACCCGGTCTAAACCGAACCATTATATAATTTATATTATATATATATATATATGATATAACTTATAATTCTGAGTGGACATAAGTTACTCCCACTTCCCACCTTTCTCAATAAAACTACTCCCAATTTACCCAATTTTCATATTTTTTGAACTTTTCTTGGGCCATGAAGAAGCTAGCAGCGAAATGATGGGCTACAAGAAGAAAAACATCATATGAAAAATACCAAATAATAAAAAACTACGCAATTAGAGACCAAATGGTGCAAAAATAAAACATAACCATTATGGACCAGAGTAGATTATTGGTTTTTTAAACACTAAAGTGGAAGAGTAGTGTTTGTTAAATTGTATTATATATATATATATATAATAAATATATATTGAATCTATTTGTTATTTCACAAGCTAAGCCCATATTGTTGGTTGTTGTTGATGTATTATATATAGGAAAAAATAAAATAAAAAATCTATTTTTAAAAAATAAAATAGGAAATCAACTAAAACCGAATCGAATTAAACCGGTTTTTGTGATTTGGTTTGGTTTGATTCTATTGACATTATGGTTCGGTCTGGTTTCAAAAATAGTGGAACCGTTATAGATGGTTTGGTCCAAAAAAACTTCCAATCTGATCTAAACCGTACCGTATGCACCTCTAGATAAAACTAAAAATTGGGTTGAATTTTAAGTAGTAAAGTTTTAAAATGGTAATTAAAAAATATTTAATTTTTAAAAATTTCAAAATTAGGATAAAATTGACATTCACTTAAAATTTCATTTCATTTTAAGTAAAATTTACTATTTTAAGTGCTATTTAAATTTTGAGCAAAATTACAAAAAGATATTATAACTGATTTACATTGATATGTATTTTAATTAATTGATAAATTTCTTGTAACATATATATATATATTTTTTTACCTGGTATATTATTACTATGTGTATTTTTACATTTCGTTTGGATATAATGAGTTAGATTTTAAAAAATAAATCTAAAATAATACATAATGCATAATGTGAAATAATAAAAAATATATATAGTTTATGTTGCCGATCCCTCCTCCATATAGATGACACATGAGTAAAAGGAAAGAAACTATTGTATCACTTCCCTCTGAATTTTGCAATTGGACCCAAAAAAACGAAAAAACATTTGTTGTGTCCACATGGCTTCATTCCAGTGGGACAAATAGCCGATTGTATTTTTTTACAGAATTTCTACCCGCACAGTAGCGAAACCATAATATCCAATCCAAACATTTTCCAAATACTTTCTCTCTCCTCACTCCACAATACCCACTGAAAGCTTCGAACTTCGAAGCCATGATAGCCTCTTCCCTCCTCCTATCTCCACCACTACTCCTCCCTCCAAAGCTCTCCACACTCACCGCAACACCGTCACCACATCTGATTCCCACCCTCACCTTCCCCTCCCTTAGGCCCAAACCCAAGCCCAGCCCATTCTCCGCCCCCAGGCCCGACTTCAGGGTCTGGGCCGACGATGGGGACGCCGACGGCGGAGGCCCGGACGACTATGACATGGACGAAGAGGAAGCCGAGGAGGTTGACAACAAGAAGGACTATGACGTTGAGTATGACCCACTCGCTGCAGCCGCAGCCGCCGTTGGCGGCGGTGACGAAGACATCGAGATGGTCCACAGCAAGAGCTTCGTGTTGACTCAGGGTTGGGAATCGGAGACGATCGTGGATTATCGAATAAACGAGGACGAGTTTCACAAGATTAGCTTGCTCGATTGCGATTTCTTTATCAGGAAGCCCCCTGATCCTGATAACGATGTTTACGATTTCAGGGAAGTGCGTTACTCTCTCTAGACTCGCACGCAATATACATATAGTACTAATTTTAGACATTTGTGTTGCTAAATAGTTTCTACATGTTTGTCAATGTAGAATTTTATAAGATTATAATTCAAACTCTGAAACCCTCACAATGAACACTTTTTGAATATTAGAAAGAATTTGAATGTGAATGCTGATGAAATACAGGGATTGTTTGGTGAAGTCTCACAAAGAACTATTTTTTTAACATTACTAGAAAGAATTTGTATTTAAATGCTGATGAAATAGGGGATTGTTTGGTGGTGTAGATGTATGTTACTCCTCCAGATACGGATATTTACGCCATTCCTAGGGTTCTCGCACCGATGCCTCAGAAGGTACATGCTTCTCCGTCTCTAATCAAAGGGTAGTGTTCATGAACTGTTATTGTTTGATCTTGTTTTAGATGTTTATTGTGCATAGAATTTTGAAAGAAGCTACTTTAATGTACAATTTTTGTGTTTATTGTTTTAATTGATGTTGTTACGCTTTGTGTTAAATTTATAGTACATCCGATGTGCAATGAGTGATTATGGATGCTACAATGTTACGGAACCACCTATTGATGCTCCTAGAGATCCTTTATATAAATCTGAGAGGGAGATCTCAAAGGTATGATTGAACCATCCTATGTTGTATGCCATCCCATTAATGTATTTGATATAAAAATTCTGTTTAATGACTTGGAGGATGGTTGCGGTTTTATATATGTCGTTATCTATGTCTTGAGCTTTGCTACATTTTAAGGCTTAGGGGATTGCGCCAAAACATCTCACAAAAGTATTACAGCTGATCAATTCCATATCATGGTTTCTTTTTTCTGTAACAAAGTTATAGAACTGAGGAGTCAAGGAAGAAATGATTATTTTATTTTTTATTTTTTTGTTGTTGTTGGTCTAAAAGGGATGGAAACTAAAAGTTTACATTGACAAGTGAGCTCGAAGTAGTTTCTTTACAGGGCACCTGAAAAATTGAAGAATGGTTAACAAATATGTATAACACAATGATCTATGTGGTATAATTTGCACTAGAAGACATTGGATCACATTCTTAGTGAAATGACTTCTAAATTTTCCTAGACATCATAGCCAACAACATAGATTATTAATTGGGTAGAAATGGTTGATGTGTTGGCAAGGTGGATTGGACATATTTAATATTATGGGATATGCATGATACGTAGCCTAGGTGCATCTTCAATCAGACATGTTGGGTCGTGCCATAGCCATACCTTCAGGGCCTGTGTCAAACATAGATACTTAACGTAGAAGTGGTCATGTAAAATGGACCTTATCCCACAAAGCTAAATCATTATCTTTCCTTCATAGTTTTAACTTTTTAACACTGTTAAGAGATTGGGTGTTGGGTCCTTCACAGGTGATGTTCAAGTTATGTTTCTTGGAGTTGTGGATATTTATCATATTTGTTCTAGTAAATCCAATAACTATAGGTAAACCCGTGATCCTTGTGCTACTCATCTACAACCAGTCCAGCCTTGATCTAAGTGCCATAACCTGAATAATCCCTTTCCATTTTGCATTTGAGGCTGGCCAGATGAGGTTGAGTTTAAGATGATTAATGGATAATTTTGTTCAAGGAGTTTAAAAATAAATAAAAAAAGCTGTAGTCACATCTCTGCGTCCACTAAGGTAGAGAAATTCACTTTCAATTTGTATTCTTTTTAGTCACTAGACACCATTATCTCAATCTTTCTTAGGTAGTTCAACCCTATTCGGTGTTGTTTCTCCACCACATATTATTTCTCTTCCTTGATAATACTTGTTCTCACCATTTCTGGTCAACTATTACAGTGGATGAACACAAATTTAACTTATGAAACTGAGAGGGGAGAGTGAGACAAAGAGAATCGGCTGGGGACTCTCTTTACCTTAATTTGCACTTGCTGGAGTTAATATTAGACCATTATCTAAGCCCATCTGAACATATAACATTATAGGGATGATTTTTCTAAAAACTATGTTGGTAGCTGGGATCCTACATATCTTTCGGTTGCAGTCCCGTGAGATCGAGTTTCAGATGGTCATTCTGATCTCTCATATTGACATTTTGGTTATAGCTACTTTATCAAGAATTAATGATATAAGATGTTTTAACAAATGTAGATGATAAAGGTTAACATTTACTAATTGAGTTATTGAAGTGTCTAAGTAGTTTGTTATTTGTTGCAGGTTTTCTTGACAAAGCACTACAGGAACCGGAGATTGGGAGATCCAGAGTTCGCGCTAGATTTCGAGGAGATTTATGTTATTGATTCAAGAACGAAGTCAATTACCAGAGCAAAAGTTTTGGTAAAGAATGATTTCGACTGTTAATTTCTTCCATTTTAACCTTTTTGCAGCCCATTGATTAGAGAGAACCAAGTATGCAGTTCCTTTACAATAGCTGCTTTAATTTACAGTGATTATTCGTTACTTGTGTTCTGCACAAAACATTTTACCTCTGTATAGTTTCCTGAACTTTGACCATGAACCTTAATTTTAGCAAGCAGGTAAAACTCTAGTGCCTAATGTGGGACTGAAGGTTGTTTACTCTTAATCCTAAGTACACAGGCATCCATTCCATGTAGGGATGTCAATTTTTACCGCCCCGCCGGAACTCCATTCCGTCCCGCCCCGTTAATAAAGGATATGGAAACACTTTTTATACCGTTGGGGCGGGCATGGATACAAATTTTGTACCCGTCGCGGGTCACGGGGCGGGTAAGGGTTCAGTATACATATCCTAGGAGCCCCGCCCCGTTAAGCATATAACTATATTTTATATATAGATATATATATATATATATATATATAAACTTGGTATTAAATTTGCTTTTGTTTTGGATATGGTGGAAGTTGGAGTTTAGAACTTCTTGTGATTTGGTTGTATTAAACTTTTATTTTTGTTTATTATGTTCTCTGAATTATGTTATGTGCATGTTTTTTTTTTTTTTTTTGTTGGGATATATAATTTCATTTATGTTGTGCCATTCCCAGGCTTTCCACATTCAAATAGCATGAGCTTAAGTTCCAAAAAGTGGGAGAAAAAAATTTGTTAGCTGGGCGGGCACGGGGGCACAGTATTTCCCAACGGGGCGGGACTGAACAGGAAAATCCAACCCGTCGAGGGTCTCGGGGCGGGCATGGACTTGATAAAAAATAAAAGGGGTGGGGCGGGATTTAGGGAAACCCGCTCCAAACCCGCCCCGTTGCCATCCCTAATTCCATGATACATCCTCTTTCTTTCTGACCTTAACGCGGCCAATTTAGTGGAAATACTCGTGGTATTAACTTCCCAAAAGTTCCTTCAAAATGTAGTGAATATTTACTACCTGTGAAAACTAACAATGAAATCCAGAAATCTTGATTTTCTACCGTACCAATTTATTTAGTTCTCTTGCATCTTCGTGAAGACCTGGATTTTTTTTTTTTTTAAATCAGTAAAAATTGTATAAAGAAGCATTCAAAAGGGGAACGCATCTCTTAGAAAATACACAAGGCCTAATAGGGCCTCTAAACTCTCAGAGGGTCCAAAAAATCAACTATCTCCTCCATGATTTTCAATATCTCTCTATAACCCAACAAAAAAAAGTGCTAATAATAGAGAATTTGAACTCCCCCATAGGAGTCTCCTTTCCTTCGAAGGACCTCCTATTTCTTTCAAGCCACAAACGCCACCAGATGCAAAAAAGCGTAACCCTCCAAAAATCACGAACTTGTGCCCCCACTATACAACCTCGCCAAGCCTCAATCAAATTTCTAGGGGATTTGGGCATAACCCACTATACCCCAAACAAACTCAGCAGTAAGGCCCAAGCCACGGTGCAATGCAGAAGAAGGTGATCAACCGTTTCCCCATCTCTTTTACACATGTAACACTGATTGACCGCTACCTGTCTTCTCCTTCTTAAGTTCTCCTGGGTTAAGATCTTCCCTAATGTGATACTTCTGGATTTCCGAATGCGGGTTGGCCAGGCCCACGCCTGAATACCCGGAGATATAAAAAACAAACTGGTAATAAACGAACACAGAATACAAAAAGATAAATAAGAATAAATAAGATGCTAAAAAAAAAAAAAAAAAACTAAATTGATAATCCAATATTTAAAATCCTCATAATATATTTCCATTAAATAATAAATCTCCTGATACATCCAATCCTCCAAAATACAACTCGGGAATCCATACTGTGTGGACCCATAGAAAATCCCAAACTGATAATCAACAGTAACAATTGATTACATCTAAATACTGAAATATAAAGTAACATCTTATGTAGAAGATCCGAAAGAATGATAATGACTGGTCTCTGCTCTGTACGATCAAAATCTAAATAGACCTGAAAAATAAATAATGGGTCAGGCCCACAAACAAGTTCTTTCTACTACATCTAACAGAGATCTAAGGAACGAATACATCCTAGTCAACTCATGTAATAGCTAAGTAGTCCGTATATATATAGATACACACTAGAGGAACCTCACTAGACTATAGGGTTGTCTCAACCTGAATAGTATGCAATATGCAAAAACGCACATATAGTGGGCATAAATACCTAGACTTATCAGGGTATACAACTACACTATATCTTGCTACACATCCCTGACAATATACGCACCATAATCATGATCCATGATCCTGAGACGCAAGCTCATATCATGTCATATAACTATATATATATAATCCGTCCTATCCAAACATAAAATAAATCTGGTATGTCATCTAACTGATTCAATTGACCTGACATGAATATAAGTAGGACTTAACATTTTAGTTAAACTATTTCTTTATACATGAATAGGTAGGATTTAACGTTTTTAGTTAATCCGTTCTTAATATGCCACCATCCCATACTGGTGCATATAATGCATACAATCCACAAATGATGCTACAGTTATAATATCACATCAAATAAATCCATACATAGCATGATATAAATCATACAAATATTCCTTTCATTTAATTGAGCAAAATGTAACAATTCTAAGTAGCATGCATTTAATTTACGTCATAAGAAATTAACATGCATCTCAATTGAATTGTACACCTCCACATTCTAACTAAATTAATTTAAATCTAAACAATTGATTAAAACAATTTAATCCAACCATATTTAATTAATATATTATCAATAAGCGTAGCTTATTAACTACCTCCATGATCACATCCCATATAAACATTAGTCTCATCCACAATATTATTTTAGAGATAAATTAAATACCACAGCCAAAGACCATTTTTATAGATCACAAGGACATCCGTTCATATAATTAAATCATAATTAATAATATGAATTTAATTAAATGCATATAACATTCTCCCAAAAATGATTTACAATTTAATAATTTATAAAATCATTTATTAATCCAATTACTTGTATTAAAATAAATACCACGTTACTACCAATTTAAACATTATCTTTATTTTTCACTAAAGTGATAAAACCAACCAACCACCAACTAGTGTCCAAAAGTGGTTATATTAATTAACCACATATCATGTTACACATTATATTATATTGATATTCATGTTATTATCCTATTGGTCCACTAACTAGTATCCAAAAGTGGTTATATTAATTAACCACGTTACACGTTATATTATTCTATTGGTTATAATAGTTTTAGGATAAAATATGTATCAATAAATTAATATAATGTACGATATATTTTATTACCAATACGTAGCAATAAACGTTATCCAAATACCCAATCACTAATTAACAAAAATACCACTTACAATGTTAAAACAAACCAAAAACAGACAATAGAATACGCTGCCTTAACAAGGAATTTCGGTCGACCGATTCCCTAATTCGATCGACCGAAACAACTATATCGGTCGACCGATACACCTTCATCGGTCGGCCGAAGCACTCACATCGGTCGACCAAAACACCTACATCGGTCGACCGAAACAGGTCGTCTTCTTCCTCGCGACGGCTGTTCCAGACCTGTAATTCCACTGTTCGGGTCCTAAATTGTTGTATTGAATTCTAATATGATTATCTGTGTTATTTAATACAAAAATACACAGGCCCAACAATTAAAACAAAGAATCACGCATTAATTTACAGAATCACATACAATCAAGAACCCACAATAAATACATAATTAGTTCATGTTTTAATCCGATTAAAGCATGCAAACAGATTAATTAATCTTGTATAATCACTCTAAAGTAGTCCTAGACATGCATTGAACCCCAGATCAAAGAAGAGGAGTAGAACAAAGAACTTGCTTTTAAGGGTTTTGAATTAAAAACCCATCTCCTTTCTTCTCCGGCCAATTCCTGAACGCGGTGACCTTGGATGCCGTCGTCCTCCACCCTGCTGTTTTGGTGCGTCACCCACAGCAACCCTCCTTCTTCTTCTTCTTCTTCTTCTCACCACCTCACGTTTTCTCCCTCTCTATAACTCTCTCAACTCTCGGCTTCTCTCTGCCCTCTCTATATACTTCCCGTAAAATAGCCTTCCCCAAACTACTACAATATAGATATATATAAGCTATCATAAACTAACCCTACACAAATCCTAATTGTATAAGAAAAAGAAAAGAAAATAAAATAACTTAAAATAATAATAATACTAACTATATATATCATCTGATACGTAATATATTTATATATACACACATAAAATATATATATATATATAACTCCTCCATGATATATAATTACTAAATATAATAATAATAATATTATATATATACCATATATATATATATATTGATTTATATATATACATATCTACAAAAACTACCATGTATTATTAATAATAATAAATACTAATAATACATACCATGCTAATCCACGTATATACATATATATATATATATGCCCATTACTATATATATGTATATCTATATAACTACTTCATACATTATTATTAATAATAATAACTATTATTATACTAATAATAATATCCATATATATATATAAAACCAATGCCCATGGGTCATAATCCTATCCATTTAGGCTCCTATCCATTTAGGCTCCTATCCAAGTAGTCCATGTGATCTATTTGGTTGGTCCATTACTACTATCCAAAACCATTCCTTTTAAATTAAAATAAAATAAAATAAAGTAAATAATTTAAATACAAATAAACATATAGCATGTAAACAAAGAATTACACATCATCACTTAATTCTACAATTAATTACAAATAATTAAACGCATCATCTAAACAAATAAATTCAAATAAATCATTTAAGCACACAAATTACATATAAACAATTAATTCAATTAAACACATAAACAAATAGCCACATAATCAATTAAATAATTAAAAATGCAATTAAAACAATTAAATAAATACCGAGACTATCCTTTTAAAATTAAGAGTATTACACCTAACACCGAAGTCCATGCAAAAAAAGCCATTTTGAGAGGGGCCTTGGATCTCCAAATAGCCTTCCATGGGAAAGACTCCCCATGGGCTTCCATAATGCACCTGTAGAAAGACCGAACACTAAAACAACCCTGGGAAGAAGGAACCCACACCCATGAGTCAGAAACATTGCCCGTAAAATCCTGTCTGTGTGCCATTTCCAAAAGACCAATGGCATCTTTGATCTCCCAATCCTGAAAATGCCTCAAGAAACGTATGTCCCAAACAGTTCTCCTACTATCAAGACAATAGCAGTCAGTCACAAAAACGTGTCTATCCATAGCAATCCTTACAAGCCTGGGAAAAGTGATGGCAAGAGAGTGATCGCAACACCAAATATCCTCCTAAGAGCAGATCCTCCTCCCATCCCCCACTCAAAATCTAATGTGTTTTGAGAATTCATCACACTCATTGCGGATGGACTTCCGACCCCCAACACCATAAGGGATACTCACCTCCCTAGAACACCAACCACCTCTCTCCTCCTCAAATCTGCTCGCAACCATCCTTCTCCATAGTCTATGCCTCTCCACCCCAAATCTCCACAACCACTTGTTAAAAGGTACCAGTATTCTATTACCCAGACCTCCCAAAAGAATTGGACTGCAAACCTAATCCCATCGAACCAGATGAAACTTGAACTCATCCCCCATCCCACCCCAAAGGAAATTACGTTGCAGCCTCTCAATCCTCTCAACCACAGAAAAAGGAATCTGAAAAAGAGAGAGAAAATAGGTTAGAAGACTTGACAAAGTGCTCTTCATCAAAGTGACTCTCTTACCTTTTGAAAGATACTGCATTTTCCACCCAGCCAACTTCCACTCAAACCTTTCCACAACAAGGTCCCAACATCCCACTCGCCTCGACGGTGCCCCAAGTGGCAACCCCAAATAAGAAATAGGAAAAGAGTCGATGTTACAACCCAAAATGTCAGCTAGAGTGGAGATCTCCGGAACCTCCCCAACGGGAACCAAGATACTCTTACCCACGTTCACCCTTAAGCCAGAAACGACTTGAAACCAGGTAAATAAACAACTCAAGTACCTCATCTGAGACTCATCCGCATCACAAAAAACCAAAGTGTCACCTGCAAACATCAAATAAGATATCTTTAACTGACTAGAAACGTCTCTACCCATCCGAAAACCTCGCAAAAAGCCCAAATCCACAACCCTCCTCATCAATCTACTGAGGGCTTCCATCACAACGAGGAATAAAAAGGGTGAAAGCGGATCACCTTGTCTCAAGCCCCTCGAACTACTAAAGAATCCTGTCGGAGAGCCGTTCACAAGGACCGAGAAAGCGAACATTAGAGATAAAAACTTGATCCATCTCTCACCAAATCCATCCTCTCCAATAAATAGAGAAGGAAGCTCCAACTAACACCTGGGATCCCACTGTAAAGGCTAAAATCCACACACTCACCAGCAATTAGAACGGAATCTAAATTTTGACGGCCTCCAACAAAAGCATTCTGAAAATCCGAAATGACCCTATCCAAAACATCCCTCAACCTCAATGCAAGGACCCGTAAATTTGTTAATGCATCCCACCAAACTATGACTCTCTGTGAACTTCTTATAGAAAGAGGCAACACCCTCCTCCTCATAGACCTCTTCTTCCTTGCAAGACATCTCTCCTTCCGCACGAGTCCTCCCAATATGGTTACCTCTACGATGAGCATTTGCAAGCCTATGGAAGAAGTTTGTGTTTCTATCCGCCTCCTTAAGCCACAAGGCTCTAGATTTCTGCCTCCAAGAAATCTCATCCAAGGTGACAATCTCTGCATTCTCTGCCTTGCACTCCACCCTCCTATTCCTCAAAGCCTCCTCAAGGTCACCCATCCCCTCCTTCCGATCGATCTCTGCAATCTCAGAAAAGGCACGATTCTTCCTCCTTAAGCCACAAGGCTCTAGATTTCTTGTTTATACTGCATTTAAGTGAGTGGCCATCTATTATTTAAAGCAGTGACTTTATAGTGTATAAACTTAAAGGACTAGGTTATTGAGTGCGAGGGGTTCTTGCAACTGTCACTTATCAAAGAAAAAAAAGAATAAAGGGTATTGACACTGTCGTTTTATTAAGATGACCAATACATGATACCTTTCTGAACGTTTGACATTGGAGAGCTTACTTGTTATTTTTCCGTCCTCGGTGATGTTGGTTTTCAGTATATATAATATTGAGTTAACAAATGTGGTGGGTTTTTTTTTTATTATGGCACAGGAGGCGGCACAGTTTCATCACTTGCAAAATGGACAAAGTAGAAAGCCCTTGAAAAGAAAATCGCAATTAAACTGATATCCTCCATAAACTCCACAAACAACTAAAGACGATTAATAGAGAAATATAAATAAAAAATTTAAGAAGTGGATGCTTAAACTCATGCACCACACACCTTTAACAAAGTCTCAGACAAAATTCCAACCATACTAGAGAGAATAAACTGAGGAGAGTACTACAAAATAACAACTATCCCTGTTAACAGTACACCATAATGATTGGCTGGCTTCTGAGCCTACTTACGCAACACTAATTTTGGAGGACTGCAACAAAATTGTCAGTTCTATGGATCTTGTGAATAATAATTGCCCCAGCTCCACTTCCACTCCTACCAACACCAACACCACACACATTTGGGAAAAAGAAAAGAATAGAGGACACTTTAGAAGAACTTAAGGATGTCAAGCATCCATGCTTGGTATTATTTCTGTTCTCTGACCTCGCATTTGTAAGGACTTTTGAATGCTTTCAACATACTGCAACCTATGTTCTACATTTGATCCCCCATTTAAAACCCTCCTCCCCCACTTTCTTTGTAGAATCCCTTTCTATTTGCTCGGCGCCTTAGCTCAGGTGATTGAGGGATGGAGTACGGTTGGGTAGGTCTTAGGTTCAAATCTTACCTAGCACACACACACACACACAAGTAAAAAAATATATAAAAAAAAATAAAAATAAAAGTAAAAACAGAAAATCCATCCCCTAAAGAGTCAAATCTTCAAAATCATTTGTCCAAAAGAGCTTCATTAAAGAGACAGAGATTAGAGATGAGATACTGTCATTTAGCATGAATCAACATCTCATCCCATCTCGACTAATCATGCATAATATTTAATTTTCCTCCCTCAAACCTCCCAATGAGAAATCCCTTTGAATCTTCTTGAGCCACTTAGCCAGGAATAGTAAAGTTGGGGATGAAGTATATCAAGAAAATGGAAAGTGGACTTTATTTCAAGCCTGTTCCTTCATCTATTTGAGGAAGGGAAATGTCAGCTTCCTCCCCTTGATGGATTTGCTTCTTTTATCCCATCTACCTCATTGAAATCCGTCAAGAACTGACTGCGTTTTTAGTCACTTCCACATATTCCAGTCATTCCTATAATTGTTTATGTTGAAACTTCCATCACAATTTTCACAAATTGGCCTACTTAAATCATGTTAAAATGAAGTGACAATGAAGTAGAGACTTGGCAGAGCAACCTTTTGACCAAATCATTGAACATTGTTCATGATGTGGTGATGACTTTCTGATTGTATGAGGAACCTCTGTTATTATTGTAATCTATCAAAGTGTTCTTGTAAAATAATTGTTTTAAAAATAAATTAAAAAAATGTTCTATTTATTTGGTTTATTATGATTTATTAATTATTTGGATGTATGTCTTGCTAGAGTTGCTAAGCATTTTCTTGTGTTCCTGTTTTTCCGTTTCATATTTTTCTTTAAATAGGTCACAGTTCCAGGAGGAAGAAACAGAGATAGAAAGGACGAGTTGCTTGTTATACGCGATAATGGGAACTCCTTCAAGATAATTAATTCGGTGACTATTTCTAACCCAAAACACTTGTTCCATTTCTTATTCCCACTATGCATTCGGCTGATACACTACTATTTTCTTTACCATCTCAGAGTGAAAGAGAAGATCCAACCACCGTCATTGAGAGGGAAGAGTGGAATAAAACTAGAGAAGATATGGAGAAACATCTGAGAAAGCTACGGGACTTCAGCGTTTCAAATTGGTTCTAGTCAACTGATACTTTGGTTTGGAATCTCAGATCCTGCTGTGTGAAGAACCAAGTGCTTGAAGATTAAGATTTTTCGGCACATGGGCAAAATCTATGAGCTTTTTGGTTGCCAATGATGAGCGCATATTATCCTTTGAAAGGAAAGGATTTTCTGCTGATGCTGAATGCTGCACGAAACATTTTGGTTTCGTCAACTTCTGGGCATTTTCCCCCCTGCTCCTATTTTGCAAGTATGTGAAAGTCAATACCTTGACCATGAATTGTAAAACAAAGCAGCATAAAACTTCAGATCCTTCAAGAGCAGTAAGTGCCACTGTTTATTTTCAGAGTCTAGGTTGTATCTATTTTAATTTGTTGGCAAAGGCATCGACTTAAATGAACTGTGCAACATTTGGAATATTTGTGAAGGCAATTAGTTCATTCTGAATTCTGATGTAGTGGGTAACCATGCTTGATAATATGCTTTGCCAGATTATTGATTTTGTTTAGATAGTCTTTATATATTAAGCCTAAATCCTTCTCCTTTTGCATTCCATATGGTATTTTGGCTACAACATTTTGATTATCTTTTAACACTCAGTTTCTTCGCACCAGATCCAGATCAAACCTAAAATTTGATTAAACCTGAACGGCGTAAATTGATACTTTGGTGGAAGTTCATTCCCTTAAATTTTGTGGCGTTTTCTGGATCTAAACAAAGTTATCACTGAGTTGAAGAGACTTTGGTGCTCAAAGGAAGATCACCTCTTCATGACAGTATCTGTTTTTGTCAATATGGTAATACAATGGCAGTACCAAAAATGGTTGGTGTCCTCATATCATTCATTATATAGGAATAATTGCACTATCATTGTTTGGCTGGAAGTTGGTTAAAGTTGCAAGTTGCAACAATCCAATCTTGATTTTGAAATCAACTGTGGTTTATTTATAGGTTTAAATTCTGTAAGGTAGGTCATGTATGTTTTGGGTGTGCACCAGGTTTATTAGGGCATTTTCGTAACTTAAAAAGGCTAAACAAAAGGAACTTTGATTTTAAATCAACAATGATGTGGTCACGGATAATTTACAAACACGCATGTTTCCAAATAACTCGAGTAACTAAATGATTCTTTCTATTCTAAACTTGATAAAGAAAGTAAAATTCGATTTTGTCCTACGGTTCTACTATAAAATACAAACATTTTCAAAATCTTCTCATCGTTGAGCTATTTTTATTATTATTTTCTTTTTTGATTGATAAATTCTTAAGTTATGCTTGAGAATACCAAATATTAACCCAATAAGAAAATAGGAGTAAATTTGCCAATGATTTTTAAGTCGTGTTCATGGCATTGAAAATGAAATTGAAAGATACGATTTGTTTTTATTTTTATTCAAAAGCTCAAGCAAACATATATTTGTTGTATTTTTTATTATTATTAAAAGAAATTTAATTCAATGCTATAAGTTTTTCATCCTCAAAGAGGTGGAGAAGGGTTTCCCTGGTGTGGACAAAGAATATATGAGTGTATTTTTTATCAATATAATAAATAAATAAGTAATTAATTATATATTTATATTTTTTATCCCTGTAGGCTCCAACCTCCAACCTCTCCAAAATTCTTTCTGGCGCAACAGTAAATCTGTCTTAGTCGGTGAGTATGGTTTGTGATACATATTACAACATTGAGACGTTCACCTTGCATTTCAACATTTTTTTAAAGTGTTTTTCAAATCATCCTCACCAATTGGAATAGATATTGTGGAGGGAAAAAAACTCCCTCCAATAAAAAACGCACACGTCACCACTACCCATATCTACAGGCCAAGGACATATAAGGTCCATCATGCTCAAGCCCAAGTTGAGGGTATTTATAACCCAAGACCATTCCATCAAGGCCGACTCAAGAAGCCATCAGCCCAGCTTGTCGTCAGCCCAGATATGAGTATTTAACATCCGGCCTGTTACCCAAGCCCAGCCGGATCAAAATATATTCAGCCCAAGAATGCACAAATCCTACCATTTGAAGAATTTACCGTAGAAGGAAAATTTGGATAGGAAGTTCTGTACAAGGCAAGTTCTATGTATGGAAAATTCAACAATGGAAAGAACTCTATTAGAAAAGTATGGTTATATAGAAAGAATTGGAGGGCAAGCAACGCGAGTCCTACCATAATTTTGCAATCTTTTGTATATAAATAGAGGCTAAGACCTCCAATAAAGGATCAAGCAATTCCACACTTCTCTACAGATTGTTCTTATTTATTTTTATTGTTTTTGAGTGAGTTGTTTTATTTTTCTCAGTCATTATTGGTTGAGCGAAATTTTGCACCTACACTTTGGCGCCGTCTGTGGGAACCGTATAGAAATATACTCCCACTTGTTCTTCAAAATAAATCCTTTAATCGTGTCTGGAATGTCAAACGGAGAGTCAGTAATGAATCAACAGATAGAATTGATGCAAAAGATGCGAGAAGAGTTCTTGCACCAATTTGAGACACTCCGGCAAGCAAACGATACGAGTGTCGCCCAGATAGCTACGCTTCAGCAGCAGACTCATACGCTGCACACGGCCATGGCCAGGCTAACGCCACAACCACCACCAGGCGATGCTGCGGCACCACCTCCCACCCGGAATTTACCTCCGGTTCACGAGCCTCCAGCCAACGAGACACCACCCAACGGGGCTCGACCTAGTGAGGTTCAGCAAAAGCAAGGGACGAGGTCCGAGGCGGTTGCTTCGGATAATCTCCCGCATCGTACTCAGGACGAACAGGCCGAGTCCAGCCATAGGCTTACGGTATGGTCCAATGGCATTCCGGATGGCGCACGTGTACAAGATGCCTTCGACGAAAAGAAGCTCTTGAGAGTCCAGACACCAGCCGAGATGGCTAGAGAGCACAAGAATTCCTTGGTCAAGACCCCCTTTACTGACGAGGTGTACCTTGTGGAGAGGCCGAAGAAGTTCACTATGCCATCCTTCACCCAGTTCGATGGGGCAGGAGACCCCTCTCGGCATCTTGATCATTATGCGCAAAAGATGGCACTGGACGATCATAACGATCCGTGGATGTGTAAGGTTTTTCCTACCAGTTTAACCGGAGCAGCGTTAGAATGGTTCAGGAATAGGCCACACAAGTCTATCCCTGACTATGAGACCTTGTGCACCATGTTCTTAGCCCAGTATTGCGGAAATAAGAAGCAGAAGAAAAGTATCGCCAGCCTTTTCACCATAAGGCAAAGGAAGGGAGAAACTTTGCAAGATTTTTTATCCAGGTTTAACATGGAGGCCTCGGAGATAGCAGATTGCCATCCTGCCATGGCAATCGAAACGTTTAAGTTGGCGATGATCCAGTGAACCAAGTTTCACACATCCTTAGTCAAATATTCCCCCCCGGATATGCAGACTTTGAACGCTAGGGCACAAATCTACATCCGGTTGGAGGAAAACGTAGCCCACCGTGCACAGCACGCTACCCTCGTCACGGTGGAAAACAAGTCTCGAGAGAAAGCTGCGAGCACAAGGATGCAGAAGGTCCCTCATACCGCCACACAAGTCACCCAAGCGTCTGAGAAAAGGCGAAGGACAGAGGACAGGCTTACCCCTCTCCGTACTACCTTGGCGCGCCTATTCCAAGAGAATAAGACGAGGTTCGCAACTCCTCAGCCCATGAAGCAACACTTGGAGCAGAGGGACAAAAGCAAACATTGTGCCTACCATAGAGATTATGGGCATACCACCAATGACTGCAGGTCCCTACAGCGACAAGTAGAAAGCATGATAGCGAGAGGAGAATTGGTGGAGTATCTCGCCACAAAGGAGCACGTAAGACCTTGGGAGGTTAACCCTCGACGGGTAGAGAGCGGTCAGGTAAAGGTTATCCATGCCATACACGGATGGTCAGAGGATGATGAAGAATCTGAAGAGTTGTACAGATCTAGGCTGCGAGAGGCTCATAAGTTACGCAGGTTGTCTTCGGTAAACACAGTTGCACCAGGCAGCATCAACATTGGATTCGGTAACAATAACCTTTCTAGAGTCCAGCGCCCGCATGAGGACCCCTTGGTCATCAGCCTCCTGGTAGCGAATTACATGATCAGGAGAGTGCTGGTAGATCCGGGAAGTAGCGCCAACATCATTACAAAAACAGCTTTTGATCAGTTGGGGATTTCGCCATCATCCATCAGGCCAACTTCCGGCCCCCTAATGGGATTTGATGGTACTAAGGTGAATCCGCTTGGGGTGGTCGATCTATCCGTTACTGCAGTAAAGAGAACTCTAAAGGAAAACTTTGTCGTGACAGAGATTCATCCATCTTATAACCTCATTATAGGAAGAGGTTGGATTCATCGTATGAATGGAGTCCTTTCTACACTTCATCAAGTAATGAGGTGTTTATCCCCGGATGGCAGGGAGGTCATCGACCTCTGGGGAGACCAGGTTGCTGCCAAAGAATGTTACATGCTAACGCTACACGAAGCAAAGAAAGCGTCGAAATCACCTCAGTCAGAGGCGAATCCCAAAGACGCAATCAAATAGCAGCTACAGTATCCTCTGCCCAAGTATCTCAAGGCAGAGGAAGAAGCCGAAGCTGAGGCACCTACCGAGGAGTCCCTCGAAGCTGTAGAGGTAGTCCTCGGAGACCCTCAGAAGATCACCTACATTGGCTCATCTTGCACAGCAGAAGAGAAGGAAGCATTGATCAGGGTTATTCGGTGCAATTCGGATGTCTTTGCCTGGGATCACTCAGATATGGTGGGGATCAATCCTACAGTCTCATGCCATAGTCTGAGGGTTAACCCAGAATTTAGGCCAGTCAAACAGAGGCACCGACGGTTCGCACCTGAACGCAATCGCATAATAGCCGAGGAAGTGAATAAACTGTTACAAGCAGGATTCATTCGAGAGGTGCAATACCCACAATGGCTCTCGAATGTAGTAGTCGTTCAAAAGAAGAATGGGAAATGGAGGGTGTGCGTAGATTATACCAACCTTAACAAAGCTTGCCCAAAAGATAGCTTTCCTCTGCCCAAGATTGATCAAATGGTGGATGCTACGACGGGTTATGAAAGGCTCACATTCCTCGATGCATACTCTGGCTATAATCAGATTCCCATGAATCCTGAAAATGAGGAGAAAACTGCTTTCATCACAGAAACGGGCACTTACTGCTACAGAGTGATGCCCTTCGGTCTAAAGAATGCCGGAGCCACCTACCAGCGACTTGTCAATAAAATTTTCAGTAATCTGCTGGGCAATACAGTTGAAGCCTATATCGATGATATGGTGGTTAAAAGTATACGGAAAGAGGACCACCCGAAGCACCTCCAGGAGGTCTTTAATACTCTCAAGAGATACAATATGAAGCTGAACCCCACCAAATGCTCCTTCGCCGTTTCGTCAGGACAGTTCCATGGGCACGTCGTAAATAAAAGAGGAATAGAAGTAAGCCCAGCTCAGGCAAAGGCACTCATACAGAACCAGGAACCTAAAACTCGCAGGGAAGTGCAAGTTCTAACCGGCCGAATTGCGGCTCTCAGCCGGTTCATATCCCGATTATCTGATAAGTATAAACCTTTCTTTAATGCTATTCGATCCAAAAACAAAGATATGTGGGGACCTCAGCAGCAAGAAGCTCTCAATCAATTGAAAAGCTACATGGCAAAACCCCCAATCCTTTCTGCTCCAACGCCCGGAGACACTCTCATCCTGTACCTGGCAGTATCAGCTGTAGCAACAAGTGCAGTGTTGATCAAAGAAGAAGACAAGGTTCAGCACCCAATCTTTTACACAAGCAAAACTATGACGGATGCCGAGACACGGTACAGCAAGACAGAAAAGGTAATCCTGGCGTTAATTTATGCCAAGAGGAAACTTCGACATTACTTCGAGTCTCACAGCATAGTGGTACTTACAAATTACCCTATACGAGCTATCCTAGCTAAACCAGACCTGTCTGGTCGAATTACAAAATGGGCTATTGAACTTAGCTCTTTTGGCATCACCTATGCACCGAAGGTATCTCACAAGGGGCAGTCGGTAGCGGATTTCCTACTAGAGTACGAAGATCAACCTGAGGAACCGACACTTCCAGAACCATACTGGGAGTTATGAGTTGATGGCTCGTCCAACCGGAAGAGGGCAGGGGCTGGTATTGACATCACAACACCCGAGGGTACCAAGCTGCAGCAGTCAATTTTGCTAGATTTCCCATCTACTAATAACGAGGCCGAGTATGAGGCAATGCTCGCCGGACTTCGGCTAGCTAAACAGCTACAGGTACGATGTTTAAAAGTTTTTAATGATTCACAGCTTGTGATCAATCAAGTGACAGGGCAATATTCTCCCAAGGAGGAACGTATGAAGTCATACAAAGATGCTGTAGAAAGTGCTATCCGAGAGTTCGATCAAATCGAGTTCCATCAGGTACCACGAGATGAAAATGCCGAAGCAGATTGATTGGCCGCAGCCGCATCGTCTTCAGATGAAGAATTGGTTCGGCTTGTTCCAATCGATGTTCTCGAAGGACCTAGCATTAATCCCCAGCAAGAGGTGATGGTGATCCCGGAAGTACCACGCGAGCCCTGCTGGATTGATCCAATCGAAGCCTACCTCAAGGAAGCGGTTCTCCCGAATCAGAAAGCTGAGGCAAGGAAGCTTAGGCTTACCGCGGCTAAGTATGCCATCATTAATAACCAGTTGTACCGAAGGTCATTCTCCGGTTCCTATCTCAAGTGTGTAACCCCTGCTGAGGCTCTCACAATTCTAAAACAAGTTCATGAAGGAGATTGTGGAAACCACTCCGGAGGAAGATCCCTTGCACACAAAATTCTGACCCAAGGTTATTTCTGGCCATACTTGGCTCGGAATGCCGAGGAGTACTCAAGACGATGTGACAAGTGTCAGCGTCATGGTCCAATAAAGCACCAACCTGCCGAGGGTTTGCACGCCATAGCTAATCCATGGCCGTTCGCCCAATGGGGGATTGATATAGTAGGACCATTGCCCAAAACCATGGACAAAAAGGAGCATGTGCTTCTGGCTACGGATTACTTCACCAAGTGGATGAAAGCTGAAGCCTTCTCTAGCATCACCCACGAAGAAGTAAAGCATTTCATTTGGAGCAACATTATTTGCCGGTTTGGGGTACCAAAAGTCATCGTAATGGACAATGGTAAGAACCTCGATAACAGAAGTACAAGGAAATTCTTTAGCGAACATGGAATCTTGCAAAAGTTGGCTGCAGTTAGTCATCCACAAGGCAATGGGCAAGCTGAAATAACTAATCGCACGATATTCGGGTGCTTAAAGAAAAAATTGGAGAAATTGAAGACAAAGTGGTACGAGAATCTCCCTCAAGTGCTTTGGGCCTATCGAACCACTCCAAGACGACCCACGGGAGAAAGCCCATTTGCTATGGCATATGGGTCCGAAGCTGTCATTCCTACCGAGTCCATAATCCCAACCCTTCGGACATCCTTGGTGCTGGAGGGGAACAATGAGCAACAACTCGAACATAGCCTTGATTTGGTGGACGAAAGGAGAGATGCAGCAGTAATTCGACTCGCGGCCTACCAACAACAGGTGTGTAACAGTTATAACAAACGCGTCAGGATCAGGAGTTTTGTGGTAGGCGATTGGGTGTTGAAGCAGGAGACAGCTCATGTAAAGAAACTGGAACCTCATTGGACCGGACCCTACAAAGTTACCGAAGTAGTGGGGAAAGGAGCATATCGTTTGGCCGAAGCTGGCGAACGCCCCATTGCACGTCCTTGGAATGCAATACACCTGAAAAGGTATTTCCATTAGTTAAGTTTGTCAATTTTGCTATAAGTTCTTCACAAATAAGGCTGAATATGTCCGCAGTTAGCCAAACTTTTCTTTATTTTGCTTCTCTATTCAATATCACTCTCCTCTGTTTTTGTTTCTTTTATAAAAATGGGGAGTCATACGAACTCTATGATTACGCAATTTTTATGCGCATGCCAAGTCGCACAAGATTACGCAATTTTTATGCGCATGCCAAGTCGCACAAAACAATGATTTTTACAAAACAAAAACAAAAACGAACAAAACACAAACACAAAAACCAACAAGCACACAAGACACAAAACACATGAATTATGGCCTGTGCTTAAAACTTTCTATCCCACATCGATAAAACAGTATGTGCTACATTCTGTTATATATGGGAATATTCAAATAGTTAATTACGGTGTAAGGAGGGCCCACTGGTATTTAAAGCTGTCAAGCTCAATACCAGAGGCATTCCTTACACCGACTTTTTTGACAAAATTTAGTCTATGTCCCACATCGGATAGAAATAGAGAATAAATGCGGTTCATATATGCGCGGTCCACAACATTTGGCTACCAAGAAGGGAGTATCAGTGGAGGCAGGTCTCTAAAGTCGACAAATGGAGAACTTCACAGCCACTGTTACTCGCTTTCTTGGCCTCCTATCATTTTTGAGTCTTCAGCCTCATAATAAGTGATTTGAGGAAAAATATGAAATAAACCTCCCCTCAGGCTCAGCGCCGGAGAGTAATTCATTCGCCTCGGACCCTAAGTGTCCGGCTCGGCAAAACCTCCCCTCTGGCTCAGCGCCGAGGAGGGATTCATTTAAACCTCCCCTCGGGCTCAGCGCCGGGGAGTAATTCATTCGCCTCGGACCTCAAGTGTCCGGTTCGGCACAACCTCCCCTCAGGCTCAGCGTCGGGGAGTAATTCTCTCGCCTCGGACCCTAAGTGTCCGGCTCGGCAAAACCTCCCCTCTGGCTCAGCGTCGGGGAGTGATTCATTTAAACCTCCCCTCGGGCTCAACGCCGGAGAATAGGTCATTCGCCTCGGACCCTAAGTGTTCGGCTCGGCGAAAATCTCGCCTCGGACCCTAAGTGTCCGGCTCGGCAAAACCTCCCCTTTGACTCAGCGCTGGGGAGTGATTCATTTAAACCTCCCCTCAGGCTCAGCGCCGGAGAATAGGTCATTCGCCTCGGACCCTAAGTGTTCGGCTCGGCGAAAATCTCACCTCGGACCCTAAGTGTTCGGCTCGGCGAAAATCTCGCCTCGGACCCTACGTGTTCGGTTCGGCAAAACCCCCCTCCGGCTCCACGCCAGGGAATGTATAATTCGCCTCGGATCCTGAGTATCTGAGGCAGCTTCGGACCCTAAGTGTCCTATTCAGATCAGAACTCTTTCCTCCGGACTCCAAGTGTTTAATACCTTGTGTATGCGGATATGTCATAAGTTCATCATATTCCACCCCACATCAAGAACACATGAGAAGGAAAGAGTATGTATACTGAAGGCAAGTAGAAGGCGAGGAAGGTTCATTTAACAGTTAAATCATTGTCCATACGACTCGTCCTGCGATATCAACTAAACTGTTAAAAGGGATCTCCTTCTTCCCACAATCCTTGCATTTTCACGGATAGCATAAATCCGAAGTATAAAGACAATGTTTAGTGTTTAAACACATTACCAGTCAGAGAAATATATCAAGAGCATATAGCAAAAACAAGTCAGGCAAGCCTAAAACGAAAAGTTATATTTATTATCCCAAAACATGCTGTTCATAAAAACAAAATACATAGTTCTACTTCCTCTTCGGATCGAAGGGAGTAGATTCAAAAGCATCCACTACATTAGGACTTGAGGTAGCCGCAGGAGCAGGGGAGCTAGGAGTACCCTTCAGGTGTGCCTTCACCATCTCGGCAAAGCGAATTTCAGCTTCCAAAGCCTCTGGCCCTTCATCATATGGGAAGTGCACCCCCACCTGCTTGTCAAAGGCGTCCGGATCCATCGTCTTAGGGCCTGAGCCCTGATTATAGCCAGACCAGAACGCCTTAGCACTAGCCAGATGCGCCAGACAGGAGTAGCGCCCCTGCATTTGCTTCCCCGCCTTGAAGTAAGTAGTAAGAGCCTCGGTCAGGCGTTGAACCTCGGCCTGAAGAGAATCCACCTTAGCCTCAGAGGCTGACAACTGCCTCTTATACGCATCCTTGGCTTCAGAAGCTATCTTCAGATTGGTAGAGGCAGTAGTGGCTCTCTTCTCTGCATTGTCAAGATCCTTTTCCAACTTCTTGATGGAGAGGGATTGAGCTTCAGCAGTGGCGCAGAGGGCCATGGTGTGGTATAGACTCTGTTTAACAGGGAAGCGAATATAAGCATAAATAGAAACACAAGCAGGCAAGAGTAGCATAATTCTGAAGGTGCAATGCGAACCTCTATGGCCCGGACTGGGGCAGAGGGGAGAAGTTGCTCCAACCCCATTTGGCTGATGGCTTCCTCGTCCTTTGGGAGCCACATTCCTCGAGCCACCGCCAGTGCAGCTGAAGGGTCTGTAACCACAGAATCCCCTGAGTGTAGGACTGACCTGTCAGCCCTAGTGAAGGAAGGAGTCCAAGGAGCTCCAGTCTCAACAAGAACAAAGGCCCTGACTTCATCTTCAGGTTCAGCCTCCCCAGCTTTTTTCCCTCTGCTTTTAGAGGGGACTTTGCCCTTGCCAGAGGAAGAGGGGTTGAGGCGAGATTTCTTCAATGGTGGTTCCTCAACCTCCACTTCATCCTCAGTTGATCCAATGACGACCAAGGGTTGGGCATCTCCAGCTTTCTTTTTTAAAGCCTCAGCCCGCCGTATCTCCTCCTCGGTCATAGGGAAACTGTCAAAAGATGGTAAAGCCAGGTCCATGAGGTCTGCAGCAACGGCACTGGAAGCAATGTCCTTGAGGTTGGAGGAAGTTAGCAGGTCCTCGATAGGCGAGGGGTTACTCCAGACTCGTTCCTCAAGAAAAGAAAGTCTGTTCCTTGCTGCGGAGGCCGGGAATGTAGCTGAAAAAACACCAAGAAATTCATAAATACGGCAAAATATTAAGACTTGGCAAGGAAAACAGCCAGAACACTTGGTATGAAGGGAGGTTAAATATTCTATACCTAATTTCCTGAATTTGCGCGGAATGGGAAGCGCAATTGATTGGGACACGAACCATTTCCCTTTAACTACAACCATCCTTTCTTTCCATTTCTTTTCGGATGAAGGAAGGTTCGTGCATATCCTTTGATGAAGGGGAGAGGTAAAAAAGAAGCGACCAGGCTCGGTCCCATGCTTAGATATATTATAAGTAAGCAGAAGGTCGGCAAGGGTCAAATCCAGAGCCTCTAATTTCCGGCGCACCAACAACGCCGAAAGGATGCGAAAGAAATTGGGATTTACTTGAAGGGGGGCAAGACCTAGCTTATTGAAAACTAAATGATAGAAGGGATGAAGAGGGAATCGGAGGGCGTTAAGGTGCCCTACAGAAAGAAGCAACTCATCCTCCTCAATTCCCTCGCCGGAGGTGAAATCGGCACCCTCGGGATATTCTGCAATGTCTACTCCTTCAGGAACATCAAATTCTTCCATTACCGAAGCAATAGAGAATTTGATGCGGCGAATAGAGATGATTGCTTTCTTCTCTTCATGGGTAAGAACGTAATCAGAGCCTGAGGTGGATGTTTCGGTTGGAAGAGGGGAAGTACCTGATGAATTCAACGAAGGGCGATCTGTAGAAACCCTAGGAGGGGGATCCCTAATGCAAATGGGGGAAGATGAAGGTGTGGATTCAGAATCCCCAAGGTCTACACGTTTGGGAGTAGATGAAGTACTCATAATGAAAGATTGAAGAGAAAGATGCGAGACTAACCTGACAAAGCGAAGGAAGCGATGAAATGAAGGACGCAGAAGTGCAGCAAGGGCAAATGTAACTCTTGCAAAATCTTGTGCGACGGAAGTAATAACGAAAGGCCACGAACCGTTTCTGAAGCAAAGTGAAAATCGGTTTCAATTCTCTCTTTAATAGGAGCCGTCACTCAATTAAAAATGGAATTTGGGGCAAAGTGTGGAGGGAAAAAAACTCCCTCCAATAAAAAACGCACATGTCACCACTACCCATATCTACAGGCCAAGGACATATAAGGCCCATCATGCTCAAGCCCAAGTTGAGGGTATTTACAGCCCAAGACCATTCCATCAAGGCCGACTCAAGAAGCCATCAGCCCAGCTTGTCGTCAACCCAGATATGAGTATTTAACATCCGGCCTGTTACCCAAGCCCAGCCGGATCAAAATATATTCAGCCTAAGAATGCACAAATCCTACCATTTGAAGAATTTACGGTAGAAGGAAAATTCGGATAGGAAGTTCTGTACAAGGCAAGTTCTATGTATGGAAAATTCAACAATGGAAAGAACTCTATTAGAAAAGTATGGTTATATAGAAAGAATTGGAGGGCAAGCAACGCGAGTCTTACCATAATTTTGCAATCTTTTGTATATAAATAGAGGCTAAGACCTCCAATAAAGGATCAAGCAATTCCACACTTCTCTACACATTGTTCTTATTTATTTTTATTGTTTTTGAGTGAGTTGTTTTATTTTTCTCAATCATTATTAGTTGAGCGAAATTTTGCACATACAGATATATTGTTACGTTAGAGAGAATTTTTATCCCATTTCTCCAAAATCCTTACTAAGGCAACAGTAAATCTGTCACAGTGATAATGGTTTGGGAAACATGCGCCTTGGAGAAAACAATCCTAGGGTTTAAGTTTCAAGCCAATCAGATGCGTCTTGACTGATGACTGTTGACTGTTTGACTCGAAAGAATCAACTTTCCTTCCTGGGAGCAAAACACTTTCTTGTGCCCATTTCCCTTTTGACCCTTTCCTTTCTCAGCCTCCATTTTAATTTAGATGTGATGGTTAAGATTTGATTAACCTATACCATCCATCACTCAAACCCTAGATTACACAATCATCAACATCTCCATGGCCACAAAGTTGACACGTGTCCAGTTCATCATGCACAACCCCTTCCATGTTACGTATCAAAAACACTCTAGTCTGATCACACTTCATCCTTGTCTCTAATATTTTCACCACTTATTTAAACCTTAAATTGCTCCATCAGTATAACAAACTAGCTAGTTCTTTATATCTATATATGCATATATAGAGAGAGAGAAAGAAGAGAGACAAGGAGAGAGACCAAAGATTAACAAGGTGTAATAAGGGTAAAGAAGGTGTAACAAACTAGCAAGGTTAAATCCAGCTAGGCTTTGTCAAAAGTCCTTATACAAACCCTAGAAATACAGAGACTATACAAAAGTTATTTGTCTTCCTACCTATAATGGAAATGTCCATTAATTATTTTCCTCTCTTATCTTTTTTTTTTTTTTTTTTTCTCTCTCTTTCTATTCTTACATTGTTCTTGTGCAAGTGCTTTAGAACAAGGGAAAGAGGAGAGGAATTAAGAACGAGAGAGAGTTTGTTGGTACTGAGAGAAAGAGAGATGGGGAGAGGAAAGATAGAGATAAAAAGGATAGAGAACTCAAACAACAGGCAGGTCACATACTCAAAGAGAAGGAACGGGATCATGAATAAGGCTAAGGAGATCGCTGTTCTCTGTGATTCTCGTGTCTCTCTAGTTATCTTTGCTAGGTTTGGCAAGATGCACGAGTACTGTAGCCCTTCCACTAAGTATATATATATAAATATATATATATGTGTGTGTGTGTGTGTGTGTGTGCGCAACTTTTTTTCCCTAGATTAATTTCTCTGTGACCTAACTATTTTTTTTTCTTCTTTTTTCTGTTTTAGTGGATGGGTTTATGATTTTTGTATGAGCTAATATTATTATTATTATTATTATTATTGTTATTTTTTTATGGTGAAGGTTGACTGATGTATTGGATCAATATCAAAAGCAGTCCGGGAAGAGGTTGTGGGATGCTAAGCATGAAGTAGGTCTGACCACTCTCTCTCTCTCTCTCTCTCTCTCTATATATATATATATATATACACTCCTCTATCCATCCATCTTTCCACTAAAATGTAAAAACATTTTGGTTTCTTGCTTGTCTCTCTGTATAATGAAAAGGGTTTTTTACTAAAAATATGTTAAGTAACATACTAACATGAACATGAATTCTGTAAACATATCTACAAATAGGATGTATATCTCTCTCTCCCTTCTCTTCTTTTTAGTGCTTTATCATTTTCTAATGATAAGTACATAAAAAAACAATATGAGAATTGAGAGACATTCATGAACAGATCTGGTAATAAATTGCTAAATTAATATTCTTTCATTTCTCTTACCTTGCAAATTAAATGGAGTAGTGATATGTGTTTTCATTTTAGTACAACATAATATAAAGATTAAATGTATTTCCTAGAATAGATCAATTGCTGAACTCTAGATCTCTTTGCCTGGCTCTTATTTTTGTTGGGTTTTTTTTTCTTTTTTTCCGGTAATTTTTTTTTTTTTTTTTTCATGGATCTGTATCTTTAATTAATTTGCTTGTTATATATATATGATAATTTAAATTTTTGTCGTCTGCAAAAATGACCCAAAAAAATATATTTAATTACAGAATGTCAGCAATGAACTCGACAGGATCAAAAAAGAGAGTGACAGGATGCAGATTTTTTTTTTTTTTTGAATGGTAAAGCAAATGTATTAATATATAAAGAATTTACAGTGTGATCCATAAGGCAAGTAACCCACAAGTTAGAGCCCAACTAGCCCAACATCTAGAGACATATATAGAACAACAAGCTCCACGAACAAGAAAAGACCCAAGAACAGCCATTGATAACAAATTCGAATCCGTTAGCAGTGGATGTACATAGCAATTCCGGTAACAACCTGCAGCGATGTACAGGGAACTTCCATCCGTTAGTCTGGAGGCATTGGTGGTGGCCGATTAGCCACTGGATAAAAGGCCCATTCAGTAGCTAGGGCAGAGAAAACAAGCAAGAGGCTTTGTGTTTCCATAATCATAATTTTGTGTGCGCTAATTAAAATAATGAAGAAAACAAGCAAGAGGCTATGTGTCACACCAAGTAAAAGAAATTAGCAAAATTTGATATGTTTCCGATAATTGAATCAATGGAAAAAGAATTTCGGGGAAAAAAAATTCAATGATAAAATTAAGTAGGTTCGTTTGTTAAACTTCAAGAAAGAATTTTGTCACTCCACTTTTGTTGTTAATAGATTTGGTTATTTCTGATCCAACTTGCAACATAATTGTTAGTGTCATCTTGAGTACCTAATATTTAAATTTTTTTCCCCTAAAAGTTCAAATAAGCGCACACACACCTATAATATTATTGCACTCAACGTTTCATTTGGGAAGGAGCGGGATCATATATACCATTTGGACTAATGTCCATTAGTTTGAGAATCCAATTTAGTGTCACCTTGAGTACTAAATATAATAGTAGTAAGAGCCTTTTGTTTTGGTAAGTTTTGTGAACTACAGGTCAATTAATTTTGTACAGAAGTACTTTCTCTTTTTGTATTATCAATTTTATTATAAAAATTATTTAAGACAAATCAATTAGTTTGTTTCAGCTGACTATCACTAACTATATATAATCTACAATTGACTAAACCACATATTAATTAGCTGCTACTTAATCTAAGTTTATTATAAAAATTATTTAAGACAAATCAATTAGTTCGTTTTCTCTTGTTTCATACCAACAAGTTTTGTAATTTTCTTACAAAACCTATTTGTTTATCTATTAAACTTTTTAATCCACAGTACCAACAAGAGATGGCTATGGATGGTAATGTGAGAGACATGGAGAAAACATTTCATCAGAGCGAATTCCAGCCCCAAATGCCCTTTCACTTCCGCGTACAGCCAAGTCAGCCAAATTTACAGGAGAGGTTTTGGAATTGTTGATGGTAAATCTGAACTTTCTGATCACTTGGCCTTATTCCATTAGAACTTAAGGTTTGGTAATGGCAGAGACCTTAAGATCCTTAAGCATGTTATTGCAGAACTTGTAATAAGGTAAATTTGGTTTGTGAGACAATTAAATACTTTGTGAATGATTACGGTGCCATTTGTTTCGATGAAATATATATATATATATTTTATTTTTTGGTGTTGGTAAAGGTCTATTCGTGTAAAATAACTTGTCAAAAATTGACGAGTATTTAAGTTATTTTCGTTAAATTTGAAAAAAAAAAAATTCATAAATATTTTACAATAATCAAATACTAAAAAATAAAAATATATTTTTTAAAAAATATTTACATCCGAACACACATCCAGCTTGCCTATACCAAAGCTTTCAAGATAGTTTATAAGCTAATTGTTATTAAATATTTTTTGCTTCCTACCGTTTTTAGACACTACTTTTGCGAATATAACGATTTTTTGTTTTGTTTTTTTGAGATCGAAAGTCAAATATGATGAAATGTTGAATTGACCTGGCTACATAGGGTTTCACACCTTTCGGGCAAACCTCCATTTGTTTGTACTATGTTCTTAATTACTTTTATCAACTGTTCAGTCTCATATTTTTTAATAAGTTTTAAAAACACTTGGAGTGAATATATCACTAAACTGATACCTACCCGATGTATTGGCCATAACAGATTTCCTTCGAGGCTTCTGTTTGGTACGCGTTTTATTTTTGATATTTTTATTTTTGTCCAGTATTGTAATTGGAAAAAACGTGTTTGGTAAAATATGTTTTATTTTACACATTGTCAAAACGTTTTATAAATAGTGACCAAAAATTGAAACACAAATTTAATATTTTTAACCTAACCATTATATTTTTCAAACTTGCAATATTTTTGTGTCAAACATATTTTCATAATTTTGTTTCCAAAAATCTTACAACGATGGTTGGATCACAGGAGAACTTATTGCAGTTGTTTATGCAAGGATGCTCCTTTGCAGGAGGACAGACATGGTGCCTTGCTGATTAGTTTGTGATTATTTTGCTCAGTGTATCCTTGTCTGTGTTGTGTAGGTAATTAGGCTGGTCAGGTGGGGGTGTATGCTTTAGATGATGGTGGTTTGTTTGTTGTATGTTTTATGATTGTTTGGCTGCCTTGTGCTTAGATGTGCCTTTGAGCTGTTCTTGTAAATTTTCATTTTTATTTATTAAAGCTTACCTTTTAACCAAAAAAAAAAAAAAACATGTTTCTGATTACTATTCAAAACACTCTACAATAAAATACTTATTTTGTTTCGAGTTAAAATAAAACACCAAAAACAAAATGCAAACATGTTAAAATTCACAAAAGATCATTACAAAGCAAAACAAGTTACTTAGCAGAAAAAGAGTGTGTCAATTGCCACTATCAAGATCTTAATTTCTTCACCGGGTTGTTGTATACACTGCACTACATAGCATGAGAATCAAATCCATTCTTGCTTTGATTTGTTTTTTTTTTTTTCAAAGTATTCCATTATTGATTTGAACGTAACAATCGTGCGGATGTGATTGAAAGTTTAAGCTTGTAAAACCAATTCAATTAAGTAGGTGTGCAGTCAAAGAAATTGTAAAAAAAGTGCTTTGATGAATGATGTAAATGCTTTAAATAATACCACATTTGTTGTCAAAAAAGAGGTCCAAATTGATGTTTCCAATATTTTCACATTGTAACAAAAGCCCTATAGTGATAAACACTACGTACTAAAAAAAAAAAACTAGGTGGCCTTTTTCAAGATCTTCTCATCATTACTTATGCCGAAGATCCTTTTGAGAATTTAAACCTTGATTTATTTTTCTTCTATTTTTAATTTTTTATTAGCGTTCCTTTTGTTCATATAATCATATTTCATTTAAAATCACTACATATTATATTTTTCATATCCTTCCCAAAAAATCTGTGGAACTTTTCATTTTTCATTGTCTCAAAATAAATTGTTCAACATTTTTTTTTTTTTTTTTTTTTTTTTTTTTTGAGGACAAAAAAACCAGCACCAAAGGAGTTCTAGCTTTCTAGGGCCACACTACGCACCTTGGAGGCACAACCTTTGGGTTTTAAGTTTGAAGCCAATCAGATGCGTCTTGTCTGATGACTTTTGACAGTTTGACTCCAAAGAATCCACTTTCCTTCCTCGGAGCAAAACCCTTTCTTGTCCTCATTACCCTTTTGACCCTTTCCTTTCTCAGCCATTTTTCTCAAGAACAAAACCCTTCATTTTAATTTGGATGTGATGGTTGAGATTTGATTAACCTATACCATCCATCACTCAAACATTAGATTAGACCATCATCTGCATCTCCCAGGCCACAAACTTGACACGTGTCCAGTTAAGCATGCACAACCCCTTCCACGTTCCGTATCAAAAACACTCTAGTCTGTCCACATGCACTTCATTCTTGTCCCTAATATTTTCGCCACTTAGTTAAACCTTAAATTGCTCCATTAGTACAATAAACTAGCTAGTTCTCTATAGATATAGCTAGTTCTCTATATCTATATTTATGCATGTATACAGAGAGAAAGAAGAGAGAGAAGGAGAGAAACCAAAGGTTTACAAGGTGTAATAAGGGTTAAGAAGGTGTAACAAACTAGCAAGGTTAAATCAGTTAGGCTTTGTCAAAAGTCCTTATCCAAACCCTAGAAATAGTGAGACTATACAAAAGTTCTTTGTCTTCCTACCTATAATGGAAATGTGCCTTAATTATTTTCCTCTGTCTCATACTTTTTTATTCTCTCTTTATATCCTTACATTGTGTTTGTGCAAGTGCTTTAGAACAAGGGAAAGAGGAGAGGAATTAAGATCTAGAGAGCTAGAGAGAGAGATGGGGAGAGGAAAGATAGAGATAAAGAGGATAGAGAACTCAAGTAACAGGCAAGTCACATACTCAAAGAGAAGGAATGGGATCATGAAGAAGGCTAAGGAGATCACTGTTCTCTGTGATGCTAATGTCTCTCTTGTTATCTATGCTAGCTCTGGCAAGATGCATGAGTACTGTAGCCCTTCCACTAAGTATCTCTCTCTCTCTAGACTATATATATATATATATATATATATATATATATATATAACTTTCTTTTGTGTAATATATTTTTCTGGGTTTTTTTTCCTTAGATTTATTTTTGACCTAACTATTTTTTTCTTTTTCTGTTTTAGTGGATCTGTTTGTGGTTTTTGTATGGATTAATGTTATTGTTTTTTTAAAAAAAATTATTATTATTATTTTGATGGTGAAGGTTGATTGATATCTTGGATCGATACCAAAAGCAGTCTGGGAAGAGGTTGTGGGATGCTAAGCATGAGGTATGTCTGATCTCTCTCTAGAGATATATTTACTTCTCTCTCCATCTTTCCATTAACAAAGTAAAAACATTTTGGTTTCTTGCTTGTCTCTCTGTATAATGAAAAGGGCTTTTTGCTAAAAATATGTTAAGTAACATGAGCATGAATTTTGTAAACAGATCTACAAATAGGATGTAGCTCTCTCTCCTTCTCTTCTTTTTTGTGTTTTATCATTTTCTAATGATAAGAACACAAAAAACTATATGAGAATTAAAAGACATTCATGAACAGATCTGGTAATAAAATTTTATTCTCTCTCTTCTTGCAAAATGGAGCAGTGATATGTGTTTTCATTTTAGTATAACATATTTAATATATATATATATATTTCAGAGAATAGATCAATTGCTGAACTCTAGATCTCTTTACCTGACTCTTAGTTTTTTTTTTTTTTTTTTTATAAATAAAATTTAATGAAAGAAGAAAAGTAGTGCATATATATATATATATATACAAGCAAATGTAACCAAAGTTCTATGAAAAGCTAGATCTTGACATATATAGCCTCCTCCTACATGGATCTGTATCTTTAATTCATTTGCTTGTTATATATGATAATTTAACTGTTTGGTGTCTGCAAAAATGACCCCAAAAAAAAAAAAATTAATTACAGAATCTCAGCAATGAACTCGACAGAATCAAGAAAGAGAATGACAGGATGCAGATTGAGCTGAGGTAATTAAATTGCACTTTGTTGCTTCTTTGCACCTCTCTCTCTCTAGCTCTCTCTCTTAAGGTCTAAGCATGTTGCAGGCAACTGAAGGGGGAAGACATAACATCTTTGCACTACAAAGAGCTAATGGCCATAGAGGAAGCACTCGACAACGGGCTTGATAGCATTGGTGAAAAACTGGCAAGTTTCATATATATAGTAAACTTCATCTACTTCAATTACATAATGTATGGGGTAATCCAGAACGACACAATTGATGATCCTTTTTCTCTTTGTATTCTTTTGTGACAGAGGGAAATTGTCAAGATGAAAGAGAAGAATGTATGTGCATGCAGATCAAACAACTATTTTTTCATTCAATATTTTAAAGTACTCCTTTATATATGATTGGAATAACATTAATTAGTCAAATATTTCTCTATATTTAGTTCCTGGAATGCAAATGGGAAACTTTGTCATTGGTCCTAAATTAATTATAAAGCGAGAGATACATAAGCTATTTACTTACATAGTTTTGGTTGAAAACTTCTCAGGACAAAATGCTGGAGGAAGAGAACAAGCACCTCAAGTACTTGCTGGTATATATGTTCATCACCTAGTTTCGTACCCAGTCCCATATAGATATATATACGGGTGTGATACTGCTATACAGGTGTTTGCATATATAATCATAATTTTGTGTGTAATTAAAATAGGCTTTGTGTCACACCAAGTAAAAGAAATTAGCAAAATTTTATATGTTTTGGACAATTGAATCAATGGAAAAGGTAGGTTCATTTGTTTTAAACTTCAAGAAAGAATTTTGTCAATCCACTTTGGTTGTTAATAGATTTGGTGTTTTCTGATCTAACTTGCAACATAATTGTGAGTTCAAGTAAGCACTCACACACCTACTCGAACGCTCATCGTATATACCATCTGGACTAATGCTCATTGGTTTTAGTATCTAACTTGCAACATTAATTGCGTTTGTGTCACCTTGAGCACTAGCTATATGTGCAGAAGTACTCTCTCTCTTGTTCATTATCAATTTGAATATAAAAGCTCTTTAAGACAAATCAATTATTTTGTTTCAGCTGGCTGTCACTGACTATATAATCTGAAATTGAGAAATGGATACACAAGATAACTGACTCAACCACATATTAGTTACTAATCTGTACAAAATCTCATTTTTCTCTTGTTTCATATCAACAAGTTTTTTAATTTTCTTACAACTTATTTGTTTATCTATTTAACATTTTTTTTTTTCTTTTCTTTTTTTTTTTAAACCCACAGCATCAACAAGAGATGGCTATGGATGATAATGTGAGAGCTGAAATGGAGAAAACATATCAGCAGAGAGAATTCCAGCCCCAGATGAGTTTTCCCTTCCGCGTGCAGCCAAGTCAGCCAAATTTACAGGAGAGGTTTTGGAATTGTTGATGGTCTATCTCAACTTTTTCACTTGAGTACTTATTCAACTAAAACTTATGGTTTGGTAATGGTAGCTAGAGACCTTAATATCCTTAAGCATGTTGTTGCAGAACTTGTAATAATTAAGATATCTAAATTTGGTTTGTGAGACAATTAAATACTGTGCGAATGCTTGTGGCCACCATGATTGGCCTTATGGTTATCCTGTTTTTGGCTAACTTTGTGGAGTACTAATATTTCTGTGTGTAGATGTACTGATCATCATTCCTTTGTTTTTTTTTTTTTTTGTGTGTGTGTGTGTGTGAAGTTCTAAAAATGTGTGTATCAGTACTTCATAAAAATGTAAAAACTAAATAGGTTTTTTTATTTTTTTTTTTTCAGAAATAATTTTCCTTACAATCTGATCTTAGGGTTGGGCTTTACTTCATTGTAATGTCTGGCTGTGGGGCTTGTCTGGGCTTCTTGTTACCTTATTTCTTTTGGGCTCGTTACTGGGTCTTGCATATTCTCAAGGCATTTCCCCTATGTACATATTTCTCGTATCAATATATATTTGCTTGATTTTTTAGAAGAGTTGAATTGTTCTTTCCATGATTTTAATTTCTTCAATGAATGGTTATGTATTCTATAACAAGATAATTAAATATAGAGAAATTATCGGTCTTTTGACATCAATTACCGACTCCTCTTTTAAATACAACGTGGTTGGATTACGTTGGAATTCTTAAAAAAAAAAATCCCGTAAACATCTCTTTCTATTCAACTCATTTTCAACCACATTATATTCAGAAGAAGAGTCGACAATTAAGGTCGGAAAACCTATTATTTTTCTTAAATCTATTATTGCTTGCATTTTGTATTTAATTATTATTTTTGTCTGTGTTTGTGTGATTAAGATTATAGCGTAAGCAATCTCTTGTGCAATATGGTTACTCACTAAAGTATTGCATCAATAATTTAAACCTAACAGTTACGTGGATGCGATGGAAACTTGTAACTTGTAAAACGAATTCAATTAATCAAATATGCTAAATTGTGAAAAGTGATTTTTAAATGTTACTTTCTAGTTCATAATTTAATCTAACAATACCAAATATAAACAAATCAAACAATCAAAATTCAAAATCACAAAAAAAATAATAATAATAAAAAATTAAAAAAAAAAAAAAAACACTTGTGGAATACAATAAAATCAAGTAATTCAGATTTTGCCACGGGCAAGTTCAGAATTGAGTTTTCAAGGTCTTTTAGAGATTTGTAGAGGATATAGGGGGAAGATTCTAAAATATGTAAAAATTTTGGAGATTTGACGGGTAAAGTAGCAGATAAATAATTATAGGGTAAATATCTAAGATATTTACCTGGAGGGTTACAGAGAACAAATACATCCAACCATCTATGTAGAAGTTGGAAACCTATAAATAGGTGGGAGTACTTAGTATATTTTGCCAAACACAAATTTTTATTCAATATTTGTATTCCAATGATGATCATATAAAATACCTTCTTCAACTGATGAATCAACATAATGTTGTCAAAATGCATAAATTTTAGCTTTATAGGAATAGGTTATACCTTTTTCAACAGCTTTCATAACAAAATACCTCTTCACACGAGGATCGTACACACAAGGATCTGATGCAATTGTTTGTGCAAGGCTGCTCCTTTGCAGGTGGCCAAACATGGTGTCTGGTAGTGGTTCTATAGTAGTTGTTGCTTTTCCTGTTTGGCTATTGCGAGCTGGTGCGCCCTTTCTGGCTTTCTTGTTGTATTGGTTATTTCTTGTGGGTATGCTCGGTTTGTGGTAGCTGTTCCCCTTTGGGGTTTCTCTTATAAATTCTCATCTTATTTTATAAAGCTTACCTTTACCAAAAAAAAAAAAAAATACCTCTTCACAATAGACATTTCACCAGTCTTCATTAATAAAAATATCAACCAAGACATGACTTGTATCACATATTCAATTCTTATTTGTAATTGTCATGCAAGTTTTTTCCTTAATTGTCAACAAATACACATGAATTTACCCCTTAAGTGCCATAACACACCTCATATTTGCTGATGACCTAATGTTCTTCTCATATGCTGATTTAGTCCCATTGCAAACCCTAAAGCATGTCATTAACACCTTCTCCACCCTTTCTGGACTCCAAACAAACCAAACCAAAAGCCATATTTTATTATTAGGTGTCAACAACCAGCTAGAATCCTCCATTCTTAGCTTAATTCATTGGGTTTAAGAAAGGTTCTCTTCCTGTTAGGTACCTTGGTGTACCACTTGTCTCCACCATGCTTGTTAGAACCAAAATATTAAAACGGGGAATATCAAGGCTTAAAGGCGCGTAATCGTTTCTTGAAGATAGTTGAAACCTCTCCCACGTGCAACGGAAGACAAATGGCAGCACTATCTCCGGGATTCAACTAAGCCCAGATATCAAAACTGTATGTTCATGAAGGTTGCACTTCTTCTTCATGAACCTGTGTATTTATCTCCGTCCGATCAATAGAAAATATGAAACTCACACACTCAAACTCAATAGTTTGAATTTTTTTTTTAAAAAAAAAAAACAAAAATCTCTTTTTCCTCTCTTACTTGTATTGGGAGTGTGTGATTTGTAGGCTTCGTATGCCATACTATTTATAGCAAAATATAAAAGACATAATTAAATAAAGTATTTAATATAACTTTAAACTTAACTCATAAATAACATATTAATATAGTTGATTTAATTGCATCAGGTGAAGATCCTTTGAGTTAGAGTTTGTAAAAATACTTTATGTCTTCGTAAATAAATAGTAAAGTCAAAACTTAAAGCCTTCATAAATATAGAGTTACTAAAAATTAATTTGAAACATAACTCCAACAATCCCCCACTTGTTTTAAAATTCATTTTGTTGATCGGTACAGTCGTGTGCATCAATAATGGTGTCTTTTGGACTTGAACCATTACCTAGTGTAAGTACCCTTGATTTCATCTAAGAACTTGGTGAACGATGTCTTGAACCAAGAACCACGTTAATGAATAAGAAATACCACACACACATTTTTGTTCGGAGATAAAGTACTAAAGCTTGACACGTTTCGGCCATGTGTCCGGAATTCATACTTCTGAGTGTCGTTAAGGATCAAGCCTATCTAGATCCTATAGAAGCAGCCCTACTTCTACACTTAGATCAGTGTGTCCATCAAGAATGACCTTGCACACTCTAACCGAATACTGGTTATGGACTCATTAAGATAATTTAATCTCACCCTCTTCATTGCAAGATAAATCGGTGAATCTATCAAGAGTGATTGTGTACACCCCAATCGGAAATCCGATTTATAGAATTCATTAAGAGACTCATGTCTCAGCCTCCTCATTGATTATACGGTTAATCTATCAAGAGTGATCCTGTACACTCCAATCGAAAATCGATCTATAGATTCATTAAGATATCTAAATCTCAACCTCCTCGGTTACAGGATTGAGCACCACATCACATCATAGGGAAAGGAACATTGATATGCTCACACAAGTTGTTATGTTACTTGTTTTTCCCATTGAACCTAGGAGAAATATCACTGGCTTGGTTCCCATAACAATACAACTTATTCAATTACAAGCTTTAATCCCATCCCTTTCGATGTCTCGAACATTTGGTCCTTACCCAAACCCTTTGACAATGGATCTGCCAAATTTGATTTGGACTTCACAAACTAAGTAGAAATAATTCCATCAGCTAGGATCCTTCTCACATGATTATGCTTCAATCGCACCTGTCTAGATTTTCCATTGTAACACTCGCTGTTAGCTCGAAGCATTGCAGCCATATTGTCACAATATATTGTCAAAGGTGGTATTGGCTTGTTCCATATCGGGATATCTTCCAATATGTTTTTCAACCATTCAGCTTCTTCTCCGGTAGAGGAAAGTGTTATAAACTCCGATTCCATAGAGGAATGAATTATACATGTTTGCCTCTTTGATTTCCATGAAATCGCTACTTCACCCAATGTGAAAATCCAGGCAGTCACAGATAATAAATCTTCTCTGTCAGAGTTCCATGTAGCATTGCTGTACCCTTCGATTACAGCTAGAAATTTGCCATAGTGCAATCCATAATCCATAGTACCTTTCAAGTACTTTAGGATTCTCAGCAAAGCATTCCAATGCTCCTTTCCTAGATTGTTTGTGTACTTACTCAAAGTACCCACTGCAAAGGTTATATCTGGCCTTGTGCAGTACATTACATACATAAGACTGCCAATAATCCGAGAATATTCAAGTTGATCCATCATTTTACCTTGATTACGTACCAACTTCACACTAGGATCAATTGGAGTAGAGACTGCAGAATCTAAAAAATGATTAAACTTTTTCATAATCATCTCGATATAGCTAGACTACGTAAATGCTAGACCATTTTGGAACCTCGCGATTTTGATTCCTAGAATCATATCAGCCTCGCCAAGATCTTTCATGTCAAAACTAGAAGTCAAATACTTCTTAGTTTCTATGACACTTTTTATGTTTGTCCCAAAAATGAGCATATCATCAACATAGAGACAGATTATGACAGCAGAGTTTCCTTGAAATCTACTAAAGATGCATATATCTCCTCCATTAATCTTAAATACAGCAGATATCATCACATTCTTAAATTTCTCGTGCCACTGCTTAGGAGCTTGTTTCAAGCTGTATAATAACTTGATTAATTTGCACACCTTCTTTTCTTGTCCAGGTAATACAAACCCCTTAGGTAGCTCCATGTAGATTTCCTCTGCTAGATCGCCATTGAGGAAAGTAGTCTTTACATCCATCTGATGAATTATCAAATTATTAATAGCAGCTAAGGCAATCAAAAACCTGATAGAAGAAATTCTTGCAACAGGAGCAAAAGTGTCAAAATAGTCAATTTCCTTTTTCTGCTAGAAACCTTTTGCTACCAATCTAGCCTTATACTTATCCAGCGTTCCGTCTGACTTTAATTTTTTCCTGAAGATCCACTTGCAACCAATTGGCTTACAACCAGGAGGAAGATTCACCAACATCCAAGTATTGTTAGACATAATTGAATGCATTTCATCATCGATTGCTTCTCGCCAGAACAGAGCATCATGTGAGGACATCGCCTCGGAATAAGTTACAGGCTCATTTTCGATCATGAAAATATAGAAGTCTGGTCCAAAGGACTTTGGCTTAGCAATTCTAGAGCTCTTCCTTGGTTTAACTTCTTCTGAAGGATCAGAGGATTTTCTTTTCCTTGTATTAGAATCTGAAGGAATATCATGTTCATTTTTGCCTTCTCTCTTTGGAAAAATATTCTCGAAGAAATTTGCATGAACTGACTCGATGATTGTATGAGGCGAATGAGACTCCAAATTCAAGAATCTATAGGCTTTACTCGTTGTTGAATAACCAATAAATACACAATCAATGCCTCTATGACCAATCTTCGACGTCTGCTGATATGGTAGTCTAACATGAGCTAAGCAACCCCAGACTCTGAAATAATTAACATTCGGCTTTCTTCCTCTCCACACTTCATATGGAGTCATATTGACTTTCTTATGTGGGACTCTGTTGAGAATGTGGCAAGCAAAAAACAAAGCTTCTATCCACATATTTTTAGGTAAGCCCGAACTGGTAAGCATTGAGTTCACCATTTCTGTCAAAGTTCTGTTCTTTTTTTCAGCTACTTCATTTTGTTGAGGAGAATAAAAGGCTGTCAGTTGTTTTTCGATTCCTTCATCTTCACATAGATGTTGAAACTCGGACTTGATGTATTCTCCTCCTCTATCTAATCGAATAACTTTGATGCTTGAATTCAGCTGTTTTTCAACTTCTGTTTTATATGCCTTGAACTTGTCTAAAGCTTTATCTTTAGATCGTAAAGTATAGACATAGGTATATCTAGAATTATCATCAATAAATGTGATAAAGTAACGATGCCCTCCACGTGATAAAAAGTCAATTTCACATACATCAGTATGGATCAATTCCAATAGAGTGGATTTCCTCTCTATCAAATAGAAGGTTTTCTTAGTAATTTTGCATTTACTACAAGTCACACATTGATCCATATGTGTTTTATCACAAACTATGATTAACCCCTCATTAACCATTTGATTAATGGACTTAAAATTCACGTGGCCTAATCTACCATGCCATAAATCAATTGACTCAGCAATATAAGCAGAAATTATTTCATTTTCAACATTAAGTTTAAACATACCATTTGCAGCATAGCCTTTCTCGACAAACACACCATTTTTAGACAGAATGAAATTATCAGATTCAAAAACCATCTTGAATCCATGCTTGGAGAGGAGGGCACCAGACACCAAATTCTTGCGAATATCTGGAACATGTAGCACATCTTTCGAAATAATCACTTTTCCGGAGGTAAACTTTAAGTCCACGCTTCCTTTACCCACAACCTTGGAAGAGGAAGAATTTCCCATGAACATTGACATTCCATCCCCTACTATTTCGTAGGTTTTGAAAGAGTTAAGATTTGTTGCAATATGGCGAGTTACTCCAGTATCAATCCACCACTCCAGTGAGGTTCCAATGACAAAAGTCTCAGTGATTACAGCAGTTAGATCTTCCTTAGCGTATTTCTTAGGCTTTTTCTGGTTTATGAGATCAGCCTTACGTTTTCGACAATCTTTAGCAAAATGACCGATCTTATGACAATAAAAACACCCTTTGTCTTTTGCATTTGCACCGGAGCCAAAGCGTATTTTGAAACTTTCAGAAGACTTGGCTTTCAAATCATTCTTCTTGTGATTCTTCTTGACGGTTTTGTTGTGAGACCTTTTCTCAACAACATAAGCTTTTACTGTTATTTCTTTAGAATCTTGCTTGACATCACGATTTCTGGTTTCTTCTTCAATGAAGATGTGTTGCATTAATTGCTCTGGACTAATAATAACCCCTTATGGAAGTTTTGTAATAATAACCCCTACATGGAAGTTCTCATCAAGAGACATTCCAACAGCAATAATATCATTTGCTATGAGTTGAAATTCTTGTGCTTGCTCAAAGATTGACCTTCCATCTTCAATCTTGAAGCCCACATAATTAGAAGCCAAGAACTTTTTGGGGCAGGCCACCTCAGTTGTGTAGACTAATTTGAGAATGTCCCACAACGCTTTGGCGGTCTTGCATTTCTTCGAGTATTGATCATAAAAGGTGTTGACCATACCACTAAGGATATGATTATGACAAAAGTAATCATCGTCAATCCACCTTGAGATCTTCTCGTTGTTCAAACTAACTTAATCAGACGGCGTCTTGTCTCTTGGAGGAGTTGGACATGGCTCAGTCAAGACATAAGCAATTTTCAATGGTGAAAGGAAAAATTCCTTTCCACCGAAGGTAATTTTTACCATCGAAAGCCTCAGTTGAAAAACCAAAGAAACAGCGTTGGACAGCAACGAAGATGAAGCCATTGGAGAGAAAACTATCTTCAAATTGTTGGAACCAAAATATTAAAATGGGGAATATCGAGGCTTAAAGGCGCGTAATTGCTTCTTGAAGATAGTTGAAGCCTTTCCCACGTGCAACGGAAGACAAATGGCAGCACTATCTCCGGGATTCAACTAAACCCAGATATCAAAACTGTATGTTCATGAAGGTTACACTTCTTCTTCATGAACCTGTGTATTTATCTCCGTCCGATCAACAGAAAATATGAAACTCACACACTCAAACTCAATAGTTTGAATTTTTTTTTTTTTAAATCTCTTTTTCTCTCTTACTTGTATTGGGAGTGTGTGATTTGTAGGCTTCGTATGCCGTACTATTTATAGTAAAATATAAAAAGACATAATCAAATAAAGTATTTAATATAACTTTAAACTTAACTCATAAATAACATATTAATATAGTTGGTTTAATTGCATAAGGTGAAGATCCTTTGAGTTAGAGTTTGTAAAAATACTTTTTGTCTTCGTAAGTAAATAGTAAAGTCAAAACTTAAAGCCTTCATAAATATAGAGTTACTAAAAATTAATTTGAAACATAACTCCAACAATGCTAAGATCAAATGATTGTAGGAAGCTTATTGACATGATCACTTCAAGGATTGCTCACTAGATAAAGAAAAGTCTTTCATTTGTTGGAAGATTGCAGCTCATTAGGGCAATCCTTTTTTCTACTCAAATGTATTAGAGCTCCAACTTTATCCTTCCAATGAGTATAACTCATGAACTTAATTGAGAACATTTTTAAATCTTTCCTATGGTTTAGCCCTGACCTAAATAAAGTTGGAGGGAAAGTTGGTTGGGAGAAATGCTGCCTACCCAAAAGGTGTGGTGGATTGGGGCTCCCTAACTTACATATTTGGAACTGCACTACTATCATAAAGCAACTTTGGAGGATCATCAACTCAAATGACATGTTATGGGTCTAATGGATTAATACTTACCTCCTAAAATGTAGAAGTATTTGGGAGGTTAAAATTCCTAGTCAATGTTCTTGGAGTTGGAGGAAGCTACTCAGCCTTAGAGATGATATTTGGCCTCTTGTCAAGGTTGAAATTGGAGATGGGAAAATCTCTAATTTTTGGTTTGACAAGTGGTGCTATCTTAGTCCTCTTTATCTTCTTGTCACCCCTCAACAAACGTCAAAATTTCCCTATGACAGCAAGACCAAGCAGTGTATATTCATCACCAATTCTACATGGTCCTTCCCACAATCCATCACCAACATCCTACCATAGCTGCTTTGCACTCACAACCTTCCCACAACTAATTTACTAAAACCAAACAAATATACTTGGTGTCCATCACCATCAAGTGATTTCTCCATTGCCCACACAATGAAACACCTCAACAAAAACCTTGCATCTCTTCAGTAGCCTCACCTAGTCTGGACAAAACCTTCAATAGCCTCACCTAGTCTGGACAAAACCTTGATCAATACCAAATTCACTCTCTGGGTAGCCATTCAACATTAACTCCCTACACTTAACAGAAGCTGCACAACCCACATTAATGCAATAATGTGTATCCTCTGCAATAGAGAACCAGAGTCTCCTGATCATTTGTTTTTCAAGTATGAATTCGTCAAGCCCTTATGGACATTCTTATAAGCCCGTTGCGGGTATCATATCCTTCCATTGATCTTCTTGGTCTGACCTTATTCACTGGGCTGCCTACCATTGGAATTTGGAAAGGTTCCTCTGGAATCCATAGCAACTCAATCTCTAAATTGAGTCTCGCATCTCTGGTTTACAATATCTGGACTGAAAAGAATCGTCGAATCTTTGAAAAAAAGAGCCTCTCTGCAAATTCAATCTTGCACCTCACCTTAGAATCTGTAAGAAGCAAGCTACTTTCAACCTCAATCTCTGACTCCCTCAATATTAGAAGAATTGCAGCTGAATGGGAGCTCCCCGAGTTTGTCATCCGATCGCCTGTAAAGCCACCGGATCACACGGTACGAATATGTGGAATGGAGGCTTCAGCTCCATGGACATCGGATTTGATGGTCTGTAACGGTCATTTGTAACTGCTCTCTTATGTTGGATCTATTGGGCCTGGGTTTGCCATGGGCTTTGTCTCACTTTGGATGGGTTAGCTTTGGGCCTTGTAATTGAAGTTAGCTTAGTGTCACGGACTTGGACCTTTCCAAGCTCACGTGCAACCTTAGACACTTTCAAACTCCCTTGAAGTGTTGCGGAGCGTGACATTAAGCTAACTACCATTATATTGCCAGCACTTAGTCTTTATTTTATAAAATTGAAATTTATTTTTCAAAAAAAAATATTTCAATTCTCTCCGGTTGCAAGTAATAAGTAATAGATTCTGTATATCATGTGTGTGTGTGTGTCATTTTCTACGTGTTGAGTTGTGGCCCGAATTTTAAATTAAACCTTGGGTCATATTGAGACATAGTTTCATCCGAAAATAGCTTATTTATGCCACCAAAAATCCAACATTAACTTTGTGTACACAGTTTTAGTTTAATTAATAAGGACAGGTCAAGAGATATATGACATTATTCTATAAAAAAAAGGGACCATACTCGTATGTTTGGGTATTGTCTCTTGTATCTTTAGGAAGGTTTAAGCTCGTGAGATTTTATCTTAATTAGGTGCTATTTGATAAAATAAAAAATTAAAGTTCTTCAAATTTAAGAGTTATATCTTAGGTGATGAAGCTTTAAATACCTAATTAGAATTAATGATTTTTGTAAGGATAAAGTTGTATAGTTTCATAAATGAATAAATAATACAATAATAAATGAATTTCACACTTTAATTTTTTTTTCCCCCGGAAATTAGTTCACGCATATTGTATAATTTTGACTCTTTATACGTTGAATTTATTTTTAAGTGACACTTCATTTTCTTAAATTTTAAGTGACATGCGTCAAATTTGTTTATTTTTAGGAAGGCAAATAAGAAAAACTGAAACGAATAATTTTTTGTAAGGACATTGTATGTGATTCATTAGTTTAGTAGTTTAATTTAACTGTGCAAGCTTTCATGATCTATGGGCCAGAAATAAATTTCCTTCCAATATCTTTATTAAACAAACATGTTAGATTCACAAAAGAGCATTACAAGGCAAAACATTTTGCTTGTTGATAAAGGAAAAAGTAGGCTTTCTTTATTTCGAAGTAAAATAATTTTTTTAAAGAATATTTTTATTTTTTAGGTAAAATGTTTTTTTATTTATACTTTTTTATGTTTGGCAAAGGTCTAAGTCGAAGTTGAGTTTAGTTTTTTAAGTGGGACTTATAAAATAACTTACCAAAAATTAATGGATAAATTATTTTTGTAAAATATTAATATATTTTTTCTTCGTAAATATTTTACGACAACCAAACACCAGAAAATAAAATAAAAAAATTTATTTTCTGTAAAATATTTTGCATTTAAACAAATAGAGCCGAAGTGTTAGAATAATTTTTTTCGTTAAATAAGAAGTGTTGAATATTCCTTAATTTTCATGATCTTAATTTCTGCTATGGGATAGTTGTATACGCTATAACAAGATAATCAAATCTATTCTTTCTTGGATTTTGTATTTAATTGTTTTCTTTTATTAAATTATTATTTTGTCAATGTTTCTGTGATTAAAATTATAAGCTCTTATTCACTAGTACTAAATTACTAATCCTACATTTAACAAATACTGCCTCCCTTCCAAAATTATTGATTTTTTTGGAGAATTTAATTTTTTATGATGATTAGTTTTTAATATTTTTTTATTGTCTTGGTAAGAACAAAATTTCAAATTTATCATAGTAAAAGACAAAAGAGTACTCCAATATGTCATGAAGTACGGATAGCAAATGGGGTGAGGCGGGCAGGGCGATGATCTCATTTCCATCCCCATATTCAATGAATTTTTTCATCACCATCGATCCCCACCCTATCCCCCGCCTTAAATTTTACCCCCATCCCCAAATCCGCCCCGCCCCTGCCCCTGCCCATGCCCATGCCCATGCCCATGCCCATTACCGATTAGTGCACATTATAACTTTTTTTAGCACATAATTTTTCTTATTCTCAAATTCCAAGATTCAGCACAACCAAATTATAATTTTTTTTAAGTATGTTTACAAAGTGTGTTTATGTATACTTAATCTAATTTAATAATATATATAATATATAAGGATATTTTAATAAACGTACACACTAAACGGGCGCGGAATGGGTTTACCCTATCCCCACCACCACCAAGGTTTCAAAAACTACTTCCATCCCCATTCTCATTTACATAAAAGGGTCCTCAAATCCATCCTAAGCGGGACGGGACGAGGACCTATCAGGTTTGGGGATGTTGCCATCCTTAGCCAAAATGATAGTTAGAAATGTCATAAAAAATAGTACATCCATTTTAGGAATGAAACATATATTTTAGAATGTTTCAAAAAAAGAAAATGAACAATTATTTTGGGACGGGTAATATGTTTCTTGTGGTGGAAAAGTGAAGCTTGTAAAACCAATTCAATGAAACTGTAAAAAGTGCTTGGAATAAATGTTGGCACTTTTTAGTTCATATTTTAATCTAACAAATGAAAGTTTACCAAATATAAACAAACCAAACAATTATTAAAAAAATATATCAAAATAAAAAATAATAAATAATAAAAAACTTATGGATTGCGCCTTAACAAATAACAACGGTATACACTACAATTTTAAAAATTGTTTGTAGCCTAATCAAGAAACGTGAAATTAGGCTACAAAAAAATTCAAAATAAAAATAAAATAAAATAAAATAAAAACCTTATGAATTGCCTTAACACTTAACAAATAACAACGGTATACACCACAATTTTAAAAAAATAAAAAATAAAAAAAATATGTTTGTAGCCTAATCAAGAAATGTGAAATTAGGCTTACTGGGTAATGCTCTCACAAGATCCATATTCAAAAATAGTTACAGAAGAATATGGGCCTTCTTTGGGCCTAGAGAATGATTTCGATTTTGTTTTTTTTTTTTTTTTTTTTTTTTTGTTGTTTTCAGATCGGGCTAATCTAGTTGGATCTTTTGACAGATTGCGCCTTGCCATGTTTGCCTAAAGCAGATGGGCCTAGTCACAATTGTACAGACATTATCCTTCAATCATACCATTTGCTTAACCTTCCTATATAGATAATAAAAATAAAATACAGTAAATTAGTTACCCTTTTTCAAGTGGAATAATAGAAACGTTTTATTTTATTAGTCATAAGTTTGGGTATTGTTTCTTGTACCTTTCAAACAGTAGCTTAAAGGTTTGAGTTCTAATTGAAACATGGTGTAAGATTTTACCATAATACATTCATATTTCTACTCACACATTCGGTAAAATCAAAAATTAAAAATTAAAAATTAAGTTTTTCAAATTTATGAGCTAAATCTTAGGTGATGAAGCTTTAAGTACCTAATTAAAATTAATGATGATTTTTTTTTTTTTTAAGGATAAAGTTGTATAGTTTCATAAAAGTAAATTAAAAAAAAAAAGAATAGAATAATTAATGAATTTCACACTCACATGTTTTTTTTTTTCTTTCCGCAAATTAGGTCACACTTTATAATGTTAATTCTTTATACGTGGAACTTATTTTTTCTTTAAGTTCTTAAATTTTAAGTGGCATTCAATTAGTTGTACGAGAGAGAAACCGAAACGAAGGAATTTTTTTTTTGAAGGACATTGCGTGATTCACGAGTTTAGTAGTTTATTTTTAATTTTGCAAGCTTACATGATCTACAGAAATAGATTTCCTTTATAATCAAATCTATTATTATTGCTTGGATTTTGTATTTAAATGTAATCTTTTATTTTTATTTTTATTTTTTTTTTTTACAATACTTATCTACTCACCAGTAAGTAGGGAGTCTTTACTAACTCAATAGGTGGCATAATAAAATTATGACAAGTATTTCAAATTTTATAAAATATATAATATAACAAAAATAGAACCACAAGGTATTTAATCCATTTTAATCTGATTAACCGTTATTTTCTCTCAATATATATCTATACACACACTTGTACATACATAGGTACAAAATTGACTTTTAAAGTAGAGAGAAATTAGGATTCAAACTTCCTAAAACAATACCTTTTAAAAACAAGATCTTCCTAAAACAATATATTGTTTTTGTTCTTCGAAATCAAAAGATCAAAAATTGGATTTCACCATAGCTATATAAATATTAATACATACATATATATATATATATATATATATATATATATATATATATAAACAAAAATCATATTATTAAAATACCCATTCACCTCTACTTCCAAAGTAAACCTCATTCTCACTACAATAATCCTAAGTTGGACAAGAGAAGGGTAAGAATTTTTTTTTTTTAAGCACAAACCAGAAGCATTTTATGATTCTAGCAATGGCTCTTCATATCAATCACATATTTTCCACTTTGAGAAGGTAGAGAGCAAAACCAACCCCTCAAATGCTATATCTCAATTCACATATTCTGATATTTATAGGGATAGTGGTCAAGGATGTATACAATGTACTAAAAAAAAAATTGTGTTATATCATATCAGATATGAGGTAAAAGATAATGTTAATCTAATTAAAAATGGGTCAATCCAGTTCTAATTCTATTTTTGTTATATTTATATTTTATAAATTTTAGAACACTTGTCATAATTTTATTGTTTCACCTACCTAAGTCACTAAAAATTTCTTACTCACAGGTGAGTAAGCAAGTATTATTCCCTTTATTTTTTTTCTTTTTTTTTTTTAATGTATATGTTTGTGTGATTAAAATTATGGCGTAAGCCAGCTCTTGCTTCGTAGTAGGTACTAATCCTGCATTGTAGAATAAATTCATTTGTTTTGTAATATGGTTGTGGACTAACCTAACAATCATGCGGATGTTAAAGAAATTGTAGTGTGTGCTTTTGAGAAATGTTGGCACTTTCTAGTTCATATTTGAATCTAACAAATGAAACTTTACAAAAAATAAATAAACCAAACAATAAATAAAAAATTCAAAATCCCAAAAAAAATAAAAAATGGAAATAGAAAAAAAACTTATGAATCCAACTGGAGGGAACGGTTTTGCAAGTGGTCATACCCCCAAGTTGGAGGTAAGGTTGGTTTTGCCATGCAACATTATTTTAGCAGGAGAAATTATTCATTTCAATAGTTGTAACGATAATATAATGCAACAGACAACTATAAATTCTTCACAGTCTCTATCAAAGTAAAGTGTACTTACAATAGAACCAAAAAGTTGATATATGTACTTTGATAGAGTGTTTATAATCATCCATTGTACCACAACATCGTTACAACGGTTACAATGAACACAAGTTTAAAATTTAATTCAGGATCTTCAAGAGATTTCTAAAGGCTAGAGTCGGGAGGATTCTAAAAATATTTGTCAAGCCGTAGATACAATGGATAAATATCTAGAATATTTAGTTGGAGAGTTTCAGAGAGTAAATACCATCCAAATCATGGAGAAGGTGAAGCTCTATAAATAAGTGAGAGTGCTAGTGAATTTTGTTAACACAAATTTTTTTTCCTAATAATTTTCTTCTATTAATAATTATATAAAATGTTTGTAACCTAAATTAACGAAGATAAATGAACCAAATATGAGTACATTAGTTGCGAAATTCCAAAACAGAGAAAGAGAGAAATGATATGTTGGAGGAGGTAGGGTTTTAGAGAGTTGTACATGTGCTAAAAAAAATTACGGTATTCACTTATGTCTAATTAAGTAGATGGATCCTAAATATACAAACTCTGTAAGTTTTCATTAGGTTAAGTTTTGGTTGAATTATTAAATATGTACTGAGTTATAGTTATTTTGTGAGAGAGGATGGGGATGCTTTGTAAAGAAAATGGAGAGGTAGCAAAGTATAAATAAAGCAACTTATATATAAGGAGAGTAATGATTTCTTGCTCATTGGTGAGTAAAGAATTTATTCACATCCAACTGTAAATGTATTTATTACATATCGATAAACAATCTTAAAGATAATTGTAAAAATAAAAATAAAAAAAGGGAGGAAAGACAAGGAAAAAGGAAATAATGCACGCTAAAATTCGTTTTCTTTTAAATGGTTAATCTTCATGTAAAGTTGAGAGCCTTTAACATTAAACATGTTAAGAGTTTAAAACGGAAAAGTGATTTTTTTTCCTCATTTAACACTGGACATTTTTACCGAGTTCTCATAAGTGGGCTTTACTTTTGTGTCCGAGTCAATGAAGAGGGCCAATTAGTTTTTTCCAGAGGATTATAGTATCAAATATTCAAAATTACCTACACAACAATATGGGCCAGTTGGGCCTAAGTAATGAGTTGTATTTTATTTTAATTGTTTTTGGGCTAATTTATTTGGGTCTTTCGACAGATTGGGCCTTGCCATGTTTGCCTAAAGCAGTATGTTTATTACTCACTTGGATACCGTCTGTTGTACAGGAGGTTAAATGTTTTAAGTTATATATATATAAATATATATATTTTAAATTAGTTCACAAATTTGTTTAGTTTTTTAGAAAGGTAAAAGAGAGAAATTGAAAAAAGAAAATTTTGAAGAACATCAGCATTGTGTGTTATAATTCATTAGTTTAGTAGTTTAATAAACATATATATATATATATATATATATATATATATATTTTGAAAGGTTAGTAGTTTAATATTTATATTCCAAGTTTTCATTTAGACAAAAATCCTCTTACAAGCTACTATAAAAAGTGTATTTGAAAATTATTGAAAGGGACGAGCCATAGAGCCTGTTTAAACTTATCTTCCCATAATATTTTCATTTAAGAAAAAACTTTTCTCCCATGAATCTCACACAGAGGGGCGCGTGCAAAAGTAGGAGTATGAAAAAGACAAAATTTAAATGGCACAAAGTGAGCTTAAAGTGTAAAATCAGCACTTAAAAATTTGTGTAACTTAAGTGTAGAATTACAAGAATTGTGTGACTGAGTTTGAAATTACGATTATTTGATGGTATAGTGAGGCATAAAAATAAACTCAATTAAAACTTAATTTTTAATAAATTATTAAGCTTTTATGCATCTTCAATTTATGGAGGGATTCTTTGGCTCTAAAACTGGTGATACCATGCATTCAAGCCAAGTAATGCACAAAGGCTTATATATGCACATATCACGTGACTATGTTTTAGGATTATGAGTTTTAAATTTAACTTCCGAAGATGACCACCGGAGAAAATTTCATCTGAAAACTGTTGAAAACATTTCAAAATATATAAATGAAGTTTTTATTGGCCATACATAAGAGGTCAAGTCTTATATTTGACACAACTCCCTTTTCAATTATTAATTTCTTTGGTAATTATCAATACTCTTAGCATACCTTACAAAACTAATTTATTTTAGAAAATTTAGAACTCAATGACCAAAGCTAGGAAGAATAACCACACAATAGTAAAAAATTATCAATGATTTTATCCAATTATTATTGATGTTGTGACTCTGGACCCGCTTACGATCCGACGAACCATTTGATGAGTTTTGTGTGGGACCCGATTTTTTGTTCATGTGTCCTGAACCCTAATTAGTCTCCTATAACCCAATATATAAGGGTTTGGAGTGGAATAAGAGAGATATTCTAGAATTTGTACAGAAATATAATGAGGGACTGAAATTTTATAATTTTCGATTTTATGCATAGTGAAGACTTTCGGATTCCAACTGTTGACGTAGGATGTTGCCGAACAACGTATAATTTTTTTGTTCTTTGTGTGGTATGTTTACTTTTCTATTATGATTCTTGATTTTATCTTGGTTTTGCTCGTAACAAAAAATAATGACTCGACGAGTCAACTATTTAGATAAATGTAAGAGAGTTTATTCTTATCATTCACAAAGTTCTTGTCTGACTATATTAATTGGTATTTCGAATCATTACTCTATACAACAACTGTAGTGATAAATGTACTTCATGGCAAAGTAGTAGCAGAGAATTTTTTAATCGAATGCTTTTAATTGGTCCATGTAAAGTGAGACCTCCACTTCTTTATAATTTTTCGTGAATGACCAATAATAAGAGGAGTGCATTAAAAAATTATATATATATATATATATAAATAAGAGGAGTGCATTATATATATATAAATAAGAGGAGTGCATTAAAAAATTATATATATATATATATATAAATAAGAGGAGTGCATTAAAAAATTATATATATATATATATATAAATAAGAGGAGTGCATTTATTAATTTTCTTCTTTCTCTGTCTTTCCATCCCTCACTCACATGTAATCGTCTGCTTGGAGTAACTTCTGATTTGGTGCGTAGTGGAAAGTATGTAGACTCAAATCCTCGACAAACCAGGACTGCCTGACCGGGATCTCTCAGTTCATTAATATCTGGTGCATATGTATGATGTAATCTGATAATAACGGATGATGGCATGGTTTTCAGTTTTTCACAAATACTAATAAAAGTAATTACAAACTTCCATAAAGGAGTCAAATTACCGAAAGGCCCTCCACTTTGCTTAGTATTATCAAATTGCCAACACGGTGCTCTATTTTTTTTTCTCAACAACAAACTCTAGCGAGTACAAAAACTCTCCATGCACCCAGGGATGAGCCAAAAAAAAAATTTCAGGGGCACATTATCGTATTGTAATATTATATACCATAACATATATTTACAGTACATGCATATAAGTTAATGTTTATGAATGTCTATATGTATATATATAAAAAGAAAGTAATATTTTTTTGGACGAAATTAATTTACAGATATAGAATATAAGGATTAAGGAAATAATTTACGAGAAAAAAATTAAGAAACATATATATAGAATTTTATAAAGAACGAGAAAATTCAGGGGTCACTTTCCATATTTTTATTAAAAAAGAAGAAGCATATATTATTATAAAATATATATATATATAATATAAGAGATGGAGAAAATCCCCCTGGTCCTTCAACTCTTTCTGTCCTTGCAAACAACTCTATATTTTGTGATGGAGTCTTTCCCTTACTTTTCCCTTAAAAACCTCAGTTTATAGCACAAAGCGATTTTCTCTTTCCCTCCTCCCTCTTTAAAATTTTTTCTAAAAAAATAAATAAGAAAATAATTTTTATAAAAATATATACAAAACTTATGTTTAGGATGGACTCAACTCGATTTAGTAAACAAGCTAAACTTGAATTTGATTTTTGAATTGATTTTATTAAATGAGCCGCCTTCGCTTCGCTAGTGTAAGTTAGTAAACACTAAACTCATATAGACATACATGAGTCCATGAATAAATTAAAATGACCTTAAATACGAGCAGTTACGAACTCAGGGATTTGTATAAAGGAGGGTAATATATAGTGTGTGTGTGTGTGTGTATATATATTTATTGTAATTTTAAAAGGGACAATATGAAAATTTTACAAGTATTATACTTGTAAAATTTTCATATTGTCCCTTTTAAAATTACAATATATATATAAGAATTGAGTCTGAACATTTTAAATTAATGACAAATCAAACTGATCTCAGCCGCCCACCCCCCCCCCCCCCCCCCCCCCGGCAGCCCTCCCTACGAAAACCGTACAAGCCAAAGCTGGGCTCATTTGCTACCCTTGTCGACGTTCATACTTTGATCGAACAATTTTTTTTTTTTTTAAATTAATCTACTCTATCAATTATTTTAAATGAGATTTATGATACACTAATTGTGCATCATTCAATTTGTTTTTTTAAAAAAAAAAAAAAAAAATCACGCATCATAGTTATTCTCTATTGTTATTATTATTTTGGTTGATTTAATAAAAAAAAACACCCCAAGAAGTCTTAATTACTATAACGTACAAAGAAAAAAATAAAAAATAACTCATAAAAAAATAGTTTAGGCAAAAATAATTACACATACATCACTTTTAACTGTTCATAAATACATGGAGACTAAATTACCCTTAAGAACCACAATGTAAAACATTTACTGAATAATGTAAAATTTATGCTGAATATTGTCAGACTTATACTTAAGTAAAGTAAAACTTTTGTTGAATAATGCAAGACTTGCACTTAAGAATATAAAACTAACACTTAAACAAATCAAGTAAAATTGAACATGCTTCTTAAATTGAGTTTCATCGTGTGGGATATGCCAAAAATGCATTAGCGAAAATTGTAGTTATCATTATAGGTAAGGAAATTTCAAGAATAGAAGTACATGATAATCTGTTTACACAAATTTGAAGTTTCAGGCAAGTTTTTTAGGTTTAGGTTTGGGTTTAAATTGTTCATATCTGAATTGTTTCGATTTTTGTCTGAACAGTCGCCGCTGTAGCCGAACCATCTCATTCAACCATCACGGGTGCCGCCATTGCTGCCTTTTCTTCCATCTCACCCGCGTCGAAACTCTGCAATTATATAGATACAGGCGGTAATGATGAGTTGTCAACACCACCACCAACACAGGCACCACAGATGCCATCGATCATTGGTTTCCGGCACCACTCAATAACTGCCTTCTGCAAGCCTTTCGAAGTCGGAGCCAAAGATAAAGAGTTCAAAGTTGGACCTTACTAGGTCCCGATTCTTTGGAATCTCCAAACGATTTTCATTCTAACACCTTAATTCCATTTTTTTGTGGGAATAATACTTTAGTTGCGATTATTATCAGCATAGGACGTGTGATTGAAAAATGGGTTTTCCATGTTCAAATAAAACCAAGCTATCAAGCGAAAAAGGGGCAAGGGGTGAAGTGTGTCCTAGGTCTGAGAAAGGGTAGGGATGTCAATTTTTACAGCTCCGCCGGGGCCCCGCCCCGTTAATAACGGATATGGGAACACTTTTTATACCGTTGGGGCGGGTATGGATATAAATTTTGTACCCGTCATGGGTCACGGGACGGGTGAGGGTTCAATATATATCCCAGGGGCCCGCTCCGCTAAGCATATAACTATATATATATATATATATATAAAACTTATTTAGCGGCTTACCCAGTTACCCATCTCTTACAATCCTAATTTGGGATGTAAACTTAATATTAAATTTGCTTTTGTTTTGGTTATGGTGGAAGTTGGAGCTTATAACTTCTTGTGATTTGGTTGTATTAAACTTTTATTTCTGTTTATTATATTATCTGAATTATGTTATGTGCATGTTATTTTATTTTATTTTTTTTGTTGGGATACATAATTTATTTATGTTGTGTCATTTCCAGACTTTCCACATTTAAATAGTAAGAGCTTAAGTTCCAAAAAGTGTGAAAAAAAATTTGTTAGCAGGGCGGGTACGGGGGCATAGTATTTCCCAACGGGGTGGGGCGAGGCTGGATATGAAAATTCAACCCGTCGCGAGTCTCGGGGCGGGCATGGACTTGACAAAAATTAAAAGGGGCGGGGCGGGATTTAGGGAAATCCGCTCCAAACCTGCCCCGTTGCCATCCCTAAGAAAGGGGGGTAAATTAGAGAGAGAAAATGGAAAGAGAAGCAACGTTAGTTTAGTAAATTTCATAAAGTACTTAAGGGTAATATGGTCTTTATGTATTCATGAATAATAAAAATTGACAGATTTGTAATTACTTTTGCCTAAAGTATTTTTTGATGAGTTTATTTTTTAGTGTTTACATTATAGTAAATAAAGTGTGTTTTTTTATTAAATTAAAGTTTTTTTTTTTTTTCCTCAGGTAATTAACATCACTCCTGGCAAACCTCCTCACTCATTTTGTTTTAAAGAACTTGTAATTCAATGACCAAAGTGAGGAAAAATGGTCACATAATAATAAAAATAATTAGGCCTTACTTAGAAAATAATTTTCCTCCTTTATCCTCACATGAGTTTCAGACGTTCAAAATTCGAATTCTCACTCAAGGTAGAACAAAATCGGACTTAATTAAAATGGGGGCCCGTGGTCTTGCGTCTGGATGTACAGGATAGCGTCCAAAAAATAAAATGATACCATTGGAACTCAATTCTTTAAAAATTGTTCTCTCAAAATAGTTCCAAAAAGAAAATTGTTTTGGCAATCACAAGCCAAACAAGACTTTAATATTTTTATGTTTGGAATTTTCCAAATATCTTCATTCCGTCATGCACACCACATCACTATATTTTTTTTGAATTAAGGAATAAATGAAAGTATTTACTATTTTCTTTAAATTAAGTTATAAATAAAACGACAACACAGTGAATAGTTGCACTAATGATGATTTGTACACCATATTTTTGTTACGTAATAAATAAAATGACAATATAGTGGGTAGTTTCGCTAATGATGAATGTTTTCACAATATTTGATGGATTAAAGACAATATATGGTGTATATTTATGACATAATCTGATAACTGATGGCATGGTAATCAGTAATCACAAATAATCAGTAATTACAAACTTCTAAAAAGCAAAGGATTACGCGTCAAATTACCAAAAGGCCCTCCACTTTTCTCCCAATCGCCTAATTACCAAAACGGTGCTCTGTTTTTTTTCTCAACGGGCGAGTACAGATCTCACTCGGCGTTTACCTCACCTAATTGCGTCAAGAGATAACATGTAACTCCACGTTTCGGTCTGAGTTTCCCTACTTTTCCCTTAAAAACCGTCAGTTTACAACACAAAGCGATTCTCTCTCTATCTCTCCCAACCCCTCTTTCTCTCTCTTAAAAAAATTACACACAGCGCGCACGCACGCACACATATATATACGCATATATGAATATATAAGTCGTCTCCTTCGATTATCAGCGGTTTGATTTCTTCTCTGCTCTCTTCGCCAGGTTTGATCCCTTTGTTCTTCGGTACTTCTCTGCAGAATTCATTGTATGCTAAATGTGTATGTGTATTTGTTCGCTTCTCTATGTCGGCATTGGCCTGCAATCCCTCGAATTAGGGTTTTGATTTTGCTCGGAATAGCAAGAAACTTTATTTTAGGTTTTTTGTTCTCTGAACTCCGAGAACAGTGTTGTATGATATAAATTTTTCTTTGGTAGGTAAGCGTGAGTGTATTTGATATAAATTATATATTTATGTGTATATGTATATGCATTTGCCTGCTATATTAAAATTTTGTGTATATATATATATGTCGTTGTATATTTCTCTGATCATCATCATCATCTTTCTGTTTCTTATAAGTACCTTCTATCCCAATTATATGTGTATTAGTAGAATATAATTTTCTCTTGAAGAAGCTTGATATGCAGGAAGGAGCCGAGCTTTTAGCTGAAAAATAAAAGAAAGAAAAACTAGAGTATGTGTTTTTGTTATGAAACACAACGAGGGCCTTTATTTGTTTAGTTTCATATTATGGAGGGATACATCTGTATTAGCTGTTGATTTGCAATGCCTTTAGATTAAGTAAAAATCAATACTAGAATTTGAATCGTTACGTAATAGCTTTTAGATTTTACATTTTTACTCTCTTGTGTATTCGATATTTATTTTGAAATATTCCTGTTTATGATGATACTGCAAGCTGAATTTGTTGTAGTGATTTTTTGAACTTCATACATGGACGTGTATGATTTCTTAGATTTTGAATCTGATCTTTTTTTGGCTTGGATTTTGTGCATCTTTTGGCAGGTATTAAGTTATTAACGTTTTAGCTATATTATATTATTATAATTGAATACAAGTACTTGCATTTACAACTTGTATTTGCCTTTGCAGAATTGTCATTTCTCTTTTGACTTCTCTATTTTATCCAAGCTATGTCCATGGTCATAAATATGTCAAAGTGATATATATTTCTTATCTCAAGGATATATATGTTCTTTTTCACTATTTTCAGAAATTAACGTATTGCCTTTGTCAGGCGAGCGACTTTGCATGGCTCCTAGTGCACCTGGCAATAAAGGCTCCTAGGTTTTTGTGCTCGCTATTCATATTTTAACTGTAGTGTATTGAGGTTGATATGATCACCGAGATATCACCTATAGGAGAGGATGTATGCAATTTTATGGAAGGATCGTCCTACATGGATCCTTATAATTCCATTGAAGATTTACCAGTCTCTCTGCCATCATTTGAACACTTATGTGTTACTAATAATGATTCTTCAAAGTCCTTCACTGAATCAGATATTTTAGGAAACGATGTTTTTACTGGTGATTTTAACTCTCTCAGCATTGATGAATCTTTTGGATGGGGAGATAATGAAGGAAATGGTAATGTTAATCTTGATGGTGCATCTGAGTCAAAATGTCCAGACAGTAGTTGTTCATCTCCTCGGAAGAGGAGTACTCGCATGAGTAAATCAAAACAAAAGGCTCAGACAAGAAAGGCTGGAAGAAAATGCAGGAAAGCAGCCAACAAGGAACCATTGTCAGATTTGACTTTGCTGAAGGTGGTGAGAAGAAGAAGAAGTTTTTTATGCAAACGAGCTCGTTCTTCTGTTTGGGGATTATTGGGGAAAATATCAGAGGTTTTTGAGCAGAATATTGGGCTTGAAGTCAGTCAAACTGAGAATAAAAAATCACGAAATTTAAGGAATGGTCGTGGAAAAGGAAAGCAGAATAAGAATGAGTCAGGTGGATGCTTGCAAAGGTCAAACGGAAAGAGCTGTGCCTCATCTACAACCATTCGTTTGAAGGTTAAACTGGGGAACAAAGTGAATCAGAGTTGTGTGACGGATGTAGTTCCTGTCATTGATAGTTGTCCTAAAGGGTACTGGGGAAGCAATATAGAATTTCCTAACTTAGCAAATGATGTTGAAGTTAAATCAGAGCCAGAGGTGCTTGGGATCAGCAATCTCAAAAAATGTAACGGGAACCCTGGAAATTGGATAATGTCACCTAGTGTTTCTGTTCATGATGTCGATCTTGCAGATAAGGACTTGGAGACCACTGTGGTCAATGAAAAGTCGGCTGGAAAGGCTACAGATGATCATCAGGCAGTTGATAACAGATATCTAGATCCAGGAACTTCACCTGATTCAGAAGTGATCAACCTAATTCCTGATTCTCAACTAAATGGAAAAGTTCAAGAAGATTTGCATGGTGTTCTGATTTCCTCGCAAAATTGTGTTACTCATCGAGATGTTACAAGTTCGAATCTGCAACAGGTGAGCAGGAAGAAAGGAAAGAAGAAAGACAAACTTCATCAGGCATATAGTTGCAGTATGGAAGAGGGATTACCTGGTCCAGAGTCTAGAGTATTGGAGAAATGTGGACATAGGGAGAAGGGAGACGGTTTTTGCTCTAGTGAGGCTTCTATTTCAGCTACCACTAGTAATGCTTCTGGAAACACCTCAAGCAGTGAGGGATTTTCTAGGGAACCATTGCCTTTGTCAGGAGTGACCGACTTTGGAGTCTCCTTTGAGACTTCGAAAGTTGAAAGTGTCACTAAAATCGATCTATATTCCAGTCCTGGTGTCGCGCTTGAGTCACCAGAATCTTGGTTTTCTGGCAAATTGCATCCTTCCACTAAATCAAAGGGGCAAAAACTTCCCAAAAGTTCAAAAGCTAGGAGAGTCACCAAGAGCAAGTCAGAAGTGCCTGATTTAGCGAAGAGCAAGGGAGAAAATGCTTCTGGACAGAAGAAAAGCCCTGTGAAGTCAGTTAATAAGAGCAAAATTAAAGAAAAAGGCGATTTTGAGCTATGCAAAACTGATATTCACCCAGAAACAGGTGCGAATAGTTTATAACTGATGATCACATACTCAATCAAGTATCTTTGTCTAGTCATGAATTCCTTTCATATTTTGTTGCCTTTTTCTTTCCTTTTTTTCTAAGTGTTACACATTTGGAGCACAGATTTTTTTGTCTTGCTCATTGAAACTGATTTTAGCTAAACTTTTGTTGTATACATTAGATGATCTTGGAAAGCCCAAAACTGGCAACATAAGTCCAACTGAAGGAACGTTTAACTCAGAGCTGGTGCCGAGTGCCTTAGGGAACCAATGTCTACCGCTCCGGAATGCCTGGGTGTGTTGTGATGATTGCTATAAATGGAGGCGTATACCAGCTACGCTTGCAGATTCCATTGATGAAACTCATTGTAAATGGTATACCGTCATGCTTTTCTTACTTCAGTGTAGTGAATGTTCTATTAATTTAGAAAGCTAGAAACTACGTGATATGTTTTTTAGATAATACGTTTCTTGCTGTTTTGGTCAAGTTGGTAAGCCCTATGGGAGTTCCAATCAAATACAAGATAAGTTTCCTCTGCTATAACTATCTTCACGAGCAGTCTGTAGTACATGGCAACATGTACCCTACAGTTTGTATTACACTTGGTCCCAACACATCACCATAATATGTGAGGTATGAGAAGAATTTGTTATACATATATATATATATATATTATTTCTTTAGGTTAGGTTGTGAAGGAGGTTATTAAATTTTCAAGAACAGTTTATCCCAAGGCTGGATGGTAGTTCTCCCCTCGACCTCTGATAAATGAGTATAAGTATATAATATTTTCAAAGAGTTAGAAGGGGGTGTATTAAAGTACATATAATGCATACAAAACAAAAAAAAAACTAACCCTTGGAAAAAATTTAGAATCTAATCCATAGAAAAACTCTCAGGGGAGCAGTCAACTCTCCCCGTCTACAACTGAATGAAGAATTTAAACTATGGCTCTTTAGCCATTGGATTGACTCTAGGAAGCACAAATGCGGACACAGGCACAATAAGATACGGACGCAACGATACAACAAATCTCAGAAAATGTAGGACACAGATATGGCATGGACATGCCAAAAAATAATAATTTAATATATTATTCTATATGTAAAATTAATAAATTTTGTTCATTTTATCCATATAATCACGAAGAAAATCACTACGTTGGAGTTTAGAGCTAGATGCTTGTTATTTTCTAAAATTTTGTATTATTTTTCTAAATAATCCATAATATATTTGAAATTTCATTGAATCTTGTTCTTCTAAGAAAAATAATTACAAAACTACACTGCCATGTCCTAAAAATGGTCCAGCCATGTCCAAGCTATGTCCATGGCGTGTCTAACAAAAACAATAAAATATTCAAATTTCAGGACACTTCTAGCCCCATGTGCGTCATATACTACCACGACAGCCCTAGGAGAAGTATCCGTGCTTCCTAGGATTGACTCCTCCACCTTCTAAAAGAACACGTGTCCTCTCCCTTCAAAAATGCCCATGATAGCCCTAGGAGAAGTATTTTTGCTTCCTAGGATTGACTCCTCCACCTTCTAAGAAAACATGTGTCCTCTCCCTTCAAAAATGCCCCATACGCTGCACAATGCCCCCCTCCTCCTCCTCCTTGTTGGGTGCCTACTTTGTTTTTTCTTCGATTGACGACCAAGTTTGCCGCCTATGTTATATGGACTCGGTTATGTATACGTACATTTATCTAAGTGTTGGAGTTCCTTGGATCCCAAATTCTAGGATTTGGGGACTTGATTTGAAATATGTTCAAAGTTGGACATGGGTTTGTGAAAGCTTCCTATATATTTAAATACATTATATGTTATATAATAGTGTAATCAATGATGTTATTAATTTATTTTTTTTAATGTAATGATATACTTGTTTAGAGTTTTACAATAAATGGGATGTGGTAAATGGGAGTTTCCTTCTATTTTAGGAAAAGGAACCCTCCTATGCTATTATGTTTGAGCTTTTTCTTCTTCTTCTTCCATCATCTGGATTGATGTGTCTAATTTGGCTCGTGTCAGATACATATCTCATACCTATTACCATGACATGTCATGTTGATACGGGTGCATTAAAGAGAATAGGAGAGTTCATGTTACAAAGCCTGCCAATAAATTGGGAAACACCCCAAACACCCAATTGAACCTGAACAAAGAGAATGCCGACACTATTGTTCCCCTGCCACCTATAGTGAATAAGCATTTGATATTAGTATGTTACTGTCTCCTCTGGATTTTTGCACATTCAGCACAATAGCCATAGTTGTTAAAGGCGCGCCTAGGCTCCAAAAAAGCCCCAGGCTCATCAAGGCTCAACCAGAGCGCCTCAACCTACTACAGGCCATGCCCCTTCAATCAGGCTCACATAAAGCCCTCAGGCTCACGCTTTTTAGTAAGCTCCAGGCTAAAAAAAAGGCGCACCTTGTATTTTTTAATCATTTATTCATATCATTTTCTTTTTTATTTATTGACTACTAAATTAAAAGGTTCTATATCATATACCGTATTGTTTAACCTTATGAAATATTTGACAAAATTCATAAATTTATGGATCACTACTTACATTAACTGCAATTACAGCTTGATTATGAGTATATATATAATAATATATGCATTATTATATACACGCTCCTTATACTGCGCCTTGCGCTTAGGCTCCATGAGGCCCTTGGCGCCTTAGTGCGCCTTGAGCCTTTAACAACTATGACAATAGCTAATCAATTTACTTCTCTTTGCTAAGTTATTAATGGTCACTATCTGCCCATGAATTGCTAAACAGCAAAAAAGCCACCTTGAAAGGTATTATAGTGGCCCAAATACACTTCTAGAGAAGCAAATTGCAGCCATTAACACCTTACAAACTGATCACTTCAAAGTTCAAACCATCCATTTCCTGGAGCACCTCATCTCGCCTGATATTCTCCAACACTTACCTTACTGGTACTTGATGAAATCTAAAGTCTCCACATGTTTATCATGGAGTGCCCTCTGAAATCTGATAACCCCAAGAACATCTTCTTCTTATTGAGTACTGCCAGATATAATCTGCCATCACTTAGTTTTTCCTGTTACTCTTTTCCATTCTTTGAAACCTTTTTTCTTCTCTAGTATCAATAACTGTGTCAAGTCATTATACCTCCACAGCCATTTTTTTTTTTTTGATAATTTAATTTGTATTAAGAAGTGTTCAAAAGGGGAACGCATCCCTCAAAAACTACGCAAGGCCAAATAGTGCCTCTAAACTCTCAAGGAATCCAAAAAATCAACTATTTCATCCATAGATTTACAATTTTCGTCTAGAACCCAACAAAAAAGAGTTCTAATAATGGAGAACTTCAGCGCGCCAATAGGGTTCTCCTTCCCTTCAAAAGATCTTCTATTTCTTTCAAGTCATAAATTCCACCCGACCCACAAAGGCGTGACACTCCAGAAATCATGAACTTGGGCCCCCACCGTACATCCTCTCCAAGCCTCAACCAAGCCTCTGGAAGACCTGGGAATAACCCACTGAACCCACGTCATTTCCTTATAAATCTCTTCAATTTGAATTTTGGTCTCTTTTGTTGTCCCTTACTGAGATTTCTAATATGTTATGCTAATTTTGACTATAAATTATTCACATTGTCATTCAAGTTCTATTGCTGTTCTTTTAGTAACTTGTCTCTAAATTTAGCCTCTTGTACCTTTTAGTTATTTTCTTTCTTTTTGTTCAGATATCCTTTTCTTGCCCTTTGATATTAAACTATTTGATAACTACATCCAGTTTGTATTCAATATTAGTTTGTGTGACTTCTCCTCGATCACCTTACAATGTATATATATATATATTTGGCAAATAATCACCGTACAATATTTCCATATGTGCGACCCTCTCCTCCTTCCATATAAATAGTAGTCAATTTATTTTTCTTTCATGCTTCTCTTGAATGTTATTAAATGTTTTGCTTTCTCTCTCTCTCTCTCTCTCTCTCTTTAGAAGTATTTTCTCTTTGTAGGTCATATGCATTTGCAATTTCTAGAATTGTTTTCCTTTTCTTTTTCTTTCTACAAAATCACATCCTAAATGAATTCATGTGTATCTTGTTCAATCAACTTCCTTGTATATATCCATTGAAGACACCTCTTATAGATATACTTTCATGAAATGATATATATATTTTTGTTTCATCTAGTGACCTTCAAATATCTCTTTTGCTTTTTTATATGGTACTCCATGTGGTTCATAAACACTTATTATGTTTAATACTATTTTTAATGCAATTTTTATTCTCTCCCGATTTTTTATTTATTTTTGTATCTTTTTAATCTCTAGCGTTGTCTTTTCCCAATTAGTTTCTTGTAGACAAGTTATTTCAATATTTCTCATTTTCAATGTGTGCACAAGTTCATTCTAATCATCCCTTGACGATCCTGTATTTTGTTATTCTAGTTCTTTGTTTCTCATTATTTTTGTTTCATATCAAAGTAAGAAAATTTCATAAAGATTTGACATAGTTTTACAGTGACATTAATCTGCTTATTTTCTCATCTAAATTTGGGTACCAGCAATGGTAGTCACTTATCTTGAGTTTATAAATTTTTTTTTTTTTTTTTTTGATAAGTAATAATTGAATATAAAAAGGCGTTCAAGAGGGGAACGCATCCCTTATACAAAAGTGGAACCGGGGTTTTAAGGCCCCAAAGAATCCAAAAAAATGATTCAATCATTTGAAGAGGAGCATGACTTCCTCTTCACGTAACTGAAAAGAGAGCGAATGATGTAAAGTTTCAAAATCGCCGTAGACAACTCTTTCCCTTTGAACATTCTACCATTCCTCTGCTTCCATAAGCACCACCAAACATAATGTGGTACAACTCTCCAATAATCGCGAACATCACTTCTCACGCGGCATCCTCTCCAAACATGAATCAAATCCTTAGGATAACAAGGCATAACCCAATGCATACCAAATAGGCCAAAGATAAGATTCCAACAGTCTCTCGCCACAGGACAATGCATGAGAATATGATCAACTGACTCACCATCTTATTTGCATAGGCAACTCCAGTTAACTAAACAATTGCCTCTTTTCCTTAGATTATCAATCGTCAGGATCTTACCTCATACAACGGTCCATACAAAGAATACCACCCTAGTTGGAGCCATAGAGCGCCAGATGGTCTTCCACGGAAAATCAACGATATCAAAATTAGAAAGACATAAGAATAAGGATCGAACTTCAAAGCGACCATGGGAAGAGGGAATCCATGTCAGATCATCACTTTCTCTGCCAACTGCCTCCTGTCGATACAGCAAATCCAGAAAAACACATACCTCGTCCAACTCCCAATCCTGAAAAGAATGTCGAAAGTGCACGTCCCACGTAACCCCACTACTATCAAGCCGATAACAATCGGCTACGTAGGCATGTCTATCAACTGCAATACTGTATAAACTGGGAAATGAACTAGATAAAGGCCTTCCAAATGAATTTCCACGCCCCTACTCCTCCCTTGAGAGAAATCGGATGAGTAGACCAACCTCCACTCTCTTCCCCATACCGACATGATACAAACCTTCGCCATGGGCGATGTCTTTCCTTCCCGTACCTCCACAGCCATTTACTCAAGAGAGCTTGATTAAAGGGAACCAGTCTTCTGATACCAAGACCACCAAACTTCAAAGGCTTGCAAACGTGTTCCCAATTGACAAGATGATACTGAAACTCTTCTCCCCTTCTGCCCCAAAGGAATTCCCTTTGAATTTTTTCAATCCTATTAGCAACCGAGCATGGAATTTGGAACACAGATAAAAAATATTTGGGAAGGCTCGATAAAGTGCTCTTTATGAGCGTAATCTTCCTCCCCTTAGACAAATATTGCTTTTTCCATCCTGCCAATCTCTTCGCAGATCTATCAATCACAGGGTCCGAACTTCCCACAGTTCTAAAAGAAACCCCTAAAGGCAAACCCAAATACTGAATAGGAAAAGAACTCACCCTACACCCAAGGACTGTAGCTAAAGAAGAGATATCCTGAACATCCCCAACCGGAACAAGCACGCTTTTAGTCACATTGACCTCCAGACTAGAAACAGCCTGAAAACAGGCCAAAATGCACCTCAAATATCCAAGTTGAGACGCATCAGCATCACAGAAAACCAGGGTGTCATCCACAAAAAGTAAATGAGAGATCTCCATCTGATGGGCAGGATCTCTTCCCACCATAAAGCCCTTAATAAGATCAAGATCCTCTGCCTTGCGCATAAGTCTGCTTAAGCCCTCCATGACAATAAGAAAAAGGAAAGACGACAGGGGATCTCCTTGTCTTAATCCCCGAGTACCCCAAAAAAGCCGGCAGGAGACCCGTTCACAAGAACAGAAAACTTGACAAACGAGAGACAAGTCTCAATCCATTTCCTGCATTTACTTCCAAACCCCATTCTCTGTAACAAATAAAGCAGGAAATTCCAATTCACATGATCATTTGCTTTCTCTATGTCAAGTTTATAATTTTTTATAATTTATAATCTTGAGTTATAAGTTTTTATAATAACATTTTAAATTTTTAACATTGATCTGTTATCTAAATAATATTTACAATACAGCTAATTAATTCATTTGTACTAAATATTGAAACAAAAGTCTAGGAATATACCTAATCTAATGTGAACAAGAAATTGCTATCTTCTTCTGTCAGAAACTAACAATATGTTTTAAAGATTCTTTAATAATGCACATTAAAAGTGCTTATTGTGTTATATGTGATTTATATTGAAGGATCTGCAAGGACAACATGGATAATGCCTTTGATGACTGTTCAATCCCTCAAGAGAAGTCAAATGCTGAAATTAATGCAGAATTGGAAATATCAGATGCCTCTTGTGAGGAAGATGCTTGTGATGCCCGTTTGAATTCCAAGAGGTTTGAACGCAAGCAATCAACAGGTATTTGATTTCTGCTAGAGATAGCTTTCCTGGAACATGACTTGGAGTTTTAAAGATTTGACTTTATATGATATGCTGTCTTTCTTTTGACTCTGTCATGGATTTAATATGCATTGCAGTTTCCCAACAGTCTTCGTGGATGCTTGTCAAGTCAAATTTATTTTTGCACCGTAGCCGTAAAACTCAAACCATTGATGAGGTAAATGCCTGACTAAATTTGAATTGCAGACTTGTGATGTAATTAAATTTTATTTTTGGTAGCATTGTATACTATTCTCAGTGAGTTCAGGAAGAACTTAATCTGTCTAATATGATGACAAAATGAGTAAAAAGACTGATGCATGATGTAAGTATGATTTTAAGGGTTAGTTTGGTCATTTTGGACATGGTCTAGACATCGTCATTGCTTAGAGATTCTTGGAAATCTGTTGAGCATTGCTGGGTGTGGTTGATGTTTCTGAAAACTTGATTTCTTCAATGGGATGTTGTGGGACTAACATGGAATGGAAATGGTTAGGCTCCATTATTCTTTTTCATTGGTAAAATATTATTGTATTCAAAACATCATAATTGTCAGAGCAATGGGCACAAGCGTTTAAGTTCTACCTGCGGTGGTATTATTCATGCTGATCAATTGAAAATACCCACTTTGGGAAAATGATTTGATATTAGAAATAACCCCCGGAGGGGTGGTCGTGGTGGAAGAGTTTGAAACTTCCAATGAAATTCTATAATTGTGTGCATTTCTACAATTAGTTTGCATTTGTATAATTTATTTTTATGATTGAAATTCATGAAAAATAAATATTACTATTTAAATATAATTACTTCTGGGATTTAGGGTCAATATTACAAAAAAAGTTGGGGAGATAGATGGTGATGTAGAAGTAGGATTGGAGTAGAGTGGAGAATATGGAGACAAGCTAGTTGTATCCTATGTGACAAACAAATATTAACTAACTAAATAAATAAATAAATAAATAAATAAAATTCTACATGATTTTTATTAGGCTATAGCTATATTGTAAGGAGCAGTGTGTTGAAAAAGAAACAGGAACAACGTAGCGTAAATAAGGATGCTACGATGAATAATAGCAGTGACTAGACGGTGAGGGAAAAACTAGGAATAACGACTATTCATGATAAAATTGGAGAAAGTAAACTTAGGTGGTATGATCGTATACAACTATCCGAAGATGCACCTATTAGAAGAGGAAGATTTATTTTCCTTTTAGGTAAGCGACAAAGAGGCCGACCAAAACTTACATGGGATGAAGTATATACAAATGATTTTAAAAAATTAAATTGTAGGGGAGACTTGGTGTATAATAGGAAAGAATGGAAAAAGAGAATTCATATGGCTGACTTGATCCGTATGGGATAAAGGTTAGGATGATGACCATGATGGTTTTTTATGATTGAAATTTGTATTTATAGTTACTACCATTCTGTTTTTTTATTTTCTTCTCAAGAACATTCCGTGTGAGGTGGTCCCAGCTCTTGTGATCTTGTTTAGTGTTTTGGAGCATGTCCATTCACACAACTGAGTCTATAACCAATGTTATTTTTTCCTTTTTTCTTTTTGTGGAAATGGTCTACACTCAACTTGTGGACATTCAAGCCATCCATGGTTTGCATTGAATAGCATATGTGGTATCTTTTATTGTGCTAGTGGTTTTGCATTCTTTTTTTCACTCTTTTTTTGTCGATAAATTTGTTTTGTTTTGTTTTGTTTTTCTCCACGTTGAGAGTCAAGAACCCTCTCTCTCTCTCTCTCCATTATCCTTGCTTTTCGTCATATAAATTGAGTTGCATCTTGCTTCGGTTTGAAGTATATCTTACCAGTGGGACATTGACACCCTCCTTTTGTTCCATTGTGGCTAACAACATGCAACTGCTTTGCGATAGTTGGTACTTTTTGTGCCAATGCCATCCATTTCTATATTTTATAAAGTACTGTGAATTCACTGCCACTGCCTTAGTTGTACTTTTTGTGCCAATGTCATCCATTTCTATATTTTTAAAATACTGTGAAGTCACTGCCACACACTTTTATCTATTCATATTCCAAATTAATAACCTGTTCTCTCACATGTCAAGAGGAAGTATTGTCCTAAAATTTGAGGCTTGCACTGTAGCTGGTTTGTTAATTTTAAATTAAGGTTTTAAGTAAATTTCGTTTTAGTGATTGGTAACTGAAGTGTGATCTTTTGAGTGACATGAATGATGCTACATGCATATAAATGCTAGTAAAAGATCACATGCGGTGCCCGTGATCAATAAAAGCTGTAAATTGCAAAAAAATATTTTGTACCAATATTGTTTTACCAAACAGTTCCTTCAGTCAACAATATATATATATATTTTTGGTAAGTTCCTTCAGTCAACAATATTAATAATTAGAAATATCTAGATCACCAATTGAAAAAAGAAATCAGTATTAAGTTCTAGAATCGAGCATGCCCGAGGCTTGGCGGGGATGCTTAGTTTGGGGGTGGGAAGCCCGAGAAGCTTTGATGGCTGGTCCTCTATGTTTGTGGTGGGGCTTGTGGAGGGTGAGGTATAGGAGATCCTTTGAGGGGAAGGAGGCGTCTATTTGAGCAATTAAATTCTCAATTCTTAGTTCCTTATTCTTTTGGGTTAATGGGTTTAATTGTAAATCTATGGGAGAAATTGTGGATTTTTGAGGTTATAGAGGCTTCTTTTTGTGATAATTTGGCTTTGAAAAAAAAAAAAAAAGTAGCATACCTGAAGAAAAAGTTCAATGGTGGAAGTCTTCTACCAATTGAATCAGTAGGAAAGATTAAATGGAATATTTTTATATATTTATATTCAAGCTACCATTTTGCTGCTTATTAACTTTTTTCACATAATTAACCTGAGTTTAGAAGACTTTATATCATTTGTAAAGTAAATGTAGACTTTTGGGTGCCTTGAATAAATGTAAAATCTTCTCTCAAATGAGATTTTTCAAAAGTTTGGTTCATTTTAGCACCTTTTAATTAGGAATGAGAAACAACAAAAGCGCAAGATTCATTTTTTTTTTTCCGGTTTGTAGTGTCTTTCGTTTGCAACATTTACATAGCAACCAAAGTTTGAGGATTAAACACATAATAAAATTCTATAAAGAAAGAAAAGTGAATCCATGGATAATGGATGTTGAATCTACTTGCTGGTAATTGAATTTTGAGTCGATGGGTTGTCATTGTTCCAAGTTGCGGTCTCTAATGTGAGTATAAAATGATCCGTGTGTATAAATGGAAAAAGAAGTTGTAGACTGTGGGTTGTATAACAATCGAATTAGTGGGCAACTCAAAGGGTGTAATGACCGCCTCTTGGTGTCAATAGCTTCAAGAATGTTTTCTTATTGGATGCCGAAGAGGTTAGATGGTTAGTAATATGAACAGTCCTTCATTAATTAGTGTGAAAATACAAATAAATAATAGGCCAATAAATAGATAAAATATACAATAAGTTTATGAAAATACAAATAATAGATAAATAAATAACAGGCCAATAGAAGTATTAATATTCAGAATGTAAATGTGTGATTGATGATATTTTCTAAAAATGTATATAAAAAACAAAAAATAATAGGTCAATAAATAGATACAATTTTTTTTTTTAGAAATAAAAATTTATTAAAAAACACTTAAAAGGGGAGCAGATCCCAAGAAAATACAAAAGACCCCAAAGGTCTCAAGCCTTCAAGGAGGCCAAAAAGTCAACAATTTCCTCCAATGATCTATGATCTCTCCCTGAAACCCAACAAAAAGAGTGGAAAGAATCGAGAATTTAAGGACCGAAATTGACAATGCCTTTCCTTCAAAGTATCTACTATTCTTTTCAAGCCAAATACACCACCACACACAAAGCGGTGTAGCCCTCCACGCATCCTGACTGTGAGCCCCCACAGGGCAACCTCTCCACGGCTCAATCAACCCTCGAGCGGATCCTGGCATAACCCAAGAACACCCAAATAAGCCAAGCATCAAATCCTAACACTCTCTAGCCAAAGAGCAATGAATGAGAAGGTGATCCACAGATTCCTCATCACGAAGACACAAATAACAACGATTGACCACCACCTGGCTTGTCCTTCTCAAATTATCCTGGGTTAAGATCCTACCCAGAACCGAAGTCCACACAAAGAAAGCTACCCTGAGAGGAGCTTTGGAACTCCAAATAGACTTCCAAGGAAAACGGACTCCATGATCAAATGAGAGGCACCTGAAGAAAGACCTCACCTCAAAACGCCCCTTGGAGTTTGCAACCCAAGACCAACAATCCGAATCCTCCTCCACAATTCTCTGGCGATACAACAGCTCCCAGAAACGAATGGCCTCCTTGATCTCCCAATCCTGAAAGAAACGCTTGAATCGAACATCCCAAACCAGTCTCCCATTATCAAGATGATAACAGTTAACTACCATGGCTTGCCTATCCGAAGCAATCCTGTAAAGCTGAGGAAAGGCGAGAGCGAGAGGAACATCACCACACCACACATCCTCCCAAAAACAAATCCTCCTCCCATCTCTAAGACGAAACCGAATGTGCTTGGAAAATTCATCCCAACCCTTCCGAATAAATTTCCAAACCCCCACCCCCCGAGGATCTTTAACTTCCAATGAACACCATCCTCCTCTCATCTCCCCAAAACGACAAGCCACAACCCTCCTCCAAAGCCAATGTCTCTCCACACCAAACCTCCACAACCATTTCCCAAGGAGGGCCTTATTAAAAGGCACCAATTTACGGAGACCCAACCCACCATTCCGAATTGGCTTGCAAACCTGATCCCAACGCACCAAATGAAACTTACACTCTTCACCTCTACCCCCCCACAGAAAATTACGCTGCAACCTCTCAATCCTCTCCGCAACTGAAGAGGGAATCTGAAAAGAGAGATAAAGATATTAAATAAATAAATTATAGGACGATAGAAATATTAGGGATGTAAATATGTGATTAGTTATATATTTTAAAAATGTATATATAAAAAAAGAACCTTTTGACATTTTCATAGTAGTATAGTATAGTATAGATGTAGATATAATCTAGATTTAGATAGATATAGATAGATAGATATTATAGATGTAGATATATATGTAGTATGAAAAGGTCCGACTGTTATCTCTCTCTCGTTCTCTATTTATTTTTCTGTCTCATGTGATTTAAGATCTTGGCTAGCTATATTTCTTGAATAATTTGTGAATAATTTTTTCATTTTCTGCTTGTGTTTAATTCATTCTTACCAGATAATGGTTTGCCACTGCAAACAACCTTCAGATGGCCGAATGGGTTGTGGAGATGGATGCTTGAATCGGATGCTTAACATCGAATGTGTTAAAGGGACATGCCCATGTGGGGGGCTTTGTACAAATCAACAGGTACTTCATACTCTTCTACCGGATTAGTGATCCCTTTGTTATATTCATTGGTTTTATTTGTATGCAAGGAGCATAATTTGTATTAAACTTTTTCCTTGCAGTTCCAGACACGAAAATATGCCAAATTGATGTGGTTTCGATGTGGAAAGAAGGGTTATGGGTTGCAGTTGCAAGAAGATATCTCTAGAGGACAGTTTCTTATTGAATATGTTGGGGAGGTAGTTTGCACATTCTTTTGAAACATTTCAGTTTATATAAACATAAGTGTCTTTGGGGATCCGGTTACTGTATTCAGGCTCATGATTTTATCATGCTTTCACCAAATATTAATCTTAAATATAGCAATTTTTTTAATGGGTTCGAAACTTTTTATCTTTTATAACTATGTCAGACTAAATGATGGATGTTTAGGTAGTTTTCAAATTTTCATTCTTTTGGAACAATTTAAAAAGATGAAGTTGGAGGTTCTTACTTCTGTTAATGGGTTAAAATTGGACAATCTGTTTCAGTAACGTCGTACAAGGAAGAAAATCTGTAGGGGATAGGAATTTATCCCCAGATTGTCATGTCACTGTAAGAAGGATACTCTGCATGAGTTGATACTCACCCGAACTTTGCTTCGGTTGTTTGCACAAATCCAGCTGGACCTAAATTACATCTTGATGCTTTTTTAATTATTAATGATGTTTCTCTTTCAATGAATTTCAGGCTGTGAATGTGCTTTTGAGTGTGTGTTTTTTCGTTAGTGAACTTGATTTCTGATTGCCAATATGTCCTGGTTTAGGTGCTTGATATGCATGCTTATGAGGCACGTCAAAGGGAGTATGCTGCAAAGGGTCACAAACATTTTTACTTCATGACGTTGAATGGCAGTGAGGTTAGCAATTTGAGCTTCTTTATTGTTTTTTGAACAGTAATCATATTATAGTCACATATTGTTAATAATTGTCCAATGAGCTTGTAATTTAATATATTATGACACTATTTGGTTGTTTTCATTTCATTAATTTCCCCCCTAATTCAGTGAATATATCCTTTCTCTCTCTATGCACGCATGTATATTAGTTTTGGGAAATGTAGATGATGCTCTTAAAACAAGTTACTGTGTCTTTCTGGGAAAGATGTTTGTTAGGTGTGATAACGGTTGCTTTGGATATGTAAATATGTTATTGTTAATTCAAAGACTTTTCTGGAAGTGTTGGTAATTTTGAGATGTGGTAAGAATTGGTTTTAGTAGAAAAAGCTTTGACTTCAGATTGTTAGGTTCTTTCATCTGGTTTCATGGTTGTCCCTTATTTTTTGGGTAAACAGCTACCTCCCTTGAGGTTTGTCATAATTATAGGGACCTCCCCTCTTATTTGAATATTACACTGGGACAGAGAGTTTGTCAGTCCATTATATGATGGCTTGGTTATTGGATTATAAATCTGTTACACTTACATTGCCCTCCATTTCTTGTCATTTTTATCCTTAAGAGGAAGCAAGGTATAAAGATAATCACTAATCACTAATCATCAACCACTACTGAGTCTACTGTGTTATTGATTTCATAAGAATCAGCCCAAAAGTAGAATTAATCACGTGTCAAGAATTCTTGGATTTCAAAATGCAACTCTAATTTCTCAATTATAAAATTCAAGTATAAGGAATCATCTTCACTATCAATACCAGTAGCATACATCGCGATGAATTTAAGGAGGATGACCAAGAGAAAAATGAGAATTACAAAGTAATATTAAGTAATTGCTATCGTAGTGACCCCATTATTTGTTTGAACTGATGAATGACAAGGTGAAAGGGGTTACAAACAAAATCTAAATACAGAAAAGAATGGAGAATAGACACTGAACCAACTCGAGACAAGTCCAAAACACACATCCACGCATCACAACATATACTTGGTTTTACCTACTTAAAGCAGCAAATCCCAATTGAATTTGGGATGTGCCGGTTCATTGGTGGTCGAAGTGGAAGCTGGGATGGCATCGAATGTTTCCCATTTCGTGGTTATGACAACGTCCCCTGACGACGTTGAACACCTTGAGGACTGCTGCTGCTGTGTTTGCATAGGCGAATGCCCACCACTGGAAGAATGCCTTGAATGCAGCTGTTGAATTGGTGAATGTACTCAAACCATTTGAGTAAACTACAGATTTGAATAAAGTTTTGAACCCTAAACATGTATAAACTACGGATTTTAAACCATTTCTCTCTGTAGTTAACTCGATCGTTAGCTATATGTGTCGCAAATTTGAATAAAGTAGTGTTCTTTTTTCATTGGCGTATATATAGTAGATGATACTTATCAAAAGATAGATACAGGAGATGATAGAAATGGTATTAATTTCTCTTCATAATTTTTGTTAGCAATATAGTGCTTTTGAGAGAAGGACTGGCACTCTAGGTTATGGTATTTCAAAGAACGCAAAAGCCCATACTAGAGTAGAGGGGGATGAATAGGTCTCAAAAAACTAAATTATTTACCTTTAACAAAAACTTAAAATTTAAATAATATAAATAAACAGAAATTTAAACTTAAACTAACCAAAAACCTAAAAAGTATTATACTGCTGAAATATAGAAATCATGCCACACAAGAACACCTATTTTATGCAAAAATTTCATTGGGGAAATACAACAAGACCTAGTTCAAGCAGATCAAATCAACTATAGAAGAAAGGTCCTAGAATCACTTACCTCATATCCAGAATCGTGCCAAATGTTCCTCCACAAACTCTGCTCAAATTCTATGAACCCATTTGTCACACAATTCTCTCTTCACATCCGTCTCCTCTTCTAATCACCCAACCTTGTAGGGAGCGTGGATTGATTTGTACTGAACTCCTTGGAGTACTTGGATTGAAGTTGCTTAATACTCTAGAAGAACACTCACCATCTAGATGTAATAATGAATGAAATAAAAAATTCTAGCAATCGATTGCTAGGTTGCACTCGATATATCTCTATACGCTTAATGTAATTGCCTGTGTCAATATGTGTTGGTGAAAATATAGGAGCCTTGATAGATTTTTGAAGTTGAAAAGTTTAGGGTTTAGGTGTTTAAATCCTTCATGGAAACTGCCTTTGCACAATATTTGATTGTTCCAACTTGGGTTTGATTGATTGAACCGAGCCCAGTGAGGGATGATCAATGCTTTTATAGGTCGGACTCCCTGCACTTCTGACAAGTAGGTTTTTCGATTCAAAGCAACTTTTATGGCGATTCAAAGCAGCTTTTATGCATCCAAAACTTCTTTTTAAGATCAAAACATGTTTGTTTTGAACCCTAAACATGTATAATGCTGAGAACTCATGGATATGAAACTCTATTTTGGTGAATGCCCCCCCTCCTTTTTTGAAATTTCATATTTCCCTTTGATGGAGGTAGCTCAACTTACTACTTTTGAAATATATAAACAAACTTGAAATCAAAGATTACAGACTCTGTTCGGTACAGAATTTGCCAATGATGTCATATTGACCTAACAGAAGAAAAGACTCACATGTTACCTTTTTTATATATGCATTTCTTGTTGCCTTATAGTACATATAGTGGTACATTAAGTTACTTATATTGCCTTATTTAGTATTAGTTGTTCTTATTGCAATCTGAATCTTCTTTCGATGACTGGGAAGTCTTTTGTGTTTAGTATTACGTTTTCTTGTTCCAATTTGACTTTACGGTGATGCCTTCTTGCTGTACGTGCCTGGGAAGTGTTATGTGCTCTATTATTCCGTTGAACTATCGATTAAAAGTTGTACAAATAACTTTATTGTTGTTTGGTTTTACTACCATAATTCATTTTTAATATAACGTCCACATTTTCCCTTTCTTCAGGTTATAGATGCATGTGCTAAAGGAAATTTGGGGCGGTTTATAAACCATAGCTGCGATCCAAATTGCCGTACAGAAAAGGTGAATATATTTGTAAGCTTTGGTTATTTAAATGTAGTCTTATAATTATTTGTGTTTCTTCTTTCATCTACTTTGTAAATATTTAATGAACTATGGAGTGGATATTCTAGCAAGATTAGAACCTTTTTAATTGGTTTATTGCCTTTTATCTTTTTGAATAATCACTTTTTGAATAATCACTTTTTTTGTTACTTCTTTCTTTTATCTGTGTTTTTCTTCTCTTCTTCTTCTTTCTCTTGTCTCTCATTGAGTGTGGTACTAATTTTGGAAAGGCTGCTACAAAATGAAACCTAATGTGTAAAAGTTGCCACATTGACAATACATCACTAAATAACACATTTTTTTGGATGTATGTTGTTATTATTTTTCGGTTAGGCATTTCATGGGGAATGTGTTGGCTGACTTGCATGTAATGTATGTCAAAACTCTCAAATGATTGCTTGATTAAATATATATATATATATATATATATATATATATATATATATATATATATATATATATTATGTCATAGACTGTTTGGTGTAAAAGCATCAGCATAGCTTACCGAAAAAAAAGCGTCAAAATACATGAGAAGCTACCACAACATCAATTATAATCATCACAGACAGCATCAGCTCAGCGGCTAGTTGGTGGAGATGATCTTTAAGCTAAAACAAAGACCGTCAAGTTCACTGTACTACTTATTTGAGAAATCTGCTTATCGTATGATTTTCTCTTCTTTTTTATTAATTTTTGTTTCTTTTAGGGGAGACGAGAGTAAAGTATCTGTATGAGTTCCCTTTCATTTTCTTTCATTTTTCTCTATGAATGCGCCATGGATCTGGTTTATCCCCCCACAGCACTGTTAGCGTATTGCTTACCTGTCAACAAAAGAAAAAAATGTTATTCTGCCTAATTCCAGGAAATTGGATAAAGAAGATGCTCTCTGGCCTGGTAAATGGTAGTATATTGTTGAATTGATTTTTGACTTCAACATATCTGCAATTGTTTGCAAATTTCTTTCATTCTCTTTCTGGAACATAGTATAGTTGTACATTGAACCTCTTATAGGGATTTGAAAAAGACAATACTGTCGCCGTTAGTTATCAACTAAAGGAAAAGCAGTCATTACTCTTTTCATGGAAAGTTCGTTTTCAAATTTTTTATATGAAGTTATTAGCATAATAGGGTATCTGATTTTTTATGTAAGTGCTAAAGTATTACAAAAGCATCCTTATTAGGTAATCACTTGTTATAAGGTAAGGCGTCTTTTAGAAAATCAAACAAAAGGTCTAGCTTTATTCTTGCTGGCTTATCATCTCGCTATCTCTAATATAGTATATTGCATACTTTATTTTTTTGGGTTAACGGGTGTTATTGTACATCTTTGGGGGATCTTTTAGATTTTGTGGATAGCTTAAAGCTTTAGCTGTCGCCTTTGGTGTTTTGTGTATTCTTCTGCGAGCACTCCCCTTTTGAGCACGTTTTATGAAATCTTAACCAAAAAAAAAAAAAAAAGAAAATTTTTTTATCACCCTGCTTTCAAAGCATCCTGGCATGAATATGACACCATACTGTATTTTTGAGATACTTTGAAACTGTGGCTTGGTGCCCTTTTAGGAAGGACAATTATGTCGAAGTTCAAGTGTTGGGGAACGGCTGCGATTTGCATACATGTGTTGCACATTTTTCAATGTTACTTTTGGAGAAGAGGAAAAGAGAAATATAATTAGGAATTTTTGTAATTTAAGGCTATATTATTATGTTTCTTGTGGAAGAATGGTTTCTAAGATAGTTAGAAATTTTCTAATTTAAGAATTCTACCAAGAGAATTATGTTGAGCCTGCTAATTTTGGAAAAGGAGAATTTGGAAGCTACAAGTCATTTGTTCCCTATTAGTTTATATTTTGTGAGTTTTAAGAATATATCCATTTTCTTTAGTCAGAGATTTAGGCCCATTGTCAGTCAATATATTTCCTTAAGGAATAGAGTGTTTTTATACAGGAAAAATAGTAGTTTTTGATATTTGTTATAAGTTTTCAAAGGAAACTGATGACATGTCACATCAATCTGTTCATCATGCCTGATGGATTCATGACCCAAATTGGTATAAGTAATGGTCCGGTTAACTGGACTATGCAATCTTGTGAAACTGCTTTCTTTTCTGTGTTTATTGATGAGAATCCTTGAGCACTTTTAATTCTGATGGGAGTGCTCGGGCATGGTGACTTCTTATTCTTGTATTTTTTTTATGATGCATGTGAAAGTCCTATCAAGAGTTTTGAGAAGTCACCTTTTTTTTGGGTAACTTGAATGGAGAAATTGGGTTATAAACATTTTAAAAATATTTGTGGTTTAAATATCAAAAGATTATGATTTCCCTCCTTTCCTTTGCCCTTTTTTAGCAAATGAAAATATTATTTTTGCAATTCCTTTAAGGTATTAGGCCAGAAAGTTTGTTTCTCTGAATTTAGACAGTTGAATGTATGTTAATTAAAACCCGTGCATTCAATTTATTTATGGACAAACTGTGACATGACTTTACGTCAACTCGAGCAATAAAAAGAAACAACTTGAAAATTGGAAAGCAAAGTTTGTTTCTACAGTAGGAAAAAGAGACCATAATATACACTATGGCTTTTGCTTTATATTGTTAGATGTGATTGTCTTGAAGTTATATTCCAAAATGAGTTGGAATAGTGTTGTTGAAGTCCAATGAAGGATTTTTCAGTGAAGGATTTTTCATTTTCATTCTTTTTGCATGGCCTTGTTTTACCATTTTATATACCAGATTGATGATATTGCAGAGAGGCTTTATCTTTGGTTAGTGGGTCCAAAGTGTGTGGAGTGAAAAAGGAAGAGGTTTGGTGATTAGTACAGCTGAAGAAAAATTAGGCTCTGAGTAGTTGACTGATTTTTTGAATATAACTCCTATTAGGTTTGGAGAAATCTTCAAAGGCTAGGCTGTGATGTCCCACATTGCCTGGGGAGGAGATGTTGGCACTTATATGTGTTGAAACCTCCCATCTGTATAGAGATGTTTTGAAAACCGTGAGCACAGAGAGTGTGCAAAGCGGATAATATCTAAACAACGGGGTGGGTCGTGACATAGGCATTTACTAGAGATGAGATAAGATGAATATTAGGAAACTTCCAATCCTATACAGTTTCGTGTTGGTAAATTGGGCATCTATATTCCTATCGATTAGTTCAATATAGGAAAAACACTGATTGAAATTTTAGGATTTGTTAGCTAATCTTTCCAAATGAAACTTGGGAAAAGAAAAAGTCGTCCTTTGGATGACATTTAATGAAGGATAGGTTATGGTAGCTACAGAAAGATAATAATGACTGTTCTTTTAAAAAAATAAAAAAGAACACTACTAAGACCTGTGGGAACATTGCCCAGAGTAAACGCAAAACAATCCAAATTTATGCTGTTGTTGGCCTCATAGAAAAGCCCTAAAATTGAATTATTGTATCATCCTCCTTATTAGAAATATGTTACTAGTGAGAAGATTGCTGATTAACCGGAAACTTGATATTTTAGAAATATTACTTGCTAAGCTGTTCCACAAAGTTAGCGGATTTGTAATATAATAGCTAAATAAATCCCAATACGCCATTGGTCATTGCCTCATCGGTCACTTTAATACACACTTAGTTGTATAGGCAGGACACTTCCTACCCCAGTTTCTATGAAGTAGCAGGTGATCTCCTTGGTTGGTTGTCTCCTAGGCTAGACTAGACCTGTTTAATTCTTGTCTTGTTCATTTACATATACCGCACTATGTTATTTGTATTTATAAACTATACGATAGTTAACATCTTCGAAGAAAAAAATTATTTTGTGCTTGATTCTAAATATTCATGAAAATATATGTTTAAAGTTTGCACTATTGTAATTTTTAAGGGGAAAGCTAACCTCTCCACCTTCATGGGGAGGATAAGCTTCTCCCCACATTTTTTGGCCAAAAATACCAGTTATTAGAATTTTTAAAAACATCAACACCAAGGGTATTAGTGTAATGTGATTTCAGAATGAATCTACACCCTAATCCTCTCTAATGTAACTGTCGACTCTGTCAATCGGTCACTCTATGCCAATACCGAAATCCATGGAAGCTACACTATTGATCTGCCAAATCCTCTCAATCGAAAATGTCTCTCTCTCTCTCTCTCTCTCTCTCTCTGTGCTAGAATCCTTGGAACCCACAGTATCTATGCTTGTGAACCACGCCACCACCGTCGTTCCCTAACCTCAACGCCTCCACCATGCCGGGACCAATGTCGACGTTGTTTCGCTGGAATACATAGTGGCGGTGGTGGTAGTAGGGGTGGGAATGGTGATGGTGGTTGTGGGGGTGAGGATGGTGGTGGCCACAGACAGATTGTGGTGCTTGAGGCTAGATTTCCGGCAACCCCCATGGCTATGGGGTTAATTCACTAGAATACACAGTTGTGGGGGTGGGGATGGTGATGGTGTTGATGGTGGATCATGCCGGAATAGACAGTGGTGGTGGTGGTATCAGTAATGGTGGATCACGCCGGAATAGACATGGTGGTGGTGGTTGCAGGGATGGGAGTGGTGGTTGGGGGGGGGGGGGGGGGGGGGGCGTCGGTCTGGGTTTTTTTTTTGGTGGCAGTGGTTGTTTCACATAAAAGAGACATGGTCTAAAATTATATATTGACTAAAATAACCTTCCAGTAAGATGGTTATAACTATGTATTAAGGACATATTGGTCTCTTAAAAATGGGGACAAGCTAATTCTCCCCATGAAAGTTGGGAGGTTAGCTTTCCCCAATTTTTAATTGTTTTTGATTTATAATCACATTTAATTTGGTTAATGCATATGCATATGAACGGATTTATGAACATTACATAAACCTCTTAGTTGATATATCAAAAATACCCTTTTTAGAATTTTTTTATTATTTGCGCTTGCATTTCTTGAATTTTTCCAATTGTATATTTATTTTGTTAAATTCATATGTAAATAGAAAAGATATGTGTGTTTTGGCTTTTAGCTAATCCATTGAATTGATATGTTGAAAATTTTCTTATTTTGGTCTTTGACTTGTGTTGCATGGTTTAATTATTTTTTATGTACTTAATATCCATTATTATCACAAACGTGCCTTAACTTCAATCAGGCTCTTGCCTTACATTGCATTTTGCACTTAGGTTCCAAAAGACCTTTGGTGCCATAGTGCGCCTTGAGTCTTTAACAACTATGAGCCCGGCTGCAGGGGAGTTCTTTTTTTCCCCATAGCTGCAGCAGCTGTTTGGTTGAAATGAGGAAGATTGGGTTCGGTCCAGGGAAGTTTATGGTAATCAGTGGTCACTAAATATTTTGTGACCTGATGCAATTTTGTCCACACTAGTCACTGGTTTTTTAAAAATAATTGGGTAAGGGAGCCTTAAATAAGTTCAAATAGAGTTCATATTTGATATTCAGGCCTAATATCTTGAATATAAGTTTATATAGTGCCTTTTTTTTTTTTGTGTGAGCCATACTTGGACCCAAAATTTTTTGCCATCCTCTAATCTTCAGATTGGGCTACTTTTTACGTGTAATTTGCTCTAGCACATGTGTGTGCACCTTGATGCATGCAGAATTGTAGTAGCACATCTGCTATCATATTTTATTTTGAGACACATTTATTAGATATCCCTTTTTTTTTTTTGAGAACTTTTCAAATAACATTAATGTTGAAAGTAGGTTGATGCCAATAATATTAACAAGGAGTTAACGGGAAGTTCTGGGAATTTTGAACATCATTATTGTTATTGTTCTGTTTTGACATATTTCTGTTGCATCATTTTCTATCTCGCTTCAAGATTCAATGCATAAAACAATTCATTAATTGTAATTATTATAATTATAGAGATAAGGTTTGAACGCTGATAAAATGATAACATACTAACTAGTATAAATTACCGACATTACATAACAACATTACACAATGGCCTTGGATTTTATCGAGTCAGTTACATACTGATTTATCGGTGTATGGAAATGTGATGGGCACTACAGAGAATGGTATTGTTACGGTCTGTTTCTTTTTATGAAGAATTAGAGAGAGTTTGCTACAGGTGGCATTTAATTATCAGTGTCTACGCTTTAAATGAGACGTGGACATTTTGGAATTTATTGATTCCTTTTTCATTTAAAATAAAAAATATTACAAACAACAAAATGCATAAATGAGACATGGACATTTTGGAATGTATTGATTCCTTTTTTATTTCAAAAATATAACAAACAACAAAATGCATAAACAGAATGATATCAAACAATGTAATGGCTTTCTTTCCATTTGTTAACTTCATTTGTAGTGAGATTCCACTTTCCATAATTGGTCCTTTATTAAGGGCATATTTATTTCCCCAAATTAGATCAGGAATATATTAAAAGACTCAATTCCATGAAGTCTGAAAACTCAGTGTTCAAAAGCTGCATTGTTTTCTGATTTATTAACAGTAAGATACTATTTAATTCCATTATTTTAGTTTTTTTAGTTGTCTAAGTTGGTATCGAACTAAATATGTAGATGTTTCCTTATGGGGCTATATATAATCTAGAAAGATTGAAAAATGGTTGCATTTTGTTTACGTAGAACTTTATGTTGTCTTCTATTTGTCTCTGTTTTTTTTTTTTTTTTTTTTTTTAAAAAAAAATCAACAGTAAAAGAATCAAATTGTAACCCTACACCTTTGGGGCTGTATACGATTTAGAAAGATAGAAAGTGATGATTGGATGCAACAATTCACTTTTTTTACCAACAGGCCAATGGCCTAGCGGTACCAGGTCCCTACTTCTCAAAGAGAGGTCAAGGGTTCGAGCCTCAGTGGAGGTATGTGTGTGTGAGTACCAACTAAGAAAAAAAAAAAAAAAATTCACTTTTTGTTTTAATAGCATTGCAAGTTATGTCTTATGCTGCTTCATCATCTTGTTTTTTCTTTTTTAAATTTACGGTGAAAAGAATCAAAACCATAACACTCACTCCTTTCTTTTACCTGCCAGGAATGTTACTACTAAAAGCCACAATGGCTTTGGTGTCAATTTTTTCTCTTTTAATTATTTTTATCTCAAGGAAACAATGATTCTATTTGGTCTCGGTGGATTGATTTTCCATGTGGAAAAGATAGTAGTTCATTTTCTCTCTATAGATAAATAAATCTGACGCCTATACTTTTTTTGGACATTTCATCTTGAACTTGTTGCTATTATAATCTTGCTGGATTCGTTTCATTGAATTTCAATTATTGAAATTGATGTACTTGTTGCTCGAGTTGGAACTTCTGCGAAACTCATTTTTACACTCATATATACATGTAAAACTATTAACTTTACTTTTGAATTTGCTGAAACAGTGGATGGTGAATGGAGAAGTTTGCATTGGACTCTTTGCTTTGAGGGATATTAAGAAGGTATATTTCCACATGCTTATGTAACTTAAATGCATGGTTGGTGTGTGTAATCCTAAGTTGTTGTACTGCTGGAGCTTTACTACATGTTAGGAGTGCTCTTCACTTGCATTGACTGTGATTTTTGATAGTCTAGGATTTGCTTTTGGTATATAGAAGTCTGAACTAATTGTTGATAACAGTTTGTTTGCCCTTTAATCTAGAGTTCATGTTTCAAAGGAAAATGCAGCCACCAAATCCCTCCCTCTTTCCTTCTCTCCAAATGTACAAGAAAAACAAGATGTCCAATGATTATATGTAGTTGAATTGATATATGTACTGACATCAACAACAACAACAACCAAGCCTTTTCCCAATTACTTGATGTCGGCTACATGAATCCTATGTTTCCATTCTGCTCAATTAAAGCTATAGCCTTAGTCAGTCCATGCGGTATCATATCTTCCTTTACTTACTCTACCTACATTAACTTTGTCTTCCTCTTCCTTTAGTATTACATGTACTAACATAAGTAATTCCTTGTTATTTATTACCCTTCTGACCTTTGAAGTGGAGCAATTTTGGAGTCATATTTTAAATCAGACAAAAGAATGAATCATTTCTTAACATGAGAATTTAGCAACTGACAGTCATTCTGATTTTGTTTTGCATACTATCAAAGACGTTGAGTCATACTTGCAAATTTTCATTCTGGCAACCTAGGTTCTAGAACGAATGACGTTATAGCCTTTCAGCAGTTTACTTGACCATTTTGTCACCATTTTGCACCAAACCCATATCCTCTAAATACACATGACAAACACATAAGTATATTGATATTACCCATATACATTGGTATTACTTTTAAATCATTTGTTCCGGGTAGGTTTTGCATCTACATTCTTATGATGTTGCTTACATTTGTCTTTTTTCTTTGTTATTTTATTTTATTGAATTGACTATTTTTTCATATCCGCTTTCATTAATTTAGAGTTCCTCAAATTTTTTCTCTTAATCATTGTAGTTTCTAATGTTCATACAAGATTTTTTGTTTTTTATGCTAATAATAGGAAATTGATTAATCTAATTAATTAGGAAAGATAACGAAAAAGATGTATTTGAGAAGCAAAAGAAAGAAAAAAAAATATTAGCTAAAAGTGAAATATTTATGAAAGGCAACAACAATTAGGTTCAATATTAGAAAATAGAAATTTTGGAGATATTTTATCCCTATGACATCCTCCAACCTTAAAATTGGATGGATGTTTTTTCTATCTTTGTGGCAAAGAAATGGAGTGGATGGGTTCTTTCACTGCGGGGTTGGTTTATTCCAATATTATTATTATTTTTTGATAAGTGTTTTTTCCAATATTATTGTCCCATCCGTCTCAACATTCGCATTTTCACTGCTCACCTTATGCACGTCATGCTGTTTTGTTGCCCAGCATTTTGGGCTGCAACTCGGGCGGGCCCAACCCGGACCAACATTAGCCCAGCCCAAAAATTTTCGGCTTGGGTTGAAAAAGTAAGAATCCAATTTTATTTTGGGCTGGGCTCAGGTTATTGTGTTGGAAAACCCAAAGCCTAAATTGAGCCCGTCCCAAATTACAAACCCGATGAATCTGAGCATTGAACTCGATATATATATGTAATATATTATATATATATATATTTGTATTTTGCATGTGATTGGTTATTCTGTGCACCCTGAATCTCCACATCTATTTCCCCAATAAGGAATTATTGAACACCGCCAATCTTCTAACTTCCAAAACCCCCCTGCTGAATAGTCCTACAAACCTTAGTTTACAAGGTGATATCTGATTACATTACCACCCCTCAGGAAATTCCGCTGTAGCTTCTCAGGTCTCACCACAACAGAGGCCAAGATATGAAAAAGCGGAAGATAGTTGATGGGGAGGTTTGAAAGAGTACTCTTGATAAGAGTAACCCGCCCACCTTTCGAAAGGTATTGCTTCTTCCTCCCAGCCAACGTCCTCTCAATCTCTCTACCACTGAATCCCAGTTGGAGACCTTCCTCATCTCCAATTTCTCCTTCATTATACGACTATCTATCATGTTGTATAGGTACTAATTAGTTATTGTTTTTTTTTTTTTTTAAATCCTATATACTTCTAGGTCATACAAGTTTTGAGATGCTAAAATCATGGGCAGTTAGTTGTGCTAAACTTCATTTAATAAACATACTGTGTCACTGTTGACCTCTGCAAATTTAATTCTCCTTATGATATTGTTGAAATCCTTAGATGTGCTTTTTCTTAACACGAACAACACTGGTGCATGAGGCTCCCTTTGAAACCTGACATAGTAAGGTGTCTTATACAACAAATTTTTTTTCTTCATATTTATCTCTGCTTCTTGATTGTTGGCATATCGGAAGCCACATGCCATAGATTGCTCTGTTTGTTGTAGACAAGAGTCTGTTCTTTCTTCCTTTACTTGAGGTAATGATTTGTTGCCCTTTCCACTCAGCGGACGCATGTTTGCAACTCCCGACTTGTCCTTTTCTGGTATTGTACTTTTCTCTTTTTGGGTTATCAGATGTCTAGTTTTCCACTGTATACCCGAAAGGGCATATATCATAATGATTAATCAGCAAATTTCTTACCATGTTATTGATGTCCTTCGTGATGGTAGTGCTTCTTCCACGAATAAAGCCCGTGCTTGCACATTCTACTACTATGTTCAAAGTTCAGTTAAATCTTCATTTCCCCCCCTTTAAAGTATTAGGGTCAAAGAGTGCTGTGAAGATATGAATTTTCTATCATAGTATGCTTGAAAGGAATAAATGCAATTTGAGAATCGCAAGTCATTAAGCACTTAAAATAATATGACTTGTATAATAGGATTGTGTAAACTCAAGTTGTGGTGGGGACATTTTGGTTTTCAAGACTGAGTGAAGTGCTTGATAAGTGTAACTTCAACTACTCCTAATCCTAAATATGTGCAAGTGAAGAGAAAATTTTGCATCCTTGTAATTTTCACCTTCCAGTAGCATTATGAGATTAGGTTATTCTTCAGTGAAACCACTTACATAGATAACACACGTTTCTGCTTTGCAGACCCATGCATGCTGGGGACTATTTACAAAGAACAATCAGTAGCATTTATGAACTTGTATGGAATGAACCATTCGTTTTCTTTCTCTTTGCTATTTCTTACACTTTCAGTTGGACTGTGTTCTGCACAGTTTATGATCCCAGTTGTAGATCCATCCCCCAAATGCCCAATCAGCACTAGCTTAACCCAAAAAATATCTGAAGCATATAATTCTTCCATTTAAAACAAACTACTTCCAACTATGCCTGGTGGGTTCAAAAGGTTCCTTGCAACACTTACCTCCTTAACTGTTAGATCAAGCGTCATAGCGGAATCTATTAGAAGTGTTTCTAATATGCGTGTGCACCTGCGTCTGTTAAGAAATAACGCCTGAAAAAGGTCGTTAACTTTTGCTTGTTTCATATGGATGAACGAATTCAGAACAATAGTTGATTTTGTTCAGCTTAGCTGCCACTTCTTTATACAGTTATTTATTTCTTTATTATTTTTCATTTTTTGTCTTTATTAACTTTACATACAGAATGTTGAGAGTTGGGACTTAAGAACACATTTGGTGCCTTGCTGGATTCCATTGGATTTTAAAGAATTTTCCTGTGGCTATGCATTTGTTCACTTACCTTTGTTCGTTTTTATTTCCATCTCCTTTGGGGGTTTAGTGCTATCATCATATTTTGTGTTCTTATGCTTGGAAGCTATGTCATGTCAGGGTGAAGAGGTGACATTTGATTACAATTATGTACGGGTGTTTGGGGCTGCTGCCAAAAAATGTGTTTGTGGTTCACCTCAGTGTCGCGGCTATATAGGTGGTGATCCTCTAAATACCGAAGTAATTGTTCAAGGTGATTCAGATGAAGAATATCCGGAACCTGTAATGGTTAATGAAGATGGTAAAAATGATGACACCTTTGACAATATAGTGTCTGCATCCAGTTCCTATCATGGTGCAGAAACTCGAATTGCAGAGAATCTACTAAAAAGCAAAGATGGAATGGACAAACCAGCAATTGCTGTTGGACAGTTGGAGACTACTCCCAAGACTCAAACTGCAGAGATCTTAGTAAAAGATAAAGATGAAATCCACAAGTCCATAACTGCTGTTGGACATTTAGACATCACAGCAGAACATGATCATTCCATGAACAAATTTAAATCTGCTGCTTCACAATTGCATTTGGAAGAGGAATCAGTGGGAAAATTACCATCTTCTGTTCAACCAGTAGAAGCTTCTCTACAACCAGATGATTTAACGAGCAAAACCACGTCTTCTGTACAGCAAGATCTTTCTGTAGTGAATGAAACTATAAACGAATCCTCGTCTGTTCAACGATTAGAGACTTCTTTGATAACTGCGACTAGGAAATTGTCGTCTGATATGATTGATAGTAAGAGGAAGTCCAAACCTAGCACAGTTGAAGACAGGCGCGCTTATTCAAAATCACGTCCTCGCGTGAAGAGTTCGTCCTCATCTTCAGTTAAAAAGGGACAATCCAATTACAGTTCTGTGAATGTCAACAAACCTCAGGTGGTGACCAACAAGTCTCTTGTGCTGTCCTACAAGCCCAAAAAGCTATTTGAAGGTTCTTTGAGTGGCCGTTTCGAAGCTGGTAGGTGATTTTATTTTTTCTTTTCACTGAGGGTATTAGTGTAGTGGTACTATAATAATTTTTGCCTTCCATTGCATCCAGTTGAGGAGACACTTAATGAGTTGCTAGATGCTGCTGGGGGAATCAGCAAGCGCAAAGTAAGCAATTTCTGCCCATTTGTCTTGATTCCTTAATCTTTTTCCTATGATGTGGTGTTTATAAGTTTTGGGAATTTGAGAACTTAAATGTTTTTTCACCTGATGTTATTCAGTGTTTGCATGTGCTTATTTTGGTGATCGGTTAAAAATGTGAATATATATGTGTATATATATATATTGCTCATTCATTTCATTATATCATGCTTCGTTGTAATTAATTTTTTCTCGTTTCTTCATATTAAGTATTTGGAGCATTTATGCCAATTCATTTTCATGGTGGCATATCTGGAAAAAATCTGATAAAAAACTCGTTGTTTGACAGTCTTGTTATTCATCTAGTTTTACCATCCATTCTCCTTGGTTCCTCCGTTTGTTTTACAAAGCAGTTGTGTTTCCCTTAGCTTTATATCTTTAGTTTTTCTGCAACTATTACTTGTATGGTAATATTTGTTCTCTTGTTGCTGTTTGATATGCATCTTGTCATATCGTTTACATATTTTCAAATACATCTGGTTTTTGAACAGGATGCCACCAAAGGCTACTTGAAGCTGCTTCTTCTAACTGCAACTTCAGGTGGTAGTGGCAATGGGGAAGCAATCCAGAGGTGATTTTACTTCTTGCTTTTCATTTTCCAGTCTTATCTAGTGATTTAAGGGGTCATTGTTCGGTGCATTATTAAAAGTTCAAGGTGCCATGCATGGAAATGGCATTTGAGTTTGAGGGCAGTCACTTTGTGCAAATGATAAGAAAAAGTTTAGGTCTGTATCTAGTTCACCCTTCCCAGCGTTCCCAACTAATGTGGACCGTTCTAAGTAATGACCTTTTTTTCTCCTTCCTTCTTTTGGTTGCGTGGGTAGGGTTGGAAAGGCTTGAGTTCAGCTATGAATTTTTGTATCCCCTGTTCATTTTAATGATCTTTTCACATTTTTCTTCTTTTGTTTCGCAGCAATCGAGATCTTTCGATGATCCTTGATGCCCTCCTGAAAACTAAATCTAAAACAGTTTTGTTTGATATAATTAGTAAAAATGGTAATGTCCCAAGCTTTCCTCAATAATTGTATTTTACTTTAGTGTCCATATCATGAAAACTGTGGTTTCTTTATCCCTTTGTAGGTTCGCAGATGTTGCACAACATAATGAAGCGTTATAGACGGGACTTCAAAAAAATTCCAATTCTGCGTAAACTTCTCAGGGTATGTCTATTAGGACCTCACATTTTTCTACCAACTTCATGTTTTCTATGTTTAGAATAGCTGGAAAAAAAAAAAAAAAAAAGTCAATTTGAGATAATTCCATTGTTTGGTGTGACAAATTCTATAGGGTTTTATCAATGGCTGTAAGGTTAGCGAAGGAATGGCTTGGGGGGTTCAGAGCATACTGACTGCAAGTCCTATTGTGTTGGAAAATGATATTCTCAAACCCAACCCATATGATAAAGTATATTTCATGTTTGAAATTTACTTGTAGGGTTGGTTGGGAATGAATTCTACCGATTTCTTGCATGAGATTGCTCGAGCCCATCGATTGGCTATGTTACATGGGCTCGGGTACGTGTGTCGGCAATAGTTGTGCGTCAAAAAAATAGATTTATGAAATCTACCTAAGGACAAAGGGGCGTGAACTATTCTTATTAATTAATATTTCGCTTTTCTTTCTATAATAAAATAATGATATATGTAGAATAGAGTGTCCAACATAGAGTGTTCAGTTGTTAAGCACTTCACTCAATTTGAAGCAGAAGTGAAACAATAAGGGAGTTGTATGTATAATTATATATTGGACTTGAATTTGTAGATATGATACTTAGGTGTATGTCCAACTAGACGTGTCAGACAAATATCCCATATCCATCTCACAGTCGTGCATTCTACATGGGTTTCCATGCTTTTTGAGGAGTCCATGTAGAAGAACAATATAAAAGAAAAAGAAAGAGAAGAGAAATGTGGAAAGGCTTGAATGAGATGAATTACTCATTCACAGCTCTAGTATTTATAAATAAAAGGAGCAGATGTTAATATTATAGGTAAGGAAATTAAATAAAATCATTGCAGATTCTATGCCTAGACATATTTGTAACTATAGTTAAACTGTGATTTAAGGTTATCGTATATCTCAGCTAATATGGTAAGTCACATCGCATAATGCGTGGCTATCATGTCTTGGGGCAAGATTTTGACCATGGACAATCTAAGAAAGAGACGACAAATTACAGTCAATTGGTGTTGTTTGTGTAAAAAGGATGGAGAGTCCGTCAATCACTTTTTCTTGCACTTCCCCGTGTCTCACGATTGTTGGAGCCTTATTTTTGGTTTGTTTGGCGTCCAGTGGGTTATGCCTCAGTCTACGAGGGAGTTGTTTGATGCGTGGAGAGGATGCAGTGTTGGGTACCACACCCGTGAACTTTGGAGGGCGACCCCTCTTTGCGTTTGGTGGTGCATTTGGAAAGAGCGGAATAGAAGATCTTTTGAAGGGGAGGAATCTTCCATTGGGCCTTGAAATATGTTATTATTAGTTCTTTTTAGGTAGGTGATTCGGAGATATTATATATCTATAGAGGAAATCATTGATTTTTTGTTTCTTTGGGTCCTTAGGACCTCGTCCTTGGCTTCGGCCCTTCTATATCTCTCGAGATGTGTTCCCCCTTTGAACGCTCTTTAATATATTTACTTATTAAATAAAATAAAATATGGTAAGTCACATCCCATGATTTGTGGCTATTATATCTCGGCTAACACTCCCCCGCAAGTTGGTGCGTGGATATCTGGGTCGCCCAACTTAGAAAATGCATCCCCAAAGACGACGACCTTGCTTATGCCCTTTATAAGAATGTGTGCAAGCTGTTGAGAGTTAGTGACAAACATAGTGCAAATTTGACTAGAGATGATCTTTTCTCGAATAAAGTGACAGTCAAACTCTATATGCTTAGTTTTGACATGTTGAACAGGATTTACTGCAATGCTAATGACAGACTTGTTGTCACAGTAAAGTGAAAAAGGAAGCGACCCTAGAAGGCACAAGTCTGTCATCAATGTTCTTATCCATAACAACTCACACACTCCAAGAGCCATAGCCCTATGCACTAGATAGAGAGAGAACATCTTGGTTTTTTCTACGCCAAGTAACGAAGTTGCCACCAACAGTAATACAATAGCCCGAAGTTGACCTCCTATCTGAAATTGATCTTACATAATCAACATCTGTCTAATCCTTAACCCGCAAGTGACCATGATTAGCAAACAAAATACCACGACCCGGACACCCCTTCAGATATTGTAGAATCTATTGCATCAAGGTGAGGGGGTGCGAGGAGAGTGCATGAATTGACTCACAACACTCACGGCATAAGCAATGTCAGGTCGAGTCATCGATAAATAAATGAGCTTCCCAACAAGTACCTGATACTGACTAGCATCCAATACTAACATCCCCCTCAGAATTAGTCAACCAAAGATTCTGCTCAATCGGAGTATCAGCGGGATGAGCACCAAGTTGACCAGAAGTAGAAAGCAAGTCAAGATAACATACTTGCGCTGAGAGATGAAAATGCAAGCGAGCCACCTTAATGCCCAAGAAGTACCGAAAGGGACCAAGATCAATCTCAAATTAATGACCAAGATAGCTCTTAACCTCAGCAATTCCGGCAATGTCATTTTCAGTAAGAACAATATCATCGACGTACACAATGAGAGCAACTGTCTTACCGCCTGAATGACGTAAGAACAAGGTATGATCAACTGCACTCATGAAAACCAAACTGGAGCATGGCAATGCCAAAGCGATCCGACTAAGCTCGAGGAGAAGACTCCTTGAGGTCATACAGGGAGCGACGAAGATGACTGACCATTCTGGAATGAGCAGAAGAGTGAAAGCCTAGAGGGGGAACCATATACTCCTCCTGCAAGTCACCATTAAGAAAAGCATTCTTGACATCTAACTAAAATAGAGGCCAAGATTGAATCGTAACAAAGGAAAATAATACGCGAATAGTGTTCATCTTGGCAACAGGAAAGGTGTTGGCTCTAATACCAAGAAGAAATACAATATAAAAGAAAAGAGGAGAAATGTGAAAGGCTTAAATGAGATGTATTATTCATTCACAGCTCTAGTATATATGGATAAAAGGGGCACATGTTAATATTACAAGAAAGAAAATTAAATAAAATCATTGCAGATTCTATGCCTAGACATATGCGTAAATAAAGTCAAACTCCGTTATTTACTTCCCATGATTCGTGGCTATCATATTTCGGCTAATATGGTTAGTTACATCCCATGATTTGGAGCTATCATATCTCAGCTAACACAAGTAATGCACCAGCTAGTTTGTTATTGCTAATGACTATATTTCATTTCTTTATGATAAGAAACGAAAATTTTTATTGGAGAGAAAGAAGGGGCCATTGCCTAGTGCATTGGTAAAAGCTTGGATGGACAAGCCTGAGATCGTGGATTCCAATCTTTAGATCAGTCACTCTGTGTTCAAAAGAGAAAATGTTAGATTCTGGTTTGTACCTGTTTCCCCCCTCAATACACTCTGTGTTGGTGTGTCATGCATGATGTATCCTACTTTCTTCTAAAAAGAAAGGAATACGTAGGGGAGATGGATGAGAGATCCTCCCACAAAAATAAAAGTCTAATATAAATGGGAAGAGAAAGAATGAAAGATACCAATATATCAGCTTCCAATAACCAAAAGAGCCCCATCACTCCACAAGGTTGGTAAATATGGTTATGATTTGCATATATGTAATTGGAATCATAATGAATGATATAGAATGTCTACCATATGCAAACATTATGGATCAGAAGAAGTACAATATGCCACTCGTGTGATATTCTTGCAGGTTCTGGAGCATCTTGATGGGAAGGAGGTACTTACTTTAGAACATATCAATGGAGGTCCTCCTCGTCCTGGAGTAGAGAGGTCAGAAAAAATTATAAGCCTTTTGTATTATTAAATTACTTTTTATTCTTATTTTTCATTCCACAAGTTGGCATGTCTAATTGATAATTTTCATATATTTGTTTAGTGAAAATAACCTTTACTGGATTGAATCTGCAATGACCGTGTGGCTATTAGCATCCTGCATATGTGGATAACAACTTCGGTTCTTTGTAATTTTTAATCGCACATTACATTGATTTGTATGCTTTTATGCAAGATTATTCTTAACTAGATGACCTAAAAAACTGATTGCCTGGTTGACATATGAGCAAGAGCTGAAACATCAAAAGACTTAGATGACATGAGAAATTATAGAGCAAACAAAAATGTAAAATAATACGCCGACCTTCCCTGTTAGAGTTTAGAAAGACTAACGTCCATTGTGCAATTACCAAAATACCCTTGATGATATGTCAAAATAATACTTCATGCTTATGTAAGCATCCAACACTTGAAAATGACCGGTGTGCTCCTGATTCATTGTCCCTGACATACTCTCTCCCCATTGCACCTCACCACTGCTCCCCTTCTCTGCCGCCACCACCACCACACCCCACCTCTCCCTCTTTCTCTCCCTGCCCTCCAAACAGTCCCTTCTCTTCACGACCACTGCCCTTTTCCACTCCACCGCTCTCTCTCTTTCGACGCTTCGCCATCTCTATGCTATCATGATATCATCATCACCTATCTCCAATAAAGGTTTGTCAATCGACTTGAATTCCAGCTGACATGTTTATGTATATGTATGTACCTATACTTGTAAAAATATATTAATTTATGTTAACACTAGTTTGTGGTAGCATTGATGTGAACCTAACCAACTGGATAACAACTTGAGTAAATAATAAGGCTAAATCTGATTTGTGGTTATGGTGGTGGAACAATGGAGTTTCTGTTAGGGTTTGAAGGAGGAAATAATGGAAAAGGTGGCGGTGGGCTGCAGTGAAGATTGAATGATGGAGTTGCAATTGGGATTTGAAGAAGGAAGGAGTGGAGATAGAGAGGGAATGGGAACAAACGTGGTGGTGGGATGGGTCTTGATCAGACATCTATACCTCCACTGACCTGCAGTGCCATCGAATGAATTAGGGCTTGAATTGGATGGAAACTCTTATTTGAGTTGTTGTCGAACGATTTGTCTGAGGAAGGAGGTGGGGGTGGTGGAGGTGAAAAGAGGTAGCAGTTGTTGTGGTAGTGGAGGTGATGGCAACTGGTGGGAATTTGTTACTTATATGTATATTATGATGTATATGCTATATAATTTACGAATATATGTATAATTTATGCTGAATTTTTTAATATATTTATAAATATATGTAAAAATTCTTATATATTTGTTTATTTTTTATATGTATATGTTTCAATTTTATATATATATATATATATATATATATATATATATATATATATTAGTTTTGCATTTAGAAAATGAATTTGCAAGGTAATTATAAAATTACCTTGCAAACATTATGCAATTTTACTAAGATTATGTAAATAAAATTTTATAATATTGCGAAGTGTTAAAATATCAAGGGTTTCTTATCTAATTACAAAATTACCAGCAGTTACCAACGGGCCAGTGGCCTAGCGGTATCGGCCTCTTACTTCCCAAAGGGAGGTCAGGGGTTCAAGTCTCAGAAGAGACGTGTGTACGAGTCCAACTAGGGAAAAAAAAAAAAAAAATACCAGCAGTTGGAAGGTTTGTTTTTTAATTTTGTAAATTTTTCACTTAAAGCAAATTTGCATGGTAATTATAATTACCTTGCAGAGACAATGTAATTTTAATAAGATTATGTAATTATAAAATATTATAATTTTGCAGAGTGTTAAATTGGTAAGTTTTTCTTATCTAATTACAAAATAACTGGCCGGTGGAGGGTTTTTTTTATTTAATTTTGCAAATTTTTCACTTAAATTTGGATTATGTAATTATAAAATTTAACAGTAAAGCTTGTTTTTATATATTAATTTCTGTTTCAAATATATTAAGTATTAATTTTTTTATTTTTTATAATTGAAGTGTTAAAATATTAAGGGTTTTTTTGGTCCAGAAAGTAATGTTTTAAAAGGTCATTTCACTGATTAACAAGGTTAAATTTACATTTCCCTTAACATAAAGCATTTTTGAAATTTTAAAATTATTATTTAACTGGGCTGACAGTTAGAGGTCATAGTTAGTCCATCTTAAATTTTAATTTTTGTGCCAGCTAGATATGCTCTCTCTGTCTCTATCAGCTAGATATGCTCGTTTTCTGTTTTATCAGTTTGAATCTTGCAATTGCTTGAGCGTGTAAACCGTCTAATAGGTGATTTTTGCTTAACGTAAATGTACTATTATTTAAAACAAGTATCTCTAGAGAATGTGTTGTTCTTGTTATTCTAGTTAGAAAGGAGCATTATATGCACTACAGTCCTTTCTTTTTCCTGTCACAGTTTCAGTTTTTGTATCCTTTTTTCAGTATTTTATTTTTTATTGTCTTGTCCGGAATGGAACTTCCAATTATATATATGTATATTCCTCAATGATATAATCCGGATTGTTAAGAAAATTGAAACAATGCTAAGTTTGTTCACTTTGTTGTGGCTATTGGTGCCAGCGGTTCAGTATGGAAACAATTTTCTTCTTTTAAATTTTATTTACTTATCCATTCAAAATGTGCAGTTCTTATTACTTTTGCGATTTCATTATTTATTACTGAGAGATATGTTTCTGTGCAGTTTTCGGGAGTCAATTTTGACATTAACAGAACATGACGACAAGCAGGTACACTCTCTAAAATGTCTTTCTTTTTCAAGGTTTGTGATATTATTAGGTGTGCATGCATGTTGGTGTGAATGGATGTATGCTAGATTTTTCTAGTCATTTCGGTGTACAAAGGGAATATTTCTTCAGTAATGGTCTACCATTCTTATGTGCTCTCTTTCTTAAAGGTTCTAACAGACTAAAATTTTCATTTCATCAGTTGTTAAAATATTAACCTTGATTTTCTTATTTTTTATTTTTGATAATTAAGATTCATTAAAAGCGTTCAAAAGGGGAATGCATCTCTGAAAAACAACACAAGGCCAAATAGGGAATCTAAATCCTCAACAAATCCAAAAACTCTACAAGCTCATACAAGGATTTACAAGTTCTTCCTAGGACCCAACAAAAAGGGTTGCTAAGAATGGAGAACTTCAAGGACCCAATATGGAAGCAGCTTTCAATCTTCATTATTTTATTCCCCCTTTTGTTGTCTTCCCTACCTCTTAAATTGTTAGGATCAATTTTCTTTTCTTGTTTTATTTCTTAAAGCAAGCGACGTTTACATCATTGCAATTTTTTCTGCCATGCTTTCAGTATATTGGAATTGACATTGCATATAATGATGCATCAAGATACAACTGTTAAGCAGCACATCAAAGGCACTTACATCGTGTAATGAAATATGAAATTGGTGGTGCATGCTATATATTGATTAGATGGACTTGAGAGCATCTAAATTCATTATTGGTTGTCAGGTTGGATGTCAACTGCTGTTTGGATTGTCAAACTTTGACTATGCATATCAACCTGCCTAAATACCTTTTTCTTTTTCTCCTGTGCTTGGTTGCATTCAAGTTTGGTTTTTTGGTGCTCATATTAAAAAAAACTTGGGTTGATCTGCCCTTTTTCCCATTTAGCAAAACCTTGAAAAAATAGATCGTGTGCGTTATAGTCTATAGGCATATAAGCTGTGAATTTTTAGTTTGGGTGAAAGCATAATATTCTCTTTATCTAAAAATGGTTTTTTACGGTTATTAGGGATTGGTGCATCATTACGTATTTTTTCTGTGCTATTTTTAATTTTTTGGCTACATTTTACTCTCACCAGAACTTTCAATAGATGTCTTGTGCACTTTTGTGCTGGTTTATTAGTTTTTTATTTATTTTATTTTATTTTATTTATTACAATTTTAGATTTATTTTGATATTTTAAGTAACTGAACCATTAGGAGATCTCCTCTTTTATATTCGTAGTTCCAGTTAAATATTGTTTTTGTCTTTCGATGTGATTATTGATTGAACGCATTTTACTGGCTGGATACTTTGTGTTGATTGTTTACTGCACGTACAGGTCCATCAAATTGCACGGAGCTTCCGAGACAAGTGGTTTCCTAGACAACGTGCCAAATTTAGCTGCATGGAAATGGATGATAGTGGGATGGAATTTCACCGGGGTTTAAGCTGCAATAGATTTTCAGGATCACACACACATTGGCGTGATCAAGGTGTAAGGCCTATGGAAACAACAGATTGCATCAAGCCATCAACAATTCCAACGACTCCAGTTGATAGTGATACCCCGGGGAGCCTCTCTGCTTCTTGTAGCAGTGGTTGTACAACCAATGTTACAAAGACGCGCAAGCGTAAAAGCCGATGGGATCAGCCGGGAGAAACAAACCCACTAACATCTCCTGAGCATAAGGAACCGAAGACTCAGCCTAATTTGTTCAAAAATTTGTATTCAAGCGCACAACCTGAGGGTGATGAAGTTGGGCTAGGTCATACAGAAGGCAGAAGCAAAGAGGGACAAACTGGCCCTAGTTATGTGCACAATTTCTCTCGACAACAGGGAGCTGATAAGGCAGATGAAAGACAGCAGAATATTGACGAGGATGTTCCTCCTGGATTTTCGCCGCCTCTTAACAGACGTCTGGTTTCATCTAATGCTTCAACTGGTATTGATCTCCATGGAGACGACGTTAGACATGCAAAGTGTCCTGTTGAAGTGGTTATGGGGTATCCACAGGGGAGGTTCAATTCTCGCAGGTCTGTCTCGTATGGAATTCCGTTGTCCGTTGTGCAGCAATTTGGGACACCTCGTGAAGAAACTGTTGAAGGTTGGGTTATTGCTCCAGGCATGCCTTTCCAGCCTTTCCCACCGTTGCCCCCATATCCCCGTGACAAGAGAGACACTCCTGCTTGTGCTGCCACTATGACAATGAGTAGGCCTGCAGAAAAAGTTGAACAGGAAAGCCGCGATCCTGGCACTTTCCCGTCAGATCAAGGAACTCCAAGCACATCTGGTGCGAGCTCACCATATATGGATATTCCAGGTGCAAACATCCTGCATAATTCTCAACGAGTAAGGGACTCCAATAGTTTGGGAACGAGGTACTTCAGGCAGCAAAAGTGGAATAATTCAAAACTGGGGCCTCCCTGGCTCAGGAAAAGAAATGGTTGGGGATCCACGGGAAACAACTCAAGAAGTGGCATGTGCAGCATAGGCGTAGGAACCATAGGAAACGAGTTCAAAGGTCCAAACCCCCCATACAGTTCAGAATTTGTAGGCACTGCAGTGGAGAGTCCTTATAGTACATTTCAGCGGCATCCACAGCATCAAAATTGACATTGATTCATACTCCGAGAAGCTTCTAAACTTTCTTTTATGCTCCACCTGTTGTACTTTCAATTCATTGTTTCCTTTTTTTTTTTTTTTTTTTTTTTTCCTCCCTCTCTCACTCACAATGGAGAATTGTTTACGTTTCAGTCCTATTCTTAAAGTCAATATTTATAGCTCAGGGCTGAGGTTACTTTAATTTGGCAGTCTTCCCACATGGATATGGATATCTACACCTCAAAGAGGTAAGCATTCTTCATTTTATTCCATTATGAAAACGAAGAGATTTGTGAAATAAAGCATTTGATCAATCTGTGTGTGTCCCCTTCACTTGGTTATATGCATGTGCTCCAGACTCTTTCTTTTATACTTATTACTTGATATGAAGAGTATGATGAAGAAGGGAACTTGTTCGGTGTTTGCATATTTAGTGTTCCTGCAAATTTAGGGTTTCTGCAAAATATTCCATATTCGTACTAGGTTTTTAGCATTTAGAGCAGGACAAGAACGTAGTTATCTTGGATTGTCAACTACAGTTAACTGGTAGTAATTTTTGATGCCACACAGCAATGGGAGCACTGAATCGGTTGCTTGGAGGAACTAAGAACAACAAATTTCTTGGTTTTGAAGGAACAAGAAATTTCTTAAAATTCCATCTAAATTTGATTTTCTTAAAAAAAAAAAGAAAAAAAAAAGGCAATGCTGATGACTGGAATTTTTTTGTTAATCTCCACAATCTCAATGCTTTCTAAGTTTTGGGTCTTCCCATAGAAACCGGCATTATAGAGAATGAATCTTTCTGCTGCTTTTTAACGCTCCAAAAAAATCACAAGAAACTTCAAACACCTCGCACTCCAGAAATAAAGGCAAAAAACAAATTTTCAGTTGTATCTTCGCATGCAGAGAGATTATTTTCTTGTTTCGAACTTGTGACCTGGTGCAACCTTACCGTTGGCCGCCAACGCTCACCCGCAATCTCTCTCTATACAATTGAATAAATACATCTTAGAATTCAGATTTCCTTCTCCCTTACAGTTCCCTTAAAATTTATTCACACACTCTACACGGCGATCCATCCTTTTTGTTCTGTATCAGTATCTCCTTAGCAGATTTTTGAGGCGAATAAAGTACCAAGTTTTCAACAGAGTTTTGTATCTCCTCCAGCCATGGAAGTACCTTCCGATCACCTTCTTACAGCTAGGCCTCTGTTGCACCACATTCCAGTACTCGGCAATCTTAGGCCGGCTATTGATATACTCGTCTTCCAAATTCAGGAGCACTAATCGCGCCAGCACAGGGACGAGCATGACATCCGCCATAGTAAACTCATCCCCTACCAAATATGATGTTTCACTCAGTCTTGTTTCCACTTCATCGAGAAGCCTTACCAGGTGCTCCTTGCTCCGTTGCACAACATCCGGATTTCTCAACTTCTCATCTGTCTCGTATTCGTCTCTTAATTTCCGGTGGTAAGCACTCGCTAGATCAGGAGACTCAGCCATCCGAGCAATCACCACCCGCCTTATGAATCTGGAAACATAAAGACGATACTTCTCAGGGACGTGGTAGAGCGTGAAAAACTTGGGATTCCACTCTTGTATCTTGTTCATCCATTCCACAACTTCTTTGCTACTTAGGATGCTGTCATTGCCACCCGAAGAGACGACGGCAATTCTTTCTATATACCTGTAGCATTCTTCATCACTTAAAAAAAATTCTTGCAAAACAACAAGAGTTTCAAATAAATAATAATAATAATAATAATTTTAAAAAATACAAATAATAATAAAATAAATAAAGACTGATAGAGGGGGTTTCATTTGGTTTAGTGGAGAAATTGCAGAGGACCGCAAATTGGTGGTTGAAAAAAAGGAACACATTTAGCAGTATCTAATTTCATATTTCCATTATTCACATGTGATTTCAGAAAATTCTTTAAAAATGATAATGAAAAATCAATATAGTGGCCACCACACGTGTGTTCAGATCCTCTACTATAACAACAACATGGTGCTGTACTGCATCGAACGATTGTGATCACTCACATGTGTAAACTATTACAGCCGTCCACTGCAGTACAACACCTGTTACTGTAGATGATCCTTGCTTGATCATATATCATGAGGTTTGTGAATCTTTCCAAACACAACTTAAATATTCAAGAGAAAAAGTCAACAAACGACGACGAAGAAAGAATGAAACATACATGATTATCTCTGTTGTGTTGAATATAACGTGGGAACCATTCTGGAAAACTGGAATTTTAGCGGTCGGATTCATTCGGAAGAACGCAGGATCCATGTTCTTGCCCGCGATAGGGTTGACATGGTACGACGTATAATCGACGCCGCTTTCTTCCAAAGCAAGCCTCACCTTTTGGCTGTCGACAGAGTATGGATGGTGATATAGCTGCATTATTTCATCAACATGAGCACCGGGATCTCACTGCCCAAGTATATATATTCCAAACCCTAGCACACTGGGATCCAGACAAGAGAATATGTCCGGTTTTGCACCTGAACATAAGGGGCACATATACATAAGCATTTTTTTATATCAATTAAAAATAAATAAATAATTGAAACAAATCTTCCTAGTTTCAACAACTCTAAAGTATTTGGTATTATTCAACCAGACAAAGTTCCGAGTCAATGAAATAAAAAAACAGCTAAAGCACCTGAACTATAAGATAAGAAAGCATCTTCAGACTAGACAAGTGCGCATCGAGCCCACGCGAAGGGTTTGGTTAAGACTTTAAGATATTGTAGAATATAAATTCTACACTTGAGCCAAGTGCACATAGAATATTGAGAATACATAAATAATAATAAAATAAAATGTTTTTGCTATTTTTGTAAATATATAACTGCAATAGATACTAACATCGACAAGCGAATGCGTTTTCTATCAAAAATTTCGATTACATGGAACTGTTGCCTTAGAATTAGAATTGGAATTGAAATTGGAGACGATTTTGTTAAAATTATAACTAATTCAAGCCATGCTCGCTTTTCCATTAACAGGGTAGCCACATGAAAATGAAAAAAAAATAATAATAATAATTCAAAACAACCGGTTATGGATAAAATAGTAAACATCTAAATAAGTCGAGTGGTTGCATGGAACTGTTGCCTTGGAATTGGAATTGAAATTAGAGACGATTTTGTTAAAATTATAACTAATTGGGAAAGACAACCAAACATGGCTTGAATATATAAATTAGATATCCCCAATTTTTATGTGTAAATCATGTCTTCAAGCTGTAGAAGCGAATGGCTACTGTGTGTGCAGTGTGTGTGCTCGCTTTTCCATTAACAGGGTAGCCACATGAAAATGAAAAAAAAAAAATAATAATAATTCAAAACAACCGGTTATGGATAAAATAGTAAACATCTAAATAATTCGAGTGGTTACAAACATCACTTGAATTCAATCAAAAGATAAACAATAGATCTTAACAAACAAATGTACATAAAAAGACCATGCAATTCAAATTACAAGACCGATCATATTATGCCCAAACGCAAATGCTTAATTTCTTTCAGAATTAATGGTTGAAGCCCCCATAACTGATAACCCCAATATACAATATATATATATATATATATATAACAAAATTCAAAGCACCAACCCTCCCTTTATGTATAAACCATCAAATTTAGAAACAAATGAAGTATGATACATAGAAAAGAACACAAATGAATTTTTTTTTTTTTTTTTAAAAAAGAGACTTTTGTAAGACTTACCAAGAAATCTGGAAAGCTATTGAAAGGTTGGAACTGGGATATTGGGATTTGGGGATTTTTAGGAGACCGATGAAAGAAGAAAAAGCCACCCTTCTCGTGGATGAAAATGTATAGTCTAGAGAGAGAGAGAGAGAGAGAGGAGAGAGAGAGGGGGGTTTTAGAACATTTTTTTTTTTTTTTGACAACTACAGATGACAAGGTTTCTGTTTCCAGAACCAATATGGTAAGTTGCCAAGTAGGTATTGATAACTCCCTTACAATATTCGACCTTTACCTACTCGCTCGATTATGGAACCTCAAGTATAGTCGCTCTCCTTTTGCACTTTTCCCATTCTAATTTTTTTTTTGGAACTTTATTTATTTTTTTTTCTTTTTCAGTAAAGATTTGAGGCTATTTTAGATTTAAGTTGAGAGCAGTCCAAATTTAATATCTTCTTACATGTTCAAAAAGTATCAGCATTTTTGTTTTAGGTTGTTTTAAAATAATTGTCCTAATTCAAAATTAATATATTGTTTTTTTTAATATTCTTAATTTATGAAAATTCATATCACTATAATAATAAAAAATTATAAATTACATTTTAAAAAATTATAAATTTCTATAGATGGACATTTTTTTTTGTGAAACACACTTACATAGAGCTTAACCAATTATAATTCTAAAACATTTATTATGAGTTTAATAATTCTAAAACATTTATGTATCTTTAATACTTCATTTCTCGTGTCATCAATCAATTGTATTATATCATATAAATAAAAATACTCTGTTTAAATAAATTATAATATTATATATCAATATTCGTAATTCCATATCACTAATTCCACCTCATTCCGAACAAATAAGTCTTTATCCACATAAATGGAGAGTAAGCATGGTTTATCGTACTCTAGCGTGTAAAAAGACAAGGGGACTGGCGAAGAAAGGCAAATCCAAAGGACTGTCAACGGGCAGAGACCAACAACAAACATTGATAAGACATTTGTCACTTGGTAGAGATCAAGGGTCAAGTATGATTCGTTACACGCATGTCTACCATATATAGTATAGACCTCCATTACTATATTCCACTCACCGTGTGATTGATGAAGAAGTGGGGCCACATTTTCAGAATGGATAACAAAATAATTTATGCTTTTATTATTGGGTAGTATCGTAGTGCTCATAGTCTCATATAATACGCATTCAAATAGTATTTGTTTTTGGCAACCTAAAAAAGATTGAAGAAAATTTAATATAAAGTTTGACTAATTTTTTTTTTTTTTAATTTTAAATTCAAGGCACCTATATTCGGTACTTTCAAACATAATAATAGTAAATTTCGATGAGTGTTTATATTGAACCAATAACATGTTGATTTAGTTATTTTTTGAGCCAAAAAGAAATATCTAAATGGACTTGTTTGTGTAGATATGTAAATAGTTTATTTTTAATATGTATAATCTTTCATTTTTTATCTAGTTATTTTTTGAACAAAAAAGAAATATGTAAATGGATTTGTTTTTGTAGATATGTAAAACGTATAATTTATCTTTCATTTTTTATCTAGTTATTATTTGAGCCAAAAAGGAAAAAAGGGTTTTTTTTTTAAAATCCATATACGTATAATTCATTTTTCGCTCGTTAGCACAGTCGAATGCACACATAGAGATGGAGATCACTCCACATACAGACCACAACGCATGTGAAAGGATCTTCAATTCCTCACACTTCCCAATGCACATAAATTTGGTTCATCTGTTTGATATAATCCATAATTCATGTAATTGTTGGGCTTTCAATCAGTCGAAGCCCAATTACACAGAATCCGAACACTGAACCCAACTAATATGACACTATTGCCACTAGAATAACGATCCTACTATATTTTATACCCATAATAATATGTTCTTCATTTTATTTTTATTTTTTTTGCATAATATCTTAAATTAAAAAATCTAGGACAGTTTAAGGTCAATAATATGTATTATAACACTGCCATTTAGTATGTTTGCATATAGACTGTAAAATTGGATGAAGTAATGTCGTTACAAATAAATCTCTATTATATGATCTATCTATTGGACAACAATAATAAAAGTAGACAATTCATGACGAATATCACACAAATAATTTATTCTTTAAAATTTATGAATCAAAATTTTTAACTTTGTTCTAGGAGCAACCCAGTCTAAAAATAAAATCACTTTTCTGTTGGATTTTTATCTGGCCCAAATGGTAAGCAGCCCAATGTTATAGCCGAACACGGTCATTGTATGCAGTGCCTGCAATTTAAAACCCAAAAGCCTAAGCTGTTACCATTTGTCATGGGTCGGACGCTTGGGATCCAATTCTAGAACTTAAGCTGTTAGGTAGTGCTAATACCCTTCAACCTTATATACCCAAAACAATCCTTACTGACAGACAAGAACCCATGACACTAGCCCAGTTCTGGCGACCAATATAGAGATTATGGATTTCTGGCCCAAATTTGGTGACCCCATTGGAGTGGGTTGGGTCGCCAGAACTGGGCTGGGCTCTCCCTTTAAGCCGGCGTTGGAGATGCTCTTATGAGGCTTTAGAGGTACCAAATAACCAATTCCATGTGTGTGTGTTTTCTTCTCTTTTGTGTGTGTGGGAAAAAACAGGATAGGAAAAAGTGATCTGTTTTTTTGGAATCTAAGAGGAAGGAGAACCAAGCTCAAAAAATCATTGACTTCAACCTTTATGTTTGGTTGGAGGGAAGGATTGGGGAGGGATGGATGAGAAGAGGGATAAAATATATCTTTCATATTTGGTTGAAGGGAAGGGAATATAGGGAGGAAACAATGAGGGGTGAATAAAGCATATCCTTCATTTGTACTTTTCTATCCACCCAAATTGGGGGGAAAAGGAGAGAGAAATAAAAGATTATAACTAACAAATAAATAATTTACATTTTTAACCTTCCTAAAAGTTTGCATGTTAAGCTCTAATGCATTAATGAGGGTATATTGGTAAAAAATAATGTAAAAACTTGCTTTGCCTCCCTTCTAACCAAAAAAAAAAAAAAAAGCGTCACCCTATTTATCCTTTTTACTATTCATTTCACCCAACCAAACAAAAAGTGAGGGAGACACATTTCTTTCCCTAGGATGTCTCATTCATCCCTCCTCCTCTCTCTTCCGTTTATTTTTCCATCCTTCCAACCAAACAGGACATTAATCTTCTATTTGAAAGATAAAAAAATACCACTCTGAAATAATCTTTTTTGTTGGCTAAACAAAGTCTTTATTTTCATACTCAAATATGTGTTTTGATGCTTGACACGTTAATATTTTAACATTGCACCAAGAAATGCCCAAACAAACAAACAAACAACCAATCCCAATCCTTAACTAGACAAAACCATTAAAGCACATACAACTAAAATTGTTCACAAAAACCTAACTACATTAAATTCACTAAAATAAGTAGGAATATATAGATAAATTCACATGCATGGAGAGAGAAATATACCAAACTCTTGTGCTTTTAAAATACAAGTGTGTCATTTAAATGTGACCTATAACTAACTAGAAAGCTATGTCACTTTCACTTGGACCTCCAAATCTAACATTCTCAAATGTGGCAAACGTCACAAACAAGAAAAATCATATCATATAATATTTTATGATAGGTCTAATAATCTGACCCACATGCCATTAAATGACATGAGGTGATGCTCAATTTGGCGGTTTAATTAAAAATTATTTATGAATATATATATATTTTTTCTCAAATAAAAAAAAAAAACAACAAGACAGGACGAAGAGAGACCGAACAAACAAAAGAAAAATCTTCCTGAATGGTCTGAAGAAGCCATGAAAGCCGAATAGATCAATGCAGGTCGCCAAAGATGTGGTTCATTTCATTTGTGTGTGAATTTGTACTACAAATTTGTCAAGTTGCATTTAATTGACTGCTAGAGACTGGTCATCACAAGATCCTTTTCTTCGTGGACAACTAGTGAGTCTAGTGTTCACTAAATGTTAAAATATCTAAGATTATTTAAAACAATTTGTTGAAAAGATTATCGTAATAACCTAATAAAAAATTTGAGATATAGACATTTGCCAGCATTATTAAATACTTAATTTGTTAGAATTTGTACAAAATTTTATGAAATATATTTAGATTTATATATTCACATTTTCATGATAGAGTTTGTACATAAACAATTTTAAATATGAGACAGATTCATCAGGTCTTGGTAGTCTAAAAATTAATATGAGAAGCCTATATATATATATATATTGAATCTTGATTAGATCCAAAATTTAAATTTAAATCCAAATCCAAATCACCTTTAATCAACAATTAATAAAGTAATGAATTGCATTAAATGAAAGTATTAATATATATGGATATTATTATAAAGGAAAAGTAGTTAAAGATCATATACGTTTAAATGAAAGTATGACTCTTTATTTCTTAAAGAAAAAAAACCAAAAAGAAAATAAAGATGTTGTAAAAGCTTTAACTATATATTTTATATTTTTAAATCTCAACAATACAAAATGATATTTATAAGGGAAAATTGAATGAATTCATTTAATAAGTAAATAAATATTGAGATTCAAACATGTGCTTTGATCATACTAGAATTCAAACACACTAACCCTTTGGTTCAGGCTGGAGCCTTAGGCGACTTAGGCAGTTACTAAGGTCCCTAAAATTTTATTTCTTACATTTATACATTATATAATGGACAAGACTTGTCTACTCATCCATACTCACCGCTAATTTGGTCCAATCATAAATGCACAAATAATCAAGTACATAATTAAAAAAATGATAAAGGACAACATTTTTTTTTAGAATAAATTCAATCACCTTTGATTTCCTTATTTATCACTTTTCATTTGTGATTGGAGCACATCAGCAATGGGTAAGGGTGAGTAAGCAAATCCTATCCATTATTTATTTTCTTATATTATTACACCCCAATCTATAGTAAAGATTTAATATTGGACCAAAGAATTTAATTCATTGTAAAAATTTTCATTATACTATCTATTAAAACTCTTAATTTCTATTCTCACCTCTTTTATATATATATATATATATATATATATATATATATATATATATTTTTCTCCTCTACTCATTACAAGTTTTTAACTCCTCTTTTATTACTCCAAATTTGTATCTTTATAATGTATATGATAATTGTGAGAATTGATAAAATTTCCCATCTTCTCCCATTCACTTTTATCTTTTTATTTTTTTCCCTTATTCCTCACATTTTTCCTCTCTCCCTCCTTTCTCACTATTTTACTCCATTTTAATTCACTTTGGTTCTCTCACATATTTTATTCATCATGTTTTTCCTTTCTCATTTTTCATTCCTCCCCACTCGTAATCTCATCACAAACTCTCCATCTACCTCCATCCCCTTTCATTACAACAATTTTTTTTAGAATCATTATAAGGACGCTAACTCTATTCAGACACTCACGACCATCACAATTTTAAAAAGCGTTATGTAATGAAAGGGTATTGAATCTACATATATCACTTGCCCCCTCCACACCTAGGCTATGTAAAATTGTGTACATGTAACTCGTCCAATGTGATAACTTATTGTTACCAACTACACACGTTCACGTACATTCGCCCACAAGATCGCCACAATTATTAATTCTAAATTGATATTAATATATTACATATTAAAAGATCACTTATATATATATATATATATATATACAAAAAAGTTTCAATTTATATTGTGACATCCTTATTTTGGTAGATTGGATCTCTATAAAATCCGATTTATTTTTTATAGGGTTAATGTCATTGAAGAGTTATTTAGGGGGGGAAACAAAACAAAAAGAGAGACGAGAGAGTGAGAGAACAAATAATAATGAAACTGAAGGAAAAATAGTGGTATAACTTTTATAAATTATTTTAGTAAGCCACCTAATGGACTTGTAATTGAGATGGATAAGAGACCAATTGGCAGTATTTGGTATAACTTCCCCGGTCAAGTCTTGGATGGAAGCACAAGTGTGTATTTGTTTAAAATTTTAAAAAATAAAACAATAACTAAAAAATATTGAGATGGACATAATGTTGAAAACGGCATTAGAAAACGCAAACTTTGGAAGGATTTTTAAAAGATTCCGCTAAGAATTTTTTGCGAATCTATTGACGAGCGCGTTCCTCTCTGCGAGGAGATGAACGTGGTATATTTATTTTCTCAAATCCGTTTCCGGGTGAATGAGAAATTGGCTCCAAAGTAAGTGATTTATAAAGCCTAAATGGGTGTGAATAAAGTGGGAAATGCTTGTCCCACATCGAAAAAGTAGCAAAGCAACCTTGAGTATATACATGTCTAGTATGGGATTTGGGTTTGGGCCCAAGGGCACCCAAGTTTTTAAGAGGGGGAAGACCTAGGCTAGCTTGGATCCAAACCAACTACAACATGCACGCGCGTCGCCCGAAATGGGCGGGGCTTAATTGTAAAATGGGTCTAACCTTTTTACACAAAGTTGGACTGGGCCTGTGTGGTTATTTTATTTACTGGACTTATTTAAGTGGGCTTGCGGGTGGAGCACGTTGGGCTGGGCTGCCGAAGTTTGCTTGCTGGGCTTAATCTGTTTTGGGTTTAAATTCAAATCAAAAACCATAAAACAGTTTTTGGTCAACAATGGTTGCACCCATTCGGACTATGGTTGCACCCATTCAGAATAGGCACCAACAAACCTATAAATACCCATCATTGGGTTCATTTCAATTCACACCAATTCAGAAATCTTCTTCTCTTCTTCTGAATTTCTTCTTCTAATTCTTCTTTGTTCGGTTCAGCCACTGGTTTGGGTTCAACCTAAACTGGTTTGGATTGGGATCGAACCTTGGTTTCCAAGTTTGGGTTCAATCTTGGTCTTCGAGTTAGGGTTCAATCCTGGTCTCCGAGTCTGAGTTCAACAGAGAGTACTACACCGAGCCGGTTCGCCTATTTCATTGGTTTGAAGTGCTACTACCAAAGGAAGAAAAGTCGTTGTATCTTGGGAGATAGACACCGAAGAGTCCGTTAGCACCGTAGCGGGGTGTATTTGTCTTAAGGCTATAGAATTAAATTCAAGCCTCGACTTTATCAGGTTCTTTTATAGTTTTATTTTCTTGATATTAAACTATATAAATATATATATAGATTATTATAATAAATATTATATTTACAAATAATATTTAAATAAATTATACTATAATATATGATACATTATATTATCAACACATAAAATACACACTTGTGCTTCCATCCAAGACTTGACCGGGGAAGTTATATATATATATATATATATATAATGGGCAAATTTAGTGCACCCAAAAATCAATTCGATGAAGAGGCAAATATAGTATACTGAGTAGTGACTACAGGACTGGGCTTCTCATGGCCACTGTGGTCCCTCTTCATTGATTTACTCTTTATATTTATTTATCTTAGCCTAACCAAGCCAACAAAAAATACATTTATATACTGACAATTGGAACATCATGGTTCGTTGGTAGCTAGGGTGTCTGTTCATAATGATCATATACCATTACTTTTAAGACCTTATCAATTTAGGCTATGTAAAATATTTTTTAAAAAATAATTTTTTTTTGATGTTTAGTTGTCATAAAATATTTATAAAGAAAAAAAATATTAAATTTAATAAAAATAATTTATCTATCAATTTTCGACATGTTATTTTACATGTTTCTTCTGATGGATTCAACCTCAACCTTGATTTAAACCTTTACTAAGCACCGAAAAAGTAAAAATAAAATAACATTTTATCTAAAAAAGAAAAATACTTTTTAAAAATAATATTTTACGCTGAAACAAATGGACATAGTTTTAATTATATTGCAACATTACAACGATGTAATATACTTTATGAATGTTGCATCTTCAATGTAACTAAATGTATTATATAAGAGTTGCATCCGTAAACCTAAAATCACACAAAGGAGGGTTTGGATCTTCAACTAGGGATCTTACTTTTTCAGAAGAAAAATCCTACCACCTGCATTTCAAGTAAAATTGCAATGGTATTGATAAGACACTTTTTTAAAATAATAAAAAAAAGGATTAACATATTTGACCAATGTAATAAGTGAAATAAATGAATAATTATGAGATAAGATTTGATTGAAGGCATGTTCTCAAAGGACAAAAATGTATTGTATTTTTTAATTTTTTATTTGGAAATATTAAAAAATAAAATGTACTACATTGAGAAATCATTTTCATATCCTTGAGATAAAATGAATGAGATGTGAATTATACTAAGAGCCTTGTAAAAAAAAAAAAAAAAAAAAAAAAAAAAAACTTAAATGTTTGAACACATAAAAGTCCACTCTAGTTGGTATAAATACTGATTGACAATATTTACTTCAAGATTGCATTATCTCATATTATTTTCTAATGTACTTTATATTACTAAAATTTTGTTTGTTTTCATCAGTTTAAGGGTTGATTAGTGACAGATGAGCTGACTAACTAGGAAGGTGATCAATAAGTAGGGTCCAGAAACGAAGAAAATCATATTATATAAATGTCATTGTCCTATAATTCCATATATAATAACTACTATATAATCAACTACTTTTATACTACAATTAATCTTGGGTTAAGCAATGTCTTGTAACTAGTGTAACCCAACAACTTATAGGTTAAGGTTCCTTTTCATTCAGTTAAAAAATTTGGAATGTCAGTTAGTAGGATGATTTATGGCGGGAAAGAAGGCTTTGTTTGGCATTGACTCTATTCTACTTACCTGTCGGTTGATATGTCGTTTTGGTCCTCCAAACCCCAATTTAACTGCCACTTTTAAGGACTTGGGAACTCCAAGCAAGTATCATTACCAGTGGCTGCCAAACTATATATATATATATATATATATATATAGATGTCATTACTTTGTGGTTCATTTTTTCACTCATTAGGCATGAACCGTGACTAGACTTTTTAACTAATTATTAAAATAAAGCATGCTATTTTTAGTAGGTAATTTGATTGAAATGGAAACTATTTGTGATTTAAGCCTTGTTTTAGGGCGTCATTTAAGCTATGTTCTTTCAACTGCTCCACAAGTGCCCCTATTTTGATGGTGAAGGAGAATCCAACACCACATATAGGTACACTTTAATGGAGACAAATTAACAAGCTCTTCAAGTAACTTTTGTGATAATGGATACTAATTAATGTAAAAGTTTTTGTTGATAGGAATAAATTGTGGTATATCCTAGTTTTAGAGAAATTATTAGATAGTTCAGGTTTGTTGACACTTGGTGGACCAATTCAATATATATTCTCCGATTAAGAAAATGGCTCCATAAGAATATAGTAAAATATTACAAAGAAATCTCAATATCGATCGGGATTAAATTAGTTTATCACATGTCAAATAATTCAGGACCATCTAATAATTTCTCCTTGTTGTAAGGCATCAGTAGAGATACCTTTCAAACCACCCCCTCTCAAAATGCCCAAATGCACGTATATAGGAGTATTTAGTATACATGTGTGTGTGTGTCTATACAGAGAGAAAAGGATAAAAAAAAAAGAGAGTATACAATCTGTCCGGTGTCTATGTGGACAGTGCACGTCCACGTAGGCAGCTGCACCGGGCACATTGTATAATTTTGAGAGTTAGAGAGAGAATCCAACCCCACAAATAGGGTGTGTAGAATGGGACCCTTGACCAATTAACAATATGATAATATTTGAGAATATGGGGGTCAAACCTATTACTTTTTGTGGGAAGGAATCAACCACAAGTTTGCTAATTATGTTGGTTTGAGGAAAAACTAAAGCCAAGTCAATGAAAGATATAAAGATTAGGATTTAGGAATAATAATCATTAGAATTGGAATTTAAAAAGTACCTAGCTGCTGATTACTAAATTAGTACTATACAAATATATATATATATATATATATATATGTACCCTATTGACCACAATGGGTAATATAGAATCTACAAATAATGATATGATGAGTGCATGTGAAGAGAAAAACTACAGTTTTTAAGGGATATGGTACATGCATTGGTATGAATTCAAAAGGTGTTACTTGGAATCAATAATAGTATTGCAACTTATTAAAGTCTAGCATCATTGCCGTTCAAAAATAAAATAAATAAAGTCTTAGCATCTCTTATAGAACTTTATTTTATAGAATTCCTTTGTTTGATAATATTAGTATATTTAATTAGATGAAATATACTGTGGTTGATCGAAATTTACATTGCACACTTTTTATATGTTATTACAAAAATTAATCATAAAAGTGTTAGCAAATTTAGCATATAGAAGAATTTATTTTTCTTGTTTTCTGATATTGCAGTCATAAAATTGATTAAATTTTGTATTTTCTCGATATATTATTCTCATAGATTTTATAAAACTAAAGGTTAAAGTGATCATTGAAGTACTAGTTACTAGCTGGTGATAAGTTAGTGATAAAATATTTGTGGGCCTAATAAAAGCAGGAAAAAAACAGAGAACTATGTGACTATTAAACTAGACATGGAAAATGTATATGATAATTTAATGAAATGCGTAAAGAAAATTTGGTATATTGAATTCTCCTTAGAGTAGCATCTTTCTTATAAATTCATTTGTCGCATTGTTATGTTTTGTAGCATGATACGGGTCCATTTGAATTAGAAAATTAATTTAAAGTTTAAATAATAAATATTTCTTCATTTTCAATTGCAATGATTTTCAAACAAAAAAAAAAAGGTTTAACATATGATAAACATTTTAAGGATTTATTAATTGTATGGCCTATGGCCTATTATCTTTATTTCACACCGAATCTTTGACTTAGATTCAAAATTAGAAAAATTTTCGTTATAATTTTGAATTAAATTACTTTTAATTTTAAATTTAAAAATATTGATCTGATATTTTAAAACAAAATAATATTTAAATTTTAAATTTAAATTGATGACTCAGTACTTCCTAACATAACAAACGCGTCATTGTATAGATTTGATGTTTCTAAAGCTGGCCCTCTAAACTTGAATGAAAAGATTTTGGATCACCCCACAACCTAATTTGAATCAACTGAGATTTTATTGGTTTTGTTTGGTTTAATGTATACCTCTCACATAAATGGTCGATATGATACGGTGGTACCACATAGTGGAACAAAAACATTAAATTTGTTAATGACATGAATGAGATATATATTAGACACACAGCACGTGAAGAGAACATAATTGAACCCACGGACTTACATATCACGGTGGTACAGTAAATGGACTTGATACCTAACAGGTGGCGCCAAGAGAAGGTTGTGGGACCCACCATTCATAGAACCTATCACATGCTAAGCAAATCTGCTGAATGAAAAATGGGGACCTGGGTCCCACCCACCATCTTGGTATTTGCTCTTAAAATTATTGTGTGTTTAAAAAGAAAATGAAATGCTATCACTATTCATGCTTCTTATTTTAAATTTATTCTCAAGCTTCTCATTCAGACTTAGTTTTAATTTAGGGTTAATTTTACTTATTTTTTTCGAAGTTCGTTAACATCTCATCAATATTTACGTTTTATAATTCTATTTACCTTCTTGTTAAAGAACAATTTTTTTCTTTTAATACCTGAAATGATAACAAAAACACGAAAATGAATGTTCTAACACATGATTTATTAGAGTTTTTGCTGGGTGTTTTTTGTGGCTAGCCTCCACTACTCATGTTGTGACTTACTCGACGTGGGTGGAGAAGCGTCCTTCCGAATTCTCGAAAATTAGTCGAGTTATTGAGGGACCCTCGAGTTCGTACCTTTCCGGATAACTCGGGTTAATAAAAAAAAAGGTCGAACATTTTTCTTTATTATTAATGTGAAAAATGATTTTTAACCCGATTAATTTAACTAAATTGTCTGAAATTTTTTAAAAAAATGAGACCTTCTACTTTTTTATATTTAATAAAAATAACCAATCAAAACTTAATTATGTGTGGTGGTGGATCCACTATATTATGTAATATGACTATTGCTTTCACATAAATTAAATTCCATAAATGTCCAATTCAATACTTAAATCTAGGGGTGGTCACGTATAGGATCGAATCGGATTAGATATCAATCTTAATTTGCTCCCAATGAATTAAAAAAATTTTAATTCACCATAACTGATCGGATTGAATTGAATTGGACTCGCGGATTGAGTTTTATCGTAAAATTATTTATTATTTATTTATCTTTTAACCCTAACCCAATACATAAAATTTTAATTTATTAATATTAACTCATATATTTAAATAATTATTAACTAATACATCTTTAGAGTACACTAAATTATAATTAACTAATTAAATTAATTAATATATTCTTTGAATATATATATATATTTTACGAATCGGATCGGATTTTTATATGTCCGATTCGTGAATTACAAATTTAATTTTTTTAAATTCATCATCTATTTGTGGGTGTAGCAATTCGATTTGATCCACACGAATCGAACCAAATTAAATCAAATTCGCAAATTCACAAATTATTTGTCTACTCCTACTTTTAAATTTCGCCCCAAATATTACCATTCTATTAATACTACAATATTTTAATCTGTCATTAATAAATTAGAAAGAGAAAAACTATATAGAAGCGCGGGACGCAAGAGAGAGGCAGAAAGCATGGCCATCAATATGTGAAGCACGTGACGGTAAACAGTCACCATTAATAAAGGTGACACGTGTCTTGTATTAAGCATAGGGGTGTCATGTGATTGTGGTGGTTTCTTGGCTACCGGCCTAGTTTTAGCCGTTACGGTACATGGAGGCGCCTGATTTTACGGTTCTAATTTTGGACTCACGTCACGGGCGCTTGCTCCATTTACCTTCACTGGCCTACCTATTCAATACACTCCATAATTTACAATATCGGTTACGACTGTAGTAGTTGCGATGGAATAAGTTTGGATAAAATTAGTGTAAAGAATTTTTAAAAAATTACATATTAATCTATACATCCCGTATTAAATAATACAACGAATCATGAATTTCACTCTCATTACAAATTTCTATATATAATTTAACTACACAATATCAATAAAAAAAAATAGAATATTTTGAAAATTCTCAAATCTATTAAATCACTATTATTTAGGTGAGAGAGGATCAAATATCAAATTTTTAAAGGGAATTGGTAGTGGATTTGATTCTCAACTTAGATATGAAAGGCTCAAAAGTCAAATCCATTTGGATATATCTAAAACATATTATTTTATTTATAAAAATAGATAAATACTTCTTGAGTCATAATAAAACTTACAATTTTCTATTATTATTATTATTATTTTCCTAATGGGTAAATTCTTCTATTAAATTTAGATATTTAATTGTTTAAATAGTGAGATAATGAGATACATATCTAACTGATGTCTTCCCTTACGTTTGGCAATTTAATTCACATTCTCATCCATATTAATTATATCCAAGGACCTATAATTTAAGGGTATAATTTATTTTTTCAAAGAGGGAGTTGAGATGTCTAAGCCTATGTAAAGGTATATATTGTAGATAATGAGCGTGCGTTTGTTTTAATTTTTAATATATATATATATATATATATATATACATTAATTAATACTCAATTTTTAAAATGAGAGTTTTGACTTATTTATAAAGGCAAAAGTTCAGTACCTTTTGAGTATGATTGTAAACATTTGGTACAAAATTAGAGTTGCTTGTAGTGTATAACCATTACAACAATCCTTGTTTTATGAGTATATATATAACCATAATTTAGGCAATACGTAATCATCCTCTTAAAGAAACGTTAGGTGAGAAGGAAAAACATGCTTTGCTATTAATAACTACAGTTTATAACCTCCAAAATCTTCCCATCCCTTTCATGGTTACGTTGAACCAATTAAAGTATAATAAGTTAGTCCATTTTTTAAAAATTATTCCCATTGATTACATAATAATTAGTGCATAAACTTTGACCATACCGGGGAGTAGGTAATTGTGGACGTTAAAGCCTACCATGGACACCACCAATGTTTTAACTTCACATGTTAAAAAAAAAAAAAAAATGTTTTATTTTATTTTATATATTTTTATTATATTAAAAGTTAAAGGTACTAAAGACCGAAGTCAACCTCCCAAAGACAATCAGGAGAAATTCAACTACGTTCCTTTAATTGTTTGAGTAAGATTTAGCTTTTTTATCTTCTAATTTCAGACTTTCTTTAAATTAAATTTTAAAATGAAATGAAATAAGATAGTGTTCGAACATCTTAAAAATCATTTGTTTTTTCATTAACAAATCATGTTCATGAATCCTAAAATTCATTTGTTTCTTATTAACAAATCTTGTTCATGAATCTTAAAATTTAGTTGTTTCTTATTAACAAATCGTGTTAAGGTTTATATATATATACAATGTGTTATTATTATTATCTTGAAAAGAAACTCGTGCACTTTTGTTAGCATGAGGATTTGAAAAGTATTTGATCTGTTTTTGAGATAAATATTTAAATTTTTTTTCATATAATTTTATATCAATTTTAATATAATTAGAATAAGAAGAGGAAATAGTTACGTTTAAAAATTAAACCAACATTTCTAAATGGTTCATTTTGTAAACAAATAAATGAAAATAGTCCTATAATCATTTTAAGTCCCATAGACCCTTTCACTCTTTCCTAAGGGGAAGAAATTAAAGGGTAACAAAAACTTTTTTGGATTAATCTATTATTTAATATCACATTAGTCTAGAAATGATCTCAATAGTCAATTATAAAAGTCAAGGTCATTAATTTAGAAATTTATTAGTATAACTCACACTTCTATTCTCTTCTAGCTTTTTTAAGAGAAAGAAACTAATATTTTCTTCTTTAGATTTTAGATATGTATTCACATATAGTATATACATAAACAAAATTAATTGATAAGGATAAATTAATAAATTGCTACTCCGTATCTAATTTATGTATTTACACACACATATATACATAAATATAAATATTTGATAAGAGATAAATTAATCAACTAACTAATTTACCATTAGACATGAGATATTACTTCATTCATCTCATGTTCAGGTTTAGTTTTTAAAGTTTTTAAGAGAACATGCCATTATCTCCTTTTAAAATTATCAATTTGTACTTTTTAGTTCAAATATATATGTATTATTATGTTTGATTTTTTTAAAAAAACTAAAATATAATATTTATTTGCTTGGACTTTTTTAAAAGAATAATTAATTTGGGACATGAAAATAGTGGATTAATTAATTTTAGTCTTTTACCAAAAAAAAAAAAATTACTTGTGTAGATATAGGTATGTATAATATCTATGAAGTATATATATAGTTATAATATGTGTTGGAGCGGGTCCCATGTCCTTTTGATTGAATGGTTTTATCTTATAAAGCTGTAGCAGGGGAAAGTATGCTTTCTTTATATCCCTTTCTAGTCTGGTAGGCGAGCTTCAAAAGCAAACTAAAGCAAGCCAGGGACGGTTAAGTTTAAGCCAACCCTCCAAAACTGCCTTTTATATGACTCCCAAATGAGGTCCAACTCTAATGACACAGTAGTCGGATTCTGACCCACAAGAGGAACCTCGTGAAAATGACTCAAACCGGACTCGCCGGATTGAATACAGAACTCGATGCTTCCGGCGCCGGCGGCGGCGGCGGGACGGTGGTGGTGGCCGTGAAGTTGGACTCTCATAGCAGAGAGTTGCTCACTTGGGCTCTGGTTAAGGTCGCTCAACCTGGTGATTGTGTGCTTGCCCTTCATGTTCTGAATAACAATGGTATGGTTTTAGAGTGACAATTTTGATATTGGTATATATATATGATTTCTGGGTTACGAAGTGATTACTGATTGATTTGATGAAATGGGCATTTGTAGAAATTGTTGATCGAGAGGGAAAGTCTTCTCTGCTATCGCTTGTGAAAGCGTTTGACTCTGTTCTTGCTGTTTATGAAGGTTTCTGCAACTTGAAACAGGTTTGGTTTTTCATTCTTTTGGTCTTTGATTTCTTCTGACTTCTGTTTAGTGACCCTCTGTTTGGCCTCTACTTTCATTAAAATAGTTGCTGGACTAAAATTGTCTTTTGTACTGTTTTGTTTTCATTAAAATCAAAATCTCTATGTTTTTTAATTTATTTTTTTATCTTTATTGGATCTCAAATGTTACAAAGCCTACAATTTGTTTTAAATTAATTTATTTTCCAATAAATTCTCAGTATTAATCAAGGAGTTGGGTTTTCGTTTTGTTGTCTGTGGATCTCAACTACCTTACCTCTTTTTGTTTTTGTTTTTGTTTTGTTTTAAACCAATATATTTGAGAAACAGTGGAACATAAGGGGAAAGGAAATTTTGAATCTAGTGTGTTTTATTTGTTTTGAAATTTTGATTTACCTGGGAAAAAAAAACAGCTCCTGAAGTAGAGCAGTTCTCAGTTGATAAGAATTTTTAAGTCCTATTATTTTCCAATATTTTCTCAGCATCCTAAAGGGGCATTAATGAGTTGGGGGGTATTGGTTGGAATTTTCCAGGTGGATCTCAAGCTTAAGGTCTGCAGAGGTTCACCAATCAGAAAAATTTTGGTCCGGGAGGCAAAATCTTACAATGCTGATGAGGTTATCGTGGGGACTGGCCGGAAGCACCACACGCTCTGGTCATCGACCTCTGTAGCTAAGTACTGTGCAAGGAAACTACCAAAGGAGTGTTCAATACTTGCTGTCAATAATGGGAAAGTTGTGTTTCAAAGAGAAGCCTCTCGTCCAACTAACCGCGGTTCAAAAGGTTGTGATTGCTTCTACAATTTGAGTTCAGTAGAACCTATACTTACTTTTGGGCTTCTAGCATAATATTGACCACCTTTGGTTTTTGCAGGAACTGAAGATCATCTTCGGAATGGTTTACTCGAGACAATTCAAAGGTCATTGAGTAAGGCTTCCAAAGAACTGAATGATGGTAATGTGGATGTGAAGCCAACAGTGAAATGTGATCTCGAGCTGGTCTTAGAAAAAGCCGATTCTGATTGTGCAGAGAGTGTTTTGAAACAGAAATGTTCTGTTTGTTCACCGGATTCTGTTTTGCCAGATAATTCTTGCACCCAATGTGTAGAAGAGTCTTCTGGTAATGGCGATGAAGACAACTCGATGGCTATTGTTCTCGAGCTGGCCTCAGAAAAAGCCGATTCTGATTGTGCAGAGAGTGTTTTGAAACAAAAATGTTCCGTTTGTTCACCGGATTCTGTTTTGCTGGATAATTCTTGCACCCAATGTGTAGAAGAGTCTTCTGGTAATGGCGATGAAGACAACTCGATGGCTATTGTGCCGGTAGACAAGCCAGAGGCTGCATCAAGTTCACTTTCTGTATTGATAAGAGAATTGCCCGAAGTGAGACCTGGTTGGCCGCTTCTTCGCCAAGCAGTTTTATCAAACAAGCAATCTTCTGACAGGTCTCCGTCGCGACAAATCTCTGTTGTTAAATGGGCATTGCAGTTGCCCAGCAGACATTGTTTGCCAAGTGCAAATTATGATCAGAAAGACAATACTGATGGGGAAGGAGATAGATCCTCAAATTTAGATGGAGAAAGTGGAGCAATTGTTCCTGTGGGAACCGGAACAGTGTCTGGTCCTTCTCCAGAGTGCTGCTCGACAAGCCTTCCCAAAGAGCTGGATGGTCTTCATGAGAGATACTCATCAATTTGCAGATTGTTTGAATATGAAGAATTGAAGACGGCGACTTCAAATTTCGTGCCTGGTTTGTTTCTCCGCATTCATCTTTGAGATTACTCCTTTTTTATGTCCAACTGATGTACAATTAGGTTACTAAGTAAATTATTCTATATATTCCCAGAGAATTTGATCGGAAAAGGAGGAAGCAGTCAGGTTTATCGGGGTTGCCTTCCTGATGGCAAGGAACTTGCAGTGAAAATCTTAAAGCCATCCGAAGATGTATTGAAAGAGTTTGTTTTGGAAATTGAGATTATTACCGCCTTACATCACAAAAACATCATCTCACTTCTGGGATTCTGTTTTGAGGACAATAATCTGCTATTGGTTTATGAATTTCTGTCAAGAGGAAGCCTTGAAGAGAACCTTCACGGTATGTAATTATATGAGATTATTTGGATAATTAATCGAAACTTGAAAGTGAAGATGTTTTAGTTTTTGTTTCATTTATGTTGGGATTTTTTGTAAACCAGGCAATAAGAAGGCCTCTCTGGCATTTGGGTGGAGTGAGAGATATAAGGTGGGTGTAGGTGTAGCCGAGGCACTGGATTATCTACACAATAGAAGTGCTAAATCTGTGATCCATAGGGACGTGAAGTCCTCGAATATACTACTATCTGATGATTTCGAGCCACAGGTGATTTGAAACTTACCTCAATTTATATAGGCTTTTAGATTGCTTACCTCAGTTTATATAGGGCTTTTAGATTGTCTTTGACTTAATAATCATGCTGTTTTTTGTTGGTTTTCAGCTCTCTGACTTCGGACTGGCTAAATGGGCTTCAACCTCATCGTCGTTTATAACATGCAATGATGTTGCAGGAACCTTTGGGTTTGTATTTTAACTTCCAATTCGTGTTTAGATCCTTCTCAGAATCCAAAAATATATATAATTGTTTTTGATAAATAACCCAAATTCTTGGTGTATTTGTGTGAATAAAAACTTTTTTTCTGCTGCAGATACTTGGCTCCTGAATATTTCATGTATGGCAAAGTAAATGAGAAGATTGATGTCTATGCGTTTGGTGTCGTAATCCTTGAGCTTCTTTCAGGAAGAAAGCCGATAAGCAGTGAGTATCCAAAGGGACAGGAGAGCCTGGTTATGTGGGTATGTCCTCTGTACTTCTTGGCTTACTTTGTTCTTGATTTACTTGTTTATCTTGTTTCTTAATAAATAAATTAAATTACCATTTCTAGGCAAAACCGATTCTTAATGGTGGAAAGGTTGCCCAATTATTAGACCCAAGCTTGGGCAATAATTATGATCGGGACCAGTTGGAGATTATGGTTTTGGCTGCTACCCTCTGTATCAGACGTGCACCACGAGCTCGACCCCAAATGAGTCTCGTAAGTTATCCAACTACCTGTTACGTATAATTGTGATTTCTGAAGTAACCATAATTTTGGAACACCCCTGTAGTTTCATGTTAGTAGCATTGGACAAATGGTAAAGAAAAGGCCTATCTTGTGACTGCATACAGTCGCAATGTATTCAGATAAAATTTATTATTGTAGCTCCATGTCCTCAAACTAATCAGATGTCCATCTCTTCTCTCACTCACTTTAATCACATTCTTTTTTAACCTCTCTCTTGCTCTTGCTATGCAATTTAGCCCGACTCAAACGGATCTTCATTTTCGTGTTGTCACTGGTTTTTGTTGTATGACCGAACTTAGCTGCTTTCTCTCTTGTACATATCGTGTTAGCACTCATTCATCTCTATATGCTCACCTGTTGGTATGATTAGTTCTTGTGCCAAACATTTTGTAGCACAAATCATGGATGGCCTTGTAGCAGTCTGGTGAAAATTTCCAATTAGCCAACATAACAGATTCACTACTCTTTTCCCTCATTGAAATGAAAAGACCTATTTTAAGATCAAAACTAGGAATATTGTTTCACAATGTCAACTCTCATTTTAAAACCGACAGTTAATATATACATTTTTTTTTTTTTTTTTTGGTTAACGGCAGGTTATGAAGCTTCTTCAAGGCGATGCTGAGGTAATGAAGTGGGCAAGACTACAAGTTAACGCTCTGGAATGGTCTGACATGCTGGACGATGAAGCTTCTCCACGTTCAGATCTTCAGTCTCATCTTAACCTTGCACTGCTTGACGTGGACGAAGAGTCTCTCTCCATGAGCAGCATTGAGCATAGTGTTTCGTTAGAGGACTACTTGCAAGGCAGGTGGAGCCGCTCGTCAAGCATTGACTAACTACATTTCCGAAGAAATGCAAGTAAACAGCTTCCTTTGTTTGTGTGATTCTTTTGTATATTATTAATTTTTTTTTTTTTTTTTTCCGGCTTCACCCTTTTTTTTGGGTTGCTTAATACGGGTTTTGGATGAGAGGTGGTTTGCAAGTGTGCCCTCCTCCTTCCCCAGAGAGTTGTGCCTTGGTTCCGATTTGATGTACTAGTTTTGTGGGAATCTGTATCAGTTCTCTAAGCGAGAGCTGAACGTGTTTTAACAATGTATTTCATCTTTTGTTAAATGGTATAAAGAAAACCATTTACATGAATATATCTAAAGAATGCAAGCAAAAGTGAAATATGATTTTGATGCTTGATTTGTTTCCAGATCAAATATTTTCTCGGTTTCATTTAATAGTCTCATGATGCTTCATCTTATAAGCCACTGCTTTTAGATTCCTTTTCACCTTCCATCAACATCCTTCTTTTGGAATCCCACTTTCTGCAACCCTTGATCCTTCCAAAGTCGTCAGTGACCCCCACACCACAAACTACAGGACACCAACTTATTGATAGTGAAAGTCCTATTCATAACAGTGTGAGCAATCTCCTCCACCACACCACCATTGCCACCGACACCCCACGTTTATATTTTCTGCAGATTTTGAAGTACATGCAGTGTCCATATCCACCACTTGCATTAAAAGTTTAACATGTAGGGTTTACTGGCCTCCACGTACGGAGAGACTATTTCCTATTTTGACCCGTCACCTCTAGATCACAATGAAGCAACCTTACCATTGCACCAGGGTCTAGCCTCATCTTGTCGACTATTGAGCAAAATGTACTCATTTCAAGTTCTATTTCGAGCCCTACCGAGTGATTTAATTTCCACAAGTGGTCTAAACACCGTACACAGATATTATTATGGACAGAAAAACTTGTATTTCAGTGTGAGAACCTTTATCCAGTTGAAAGATTCTTCTTAAACGAAAGCTTTCTTTCTACTGTTGTGCATCATGATTCTCTGTTTCATGATAAAACTATGTAGTTGGTTGAATTCAGATTTGACCTGGAGATCTGAAATAGAATTGAGTTCAGTAGAAGAATCAGTTCAGTAATCAGAATCCTCCAGTTATAAAATGAAAAATACTAGTCAAGAGTCTGAATATATCAGCCCATTCAACTTCCAATATTGGGATTTTGAAATTTTCGCGTAATTGAACTGAATTAATACCAAATGTGTAGCTGCATAAACAGACAATGTAATGCTGAAATTTGGCCACTTGATATGTATGCAGTATTCTAACGATTTCCATACATACATATGTGTGTATTGTTAGTGTGATGTTGTGGCTCGAATTTTGTTTCAATCAGAATGACCCGAAAAATATGAGCTTAGCCCCCTTTTTCCACTTGCGGGTCTTGAACCCTGTTTAGAACTCTGTTGTAGCCTAATATACAAAGGCATTTAGGGTTTGAAGTGGTAACGTAAGAACACTAAAAATCACAGAAAAGGGAGAGACAGTCAGTACTTGGAGACTAAACATGTAATCTCCCGTCTTTCGTATAATGAAAATTTTCATTGAAGATTCACCGTGGAATAAGCTTAACACGGAACCAGGCAAATATTTTTATGTGGCATGGTTTACTTTTCTGTCATGATTTTTATCTTTGTTGTTGGTTTGCATATGTGGTATCAGATCCTCCATCAATCTTACATATTGCACCACATAGCTTCATATTTTAACGGTGCAGAATATTCTCACATAGCTCAATTTGATAGGTCACCCAATTTCCTGTTTTCCTCAGCCACACGCACAAATATAAACTACCTTATTATTAAAAAAACCAAGAAATCTTATCCACAAAAAAGAGGACACAAATTAATTGGCCTTTCTCTGAAAATTTTCCAAAAACCCAAGAAAACTACAAAGAAAGCCTTCAAAGTTCAAACCCCAAAAATCAAAATTCAATTAACCATGGCATCAACATCCTCATACATGGCCTTAACTAAATTCTCAATGTTTGGCAGGACAGGTGGGAAAACAGAGATGAGAAAGAGAAATCACGTGTTCTCCATTTCAGCTCAGCAAAAAACTGGAGTTCAAGAACCACAGGAAGTGAAAGTACCAGAAGAGCCAGAGAAGAAGCAACCAGAGACATACAAGCAGCCACTAAGACCAGTTGAACCACAAGTGAATGTGGAGAGCAAGAACATGAGCGTAGAGTATGGAGGGCAGTGGCTCAGCAGTGTCACCCGGCACGTCAGGATTTACGCGGCCTACATTGATCCGGTCACCTGCGCATTTGATCAAACGCAGATGGATAAACTGACCCTCATTCTTGATCCAACCAATGAATTCGAGTGGACAAGTGAAACTTGCAACAAAGTTTACGGTTACTTCCAAGAGCTAGTTGATCACTATGAGGTAATTTTTCTTCTACGATTTACAAGGATTAGTTGATTTTATTGTTAGATATATATATAGTATTTATTTTTGGTTTGTGATTGAAGAAAAAGTTGTTTGGCTTGGAAGAAACTTAGGCACACCTCGTAGCTGAGTAAACCAGAGAGGCAAAGATCTAATATAAAATTGACTTGTAGTTCATTTTTCTTTGGTGGTTAATTCCTGTGGGGGTTTTTAATACAACGGATTAATACAAGGGGTGATATCTAAATACAAGGTATGATGGATTATGAATAGCAGGCTAATATATAAAAGCTGGAAGTTAGTTAAAAATATCGACCTCCATCCTTGTGCATGGAGGTCTCTATTTATAGTCTCAGCCATGAGCTTGTTTTTCGAGAGGAAAGCCTTGAGGTGACCCACCTTAGTAAGGTAGTCATCGTGACCCTATTAGACTTGATAGGGCTAACTTGATCTTTTAGCTCGAGTGTGAGTATTGATACATTGAATGTACATCATTTCACAAAGCGGATCATTAATGTGATTATCAGTATCCCAGTCGAGGTACATGGCTTCATCATATCTTTGACTGGGCCTATGGAGTAAGAGTTCATAGGTTAAGGGCCCTCCTTTTCAACCCATCCATGACCCATTTCCTCGTGTGAGCAAGAGAGACACACGAGCCTGGCTTGGGCGGGCTCCATGTAAGTATTGCAAGAAGGCTTGAGCTTGGAACCATGGGGGTGTGCCTTGTGGCCATGTGGGTCACATCTCCTACAATTCCAACAGATTTTTTTGTTGATTATCTAAGAATGTCAACTCTTGAGTTCGATTTTTGAGACTAAATTTGATTGTCAATATTTATTCCCAATCCGGGAATATTGAAGTTCTAAATTGATGAACTTGAGATGAGATATGTCACGAACATTGCATTAAATCATAGAATTGTTCTTCAAGTGCTTGGTTTATCTGTGACTATAATTCTTCAATGCTTGTTTCATTTCCAAGCTGTAAGGAAAGAAAGTAAAACTTAACCACAACCTGCTACGGAGTATATATTTGTACACGTATATGATATACAAAATTGACCATTAAAGGCCACATTTTAAGAAGTGGAAACCAAGTGCCTGATGAATATTGAAGATGGATTATTTATTTCATAAGCGATCTCAATCCAAACTCAAATTGACTAGGGCTATATGTAACTATAGGATGCTCATTAACTCATCAAACGATGTTCAATAAATTAATGAATTTCAAAATGTGATCTAGCCTTTCTTTGCCATCACTGTTGTGTTTGATTTAATTGTTGTTGACAAACTGAATGTGGAATCTGCAGGGTGCACCATTGACAGAATACACGCTCCGTCTAATCGGATCGGACATAGAGCACTACATTCGGAAGCTGCTGTATGATGGGGAAATCAGATACAACATGAATGCAAGGGTGCTCAACTTCAGCATGGGGAAACCACGCATTGGATTTAATTACAGTGATGACCAAATTCAAGATGTAAACCAACAAGCTTGAGAACCAAAATGTCAAACCTTAGGGACACAAAACACAGAGTGGCAATAAAGTTTGAGGGTTGTAACATGTCAGTAATATGAGTACATCAACTTCAATGGTAGTATGTGCATTACAAGTGATCCAAGGTTGCAGACTTGCATTATGTACATAAATACCTTTAGTCAATTAGTTGACACCTGATCAAATTTTCAAACAATTTATCTAATTTCCAGTTTCAAATATCTCGAGCCGACGAGTGTGTGAATATGAGTCGACGTACATCCCGCATGCTCTTTCTAGACTAGTGATGTAATCTTATGAAGCTTCAAACATCTTTCAAATTAATCAATGTCCGAGCAGGTGTGGTCATATTCAAATCCTTCTTCCCCCGGTTTGTCAAGATATATATATATATATATATATATATATATATATATATATATATATATAAAACAATTTCTTGTTATTCGTGAAATTCACCTCATGAAACATGTATTTTGAAGTAGTTATGAAGCCCTATCCTAGCATTTCTAGACAATAGACATGCTAATTACATCAATTCACTGGTTCAATTGAGTCATGAATGCAAAACTGCACTATTTGTGGAATATTTTGGGTGGGGAAGTTTGGAGTCAACACAAACCTTTTCACATAATTATTGCTATATATATATATATATATATATATATATATATATAGGACCAGACTATACTTTAGCAGCATTTCTTTCACGATGTTGGCCCAATAATTGGTGCTAGCTCTAACTTTCTAAAGATTACTATACTTTAGCAGCATTTCTTTCATGATGTTGGCCCAATAATTGGTGCTAGCTCTAATTTTCTAAAGATGCATTATATCTTTTTCCTTTAATATTACCAACCTATCAATTCCAACATTCTGCTCATGTAAAAGGGTATGGGTGATGGAGGTGGGACCCTATACAGTTGCATCACATCTGCAACTGAATATGTTATTTGGGTGGTCGTCTAACCTTTTCATACTAGTGACAACAAAAGAAAGAAAAAAAAAGTTAATCACAAACTAACCAACAAACTAACCACTTTCTTTTTCTTAGCACCAAACAAACAACCAAACTCACGTCACCAACCACAATGATGGTTAATGGTGCCAAGGATTCGAACTCTTCAGTGCACCTAAATTCCATGATGGTCCCGAGACCAAGAGAGGATTCTGTCCGTGCACTAACGAAGGGTGGAAATCATCTCTCACATATAGAGTGGATCCCACCTTATGTGCAATAATCTTATCCTTTTGATAATTAAATCAGTCCACTAACATGCTGGTATAGGGTCATTAACATGTTGCTTAATCTTCTTTTGTATATGGCAATTTAGGTCATGGGTAATTTAGTTCATACACTCTACCTTCTTAGAGTTCACGTTCCCATAAAAATAAATATGTGAGTGAATTTCTTGTTAATAAAATAAATAAATAAATAAATTGGTACACTTTTTTACATTTCAGTCTTACGTATTTTTCAATAAAATAGAGTCTCAGTGTTTAGTTTAACTATTGTCATATCAGTGGATTTTAATTTCTATCTTTTTCATATATATATATATAATGAGTATTGCTACATTGAACGACTAAAAAATAACAAAATGTTAATCGACTCAAGAGGTGGACAACATTCATTTGCTACGTATGGTACAATTCTGCTTACTTAAAATTACTCCATCAAGTTTCTTTTCACGTATTTCTCCTCATGGATTTTTATTTTTTATTTATTTTTTCTTCGAAAGGTATATCCCATTATCCCTCCTCTCACTCTTTCCTCTTTTGTTGGAATTAAGGATCTCAAACTAATTTAATCATATCCAATAATTCCCTGACGGAAAAAGTCAATCAAATGGCTAATTTTGGGAAGAAATTACAAAAATTTAGGAAAAAAAAAACACACACAAAGAATTGAAGTGTAAGGAAATACATGGGAAACAATAGTTCAATTAGCCTAGCACATCAGGTCTTGGGATTTAAGACTAAGTGGAGGCATGTGTGTGATATGAGATCTTACTTCCTAGATAGACGTTAAAGATTCAAGCCTCAACTTCAATGAAGGTGTGTGCGTGTGAGTACCATATACATGGAAAACAAAATCATAATCTTCAATGAAGGTGTGTGCGTGTGAGTACCATATACATGGAAAGCAAAATCATAATCTTCAAAGAAAGTATGTGCATGTGAGTACCATATATATGGAAAACAAAATCATAACCTTCAATGAATGTGTGTGTGTAAGTACCATATATATGGAAATCAAAATCATAATCTAACGGTTCGACAAAGGAGTTCAAGAGAACACATAAGGCTTAACTTGCAGATACTAATAAGACCCATTTAAATAGTTATATTTTTACTTATGTGATGATACATCATTGGTTGGTGACACAAATGACATGGTATTCTCGGTATAAGAAAAAAAAATTCATGAATAAGGGATCGCTTGGGGCAAACCATAAATTTGGATGTATTGAATTCGATTCTTACAATGCGCAAAAATACTTTGGCTTAAATGATACGTATTATCGCCAGTAGATGTATGTGTGATTTGTGAGGGCGAAACGAGGTATGCCAGCGACACTTGTCCCCTGGCCTGACTCCACCCTCTATAATACAGATGGTAATTTTTTATTTTTTACATATACATATATAATTTTTTATTTATATAAAAACCCCCTACAATTATTAGTTTTTAAAATTATCCCTTAATTTTTTAATTTTTAATTTTACTCTTTAAATTCCGTTTTCAAAAAAAAAAGTTAAAATTTTTACTTATAAAAAAAAAAAAAAAGTTAAAATTTTCTTGTTAAATTAAACTCTAATTTTTTCCCTTTCTAAGTTCTGTCATTTTCCTTTTTCTTATTTTTCTCCCATTTTTTTTTTTTTTTTCAAACACTTCTCCGAACTGAAATCCTGGATTGCAGGCATGGCTAGTGAGCAACATTAGGCCTAAGAAAAAAGAGGAAATGAGAATTTTCAGTGAAGGTTGAAAAAAGAAACACTGTTACTGTAGTTGATGGTACAGTCGGATAGAAGAAATTTAACCAAAAATAAAGGGCAAAAAAGAAAAAAAAGTCAAATAAAAGAAGTAGTCAATTTTCATATATATTTAGAGGCGTTGGTCAATTGTAAAGCCAGAATAAACGAAGTACTGAGTATAAATTTAGGGATTTCCACGTCAGTCAATTGTAAAAATGGAAAGTGAGTCAATTAAACAAACCCTCAAGGTGTTGTCTGTCTCATCTCTTGGCGAAGAGTTTCGATTCTATTCCAAGTGTCTAACCGAATATACCTGGCAACCAAATTCAAACTCTACCTGAACCGGTAAAAGGCCTATTCATAACAAACCAACCATCAATTCATTTTGCCGGTTCCTTCCGGTCTCTCGCACACACATACATTCCTCCAGATCCGCAATAAATACATACATTACATATATATATATATATATATATATATATATATAATAAATACATAATTATATATAACTTGGTCTCACTTTGTTTATAGCATCAGTTTCAAAACGACTCTTTATCGTCACAAGCTTTTTATTGATCGCTTCGTTGCAGAGAAAATCTCTGCAAATCGTTTGATTCACTTTACGTAATGGCCTCCGTGCTTGATATGAATGGCGATTTCGCATCTTCGGCTCCGAATCTCCTCAAAAACCTTCCCCAACTCTCCCCTGACCAGGTTCATATATATATATGTATATGTATAATTGAAATGGTTTGATTTTTTTAGTTTCTTTATTTGATTGGATTGATTGGAATACACGATGTTGTGTGGTAGGTTGAGCTTGCGAAGCTGCTGTTGGAGGTCGGACAGAGCCATCTGTTCCAGCATTGGGCTGAGCCTGGCGTCCACGACGATGAGAAGCGTGCTTTCTTCGATCAGGTATATGAAGGTTTCTATATTTGAATTGATGCAATGTCAATGTGAACAATTTTGCAGATCATTCTTGCTATGCAATATCAATGCTTCTCTCTCTATATAATATCATAAATTATGTTGAGTTGTGAATATATACATATTTTTTGGATTAAAACCGGGGACACTGTTGAAAAAATTCATTCAGAGTTTGCGGAATTCAGTTTGAAAACAAGCATAAGAATTGAAAAGTTTGGATTTTTTCCAAGGTAAAAGCTATAATAAGGGCGCTCTTACTGTGAGTTTGCCCTCATCATAGACTTACTCTATTCTAAATCTGGCAATTAATACAGTTGTACTTAAAATTTTATACTGAGCCTGAGAGCCTCCATAGCTACTTTTAAGAAGAGAAATTTTAATACTACAATTAATTGAAGTTCAGGTTGTACTGTTTGACTTTTATCTTCCCTTTTGAATCTGCTTCATCTTTATCTCTATGGCGTAACATTTCACTTGAATTCGTGTTAGAAGTATTGTTCCTATACCTTATTATTTTATTTTTTAAATTTTATGAACTATAGCTGTTTCTTTTAGGTTGCTCGACTTAATGCAAACTATCCTGGTGGGTTGGCATCATATATCAAAACTGCCAGAGAACTCTTAGCAGATTCAAAGGCGGGGAAGAACCCATTTGATGGTTTTACACCTTCTGTAAGTTAACTTACTTTTGAAATTTGTTCTGAAATTATGTTAATATATTCTTTACATTTGCAACTTATGGGTCTTGTACACATTTATAATCATTTTTAATTGACCCAAATTATGTTAATGTATTCTGACAACCATTACACCCTCAATTGTATGGTCAAAGTAAATTGGCAGTTGATGTGATTAGACTCAACTGATTAAATAGTAGACTGAGGTGTATTGTCTACTACTCAATATTAGATAGACTGCTAAATGATTTACGAGATTTATAGATAATATAAGTAATGCATCAATACTAAAAACCAACTGGAGAAGAAGAATCCTCATAGCTGAACTCAATTAATGGGGATTCAGGTTTGAGCTGAGTTGCATAAGTAAAGCATCATAAATATGGAAAAGCTAAAGCATCATAAAGTGTACTTTACACTTTCTCCTTTTCTCATATAACCCAATTTTCAATTACTCGGACCAGGATTAACAGACTCCCTTAGACACAAATATCTCCTAATCTATTGAGTTAAGGATGTGTACTTGAGCTCTACTATTGACTAATAATCCTGACACAACCATAAATTTTGTTGTTCTACTTGAAGGTCTGAATCAGTTTCCTTGTGAAGTTGTTTTACAGTGTGCTATTCATCTTTACCGGCAATAATTCAATCTTTATACAACTGATCTCTTCTTGAATCTATTAATTGGCTGCTCAAATACTTTACAATTAGTAGTTGGTATGATGTACTTTACACATTCTCCTTTTGTAATATAACCCAATTTCCAATTAGTCGGACCGGGATATTGAGTCTATGCTTAGAGCGATGGCTGTCTTCCAATACATTCACAGTGCATGTATTTGACTTGCAGAGGAGTTGCGCTGAACCATTTCTTGTGAACTTGATAACAACATTGAAATTATATCTACATAGTGTATGAAACATTTTTGCAGGTTCCGTCGGGAGAGATTCTGACTTTTGGCGATGATCACTTTGTTCAATTTGAGGAGACTGGTGTCAGGGAAGCACGGAATGCTGCATTTGTTCTTGTAGCAGGGGGACTTGGGGAACGTCTTGGATACAATGGAATTAAGGTACTTTATTCATACGCCTATGTGAGCATTTAATTCTTAGGTTGAACAAAACTTTTGCTGTTGCAACAATTTCCTTAAAACTGTTCATCATCTTATATCATTAGGAGACTATGTCTTGGTTTTCAAATGTAATTGTAGCGTATAGGACATATCCATGTAAATAGTTCTAAAAGGGACAGGTTATTTGTCTTAAATTAGTTACAATGCTTATAAATATTTTTGGTTGCCTCTTGCAGGTGGCTCTTCCTTCAGAGTCTACCACCGGAACAGGTTTCTTACAGCAGTACATTGAGTCCATTCTAGCTTTACAAGATGCTAGCTGTGGACAAGTGCAAGGTTTGTTTTTACCTATGGCCTGTAACTATGTAGTCTAAAGATAATTCTGGATCTCATACCTTAAGACCCAAATTGTCACTCTACCTGGTTTTTCAGTTGTCTTTTATCCCCAAGGCCCCTGTTGTTGCTATTGGGATTGTTTTCTTGAAACAAGATGCTATGATGGCTTCAGATACTACCAACTATGGTGATAGGGGCTCTTATCTTCAAGTGGATAAAAAAGAAATGGTGGAAACATCTTTCTTATCTTAAAAAGTTTCTATAGCCGAGCATAAAAGTTGAGAAATTTGGAAAAAAATTAGTATCTTTAGTAATTCCCATAGGTTAACAAACCTTTAGAGCTCTAAAGATAGTACTGGCTCTTACATGTTTTGTGTCTTCCTATTTTGCTTAGCAAGCACTAAATCTTTTGAAATCCCTCATTGATGTTCACCAAAAACTCAAAAACGTGATGTCAGCATTAACAAAATAGAAGTTTCTTATTTTGTCAGCTAATGTTGTAATTTTTAATTTGTAGGCGGATGCCAAACACAGATTCCTTTGGTTATAATGACGTCTGATGACACACATTTACGTATTTTAGAGCTTTTAGAATCAAATGCATATTTTGGAATGAAATCTACGCAAGTAAAACTTCTAAAGCAGGTAACAATTCAAATAATATAAAGAAAGTTCACTATGATTTTCAATGGAATATTTACACGTTAACGTTCCTATCATTCCAGGAAAAAGTTGCTTGCTTAGATGACAATGATGCCAGGCTTGCCATGGACCCACATAATAAATACAGAATCCAGGTAGCTCTGTGTTATTTACAGTATTTGTTTTATTGGTATGCTCACAATTTTAGCAATTAATTAATTTAGCATTTTTTCACTATCTCTGATGGTAGAATTTTCTTCTATTGTCTTTTCTGTGGTCTGTGTCATAGACGAAACCTCATGGCCATGGTGATGTTCATTCACTTCTTTATTCTAGCGGCCTTTTAAATGTGTGGTATGTTGTCTACTATGACCTTTTTGTTGAATTTTGTTCTTGTTTATCCACATTTGCCTTCATTTATATGCCAATTTTGATGTCTGATTTACGATGGCAAGATTTTTTTTTTCAAAAATGTGTTATTGTGCATGTGTATTATGTCTTTATTACTTGAGGTTAAAACTCAAAGCCTATAACCCACTTTAAATTATGTAGTCAGAGTGAACAGATAACCTTTCATATGAACTGAAAACTCTTTATTTACTCATAGATGTGTCTGTTTTTAGCCGTAAGTAATGTTGGGATTTTGATATGGAAAATTGACATATGTTTTTAAATTTTCCCTGCATTTTTGTTTTGAAGCTTAGAGACTGAAATTTATCTATTATTCTATTGATTACAAAGGATAGAAGTTCTATCAAATTGATGCCTGTTATGCAATCTGCAACTTCATAATTTAACCATGTCATTGTTTTATCAGGCGTGATGCTGGTTTGAGATGGGTTCTGTTTTTCCAAGATACAAATGGACTTCTTTTCAAGGTTCTCTTGATGTTTTGTGGCTTCATCTATTTTTCCTAGGGAAGAGTTATGTTTAAATATAAAGTGGATATAATTATCATTTTCCACATTGCCAAGCTAAAAAATATATACTTTTTCCTTTTTTATATGTTCAGGCAATCCCAGCTGCATTAGGTGTTAGTGCCACCAAACAGTACCATGTTAATTCTCTTGCTGTCCCTCGAAAAGCCAAAGAGGCTATTGGAGGAATTACCAGACTTACTCATTCTGATGGTACATTTTAATTGTAACATTCTATCTTTTTTGTAGTTTATATAAACTATTCATTGCAGTGAGCTGAAAGTTGTCACTGACTGGAAATTATTCTCAAGGAAGTCTGACTTCACATTTTGATCATCTAGACTATGTTATGAAGCCAATTCTCCTTATGGATGTACAAACAACTTACCAAATTAACTATCCTTTATTTTCTTACTTTAAAAATGAAAAGAATGGAATAGTAATTTCAGAAATACTAACGGTGCCAACTCTGCCAGCACCTCACTAGATAACTTGGGCATTTCCCTCCCTTTAAATTCAATAGGTTTTCTGAAATAAATGAGTGTCAGAGGTTAATGTAAGGTGAAGAGCGCACAGGCATAGCTTGAGTCATTTGTTTAGTTGGGATCTATTGCAACTTTAATCCTGTGCAATATGCTCTGATAAAAAATCTGCTTGTTGTCATTGTTAATGGGGATAACTATAATGATTCTTGTTCAAAATCATATGAGAGAGAGAGAGAGAGAGCAACCATTTCTTGTCTTTCAACACTTAGTAAACCTAATAAGCCTATGTAGGCTTATATAAAGAGTACAAGTCTTACTTAATAACACTAGGGCCCTATCAACTATATGTAATTACATAATGACCCAACACATGTATATATATATATATATATATATATATATAACATTCTAACACTCCCCCTCAAGCTAGAGAATATATATCAAATAATCCCAGCTTGGACCAGATAGTTCTTAACTGGTTATGACCCAATGCTTTGGTAAACATATCAGCTAATTGATCTTTAGACTTCACGAATGGAGTAGAGATGCTCCACGGAATATTTTTTCCCGAATGAAGTGACAATTAACTTCAATATGTTTGGTCCTCTCATGAAACACAAGATTGGATCTGGTCAAACGGGCTGGATCTGGGCTATCCCAGGTTTAGTAAACTAGGGACGGGCCGGATCTGGGCTATCCCAGGTTTAATAAACCAGGGTTGGAATAGCTATCCCAGGTTTAGTAAACCAGGGTTGGAATAGCATAACCGTGTAGCCAAACATGGGTCTTTTTCTTCACACCTTCACAAACGCTGGTGAACAACGCAGCGGAGGCGACGGCAACGGCAACTCAATCACAAGCAACGGCCGAATCAATAAGCAGCGACCGCTGCAACTTCCGGCCAAAAAAGATGAACCTCACCTCTGCAAATCGAGACGGCAGATGTCGGCAAGCTCGCTGACAACCAAAGAGGAGCTACCGGCGACGACGAACAAGGCTGAGACGACGACGAACAAGCTTCAGATCTGACGGTGACGAACGCGGCTGCAGATCTGACGACGGTGAACGATCAGCTGATGATGGCGACGAATAAGGAACTGCCGGCAGAGACCACCAACACCACAATTGCGATGCCGATCTTATACAAGAACAACCCAATTACAGACTCTCACACCCATGATCGTTTTGCTCTGATACCATGTTCAAAATCATATGTGAGAGAGAGAGAGAGAGAGAGAGAGAGCAACCATTTCTTGTATTTCAACACTTAGTAAACCTAATAAGCCTATGTAGGCTTATATAAAGAGTACAAGTCTTACTTAATAACACAAGGGCCCTATCAACTATATGTAATTACATAATGACCCAACACATGTATATATATATATATATATATATATATATATAACATTCTAACATTTCTTATTGTCACTGAACTATTGATGTTGTTTTCAATTTCACATGAGTCTTTTAATATGTGTATCATAAGTTAGGTCACTGAACTGCTGATGTTGTTTTCAATTTCACACGGGTCTTTTAACTTGTGTATTGTAAGTTACATCATCACCATGTTCTTGATCTAAGGTTTATCTGTCTACGACCTTGCTTCAGTCTGCCTGTTCAAGTGATTTATGTTCGAGTTTCTAGGACTTAGTCTTGCTGCCTTTACCACTGAGAAGATCTTGTTATTATTTATTCCCAAATCATTGAACATATGCACCAACATGGTGTGCAGGAAAAAAATAGAGAAACAAAAGATTATGCTGCCTAATGAGGCTTTTTTTTTTTTTTTTTTCTTCTATAAATTTATCGTTGAAGGGAAAAAAGATAGATTTCATCAATTAGGTGAGAAAATAATAATTTGCTCAATAGAGGTTGACTGTTCTGCTTTTGATCTTGTATTTTAAATGTTTGATTTCTCTATTCTCGCACTCCAGGTTTATATTAACGTATAGATGCAAGGTCCTATAGAACGCTTTCTTCTGCCTTCCACAGCTTTAGATGTATAGAGCTTGAATTGTGAAGATATACTTAACTAGCATGGGTTATCACCTGTGGCTGTGGATATATATATAATATGTGTGATTTGTTTTTTTAAAAAAGTATTATTTACATTAATTTTTTATTTAAGATCTTCGGCTTCCAAAACATGAAGCAAGCATGTAAGAGAAAATTTTATATCATATCATCTGGGCACTAAAATTTATATATCAACGTTGTATTTATTTATTGAAAATACAAACTGACTTCAGGTAGGACGATGGTGATTAATGTGGAATACAATCAACTTGATCCTCTGCTTAGAGCTACTGGATATGCTGATGGCGACGCCAACTGTGAAACAGGCTTTTCTCCTTTTCCTGGGAATATAAACCAAGTAAATTTCTGCCAGACTCTCAGTAATTTTTTTATTATTTTTAATTTTGTTTCCTGACATGCATATATTCTAAAAGCAAGTGTTTTTGTTCTCCTGTTTTTCATCTCATAGCCACTTGTTTTCTGGGGTGATTATTGACTCTATGTGTTAATAATTTTGAATTCTTTTATATATGTGTGACTGTTATTTTTCTGGAGGATCTTCAATTTCAAGGGCTTATGATAATTGCTTAGTGTAACTTGGTAAGCTTGGGAATGAGCCTTGATAACATTTAGGCCCTTAACCATTTGCGTGTTAATCTTTTACAATATATAGTGGTTAACGTGGTATCAGAGTCAAAAGGTCTCAAGTTCCAAGTCTCACTGTCACTGTCATTAAAATTAAACACGTGTTGGACCAAGAGAAGGTCACATATGAGGGGGCATGTTAGAAGATATAAATATCAAAGTTATACTCTCTCTAATAGCTTAAATTTTTAGAGTTGATGGTGGTTAACATTGTAGGCTGACCCCATATCTTAAGACCTTTGTTAGGTTGACTTGTTGGTGTAGGATGAATTTAAGAAACACTCATTTATGAGTCTGACGCATGGTGATTGAACACTAAGAACAGTAATCATGTGTAATTAGTAATTTGGTGGGCTTAAGATGTAGAAAATTTATAATTTTCTTTTTTCGTTTTAATAAGTTGCAAAGGTAAAAATTCAGACTGCCAAGCATTAGAATGCTGATTTGAATCTGACAGCAATCATTTTTGTGCAAATATGTCAACAGTTTGTTCTATACCTGGTCCGTCCCTCCCAAATCAATGATCGGATCCACACTGGATGCTAAGAAGCAAATAAGCCTGTACAAGGGGTTGGACTTGGTGAGTATTTGGAGGTGTCTGGTTGCTAGAACTTCTGGAAGCAGGCTACTGAAATTTCTGGGACTGTAGCATTTTTGAAGGTAATGCATGTTAGGAGGAGGATAGTGAAGGTGGAATTTTTGGAGGTATTATGTGTTTGGACAAATGTATATGGCAGGGAATGTTTAAGATTACAAATGTGGGATCTTGGGCTAACATTTAAAGAAATCCGGGGTTGTTTTTGGTGTTCAAAGTGTGGTCAACAAGGTATGGTTGCAAGTATGTAAGTGTAAAACTAGTGGAAAGAATTTTTAGGGTTAGAACTTCTAGAAGCATCATACCTAGGGTTAGAATTGCATCATCAATTCTAAAACAACTTTGATGCTTATGAAAAAATTTTTAAACAATTATTTGTTAAATATGAAGAATTCAATTCAACTCAAAGTCTCATTCCTTCCATTTATTTGAGGTCAGATAATTGAGTCTTGCCATTCCCCTCTGTCAGGACTCAGGAGTCATAACTTCAAATTCTTCTCTGTAATTCTCTCTCAACAAAGTCGTCTTTAAATTTTCTCTTTCTTAAAACTCTTATGAATTGATTCACTTGTTGTTGTGGTCTAATTCTCTCAAATTCAATTAACTGTTTTTAAGAAATTCTTTCTGCCATTCTTCATTTCCTGTTTTAATAAATTATTACTTGAGAGCACTAAAAATTCTAATTTAATTTGGATCAAAGTGATGGCGCAGAGTATTGCCTCATATGGTATCCTGTATATTGAATTTCGTGTTTCATCATTTATCTTTCTTCAAATGTGCACACGCTCATGCAAGTGCTTGTACTAGCACGAGTGACTTTTACGCGTACACAAAGTCTTACATGTGAGCTTTGAGAGAAGTGGCTCGAGATTCACAGTCTGCACTCAAGGAATTCCCAACGTATTACATGCTTAGATGTTTGGAATAATTTGATCCAGAAACAATCTCTAGCATCTTTTTTTCATCAAAAAATTTCCGGTTGACTAAAAGAATATGGTAAATTAGATGAACTGAATGATAAAAGGATATAAAATTTTCAAGTCAAATATCTATTATGGTGTTTGACATATATTTGCAAACCTTGTTCAAAAAGGAGTGTGCATAAGGTTCATTGTATGTTGATGGTGAATGATCAAATGACTTTCTTGATGAGTTTTGAGATACCTCTATAAATTTATGCAAGTGGTAATAGTTTCATGCTAAGGCTTGACTTGTATATGTTATGTGCAGTTGATACTTGAACTTGGCCCTTACATCGAGGAACTTACAAAAACCAGAGGTGCTATAAAGGAGTTTGTTAACCCCAAGTAATTTCTTTTTGTTCTGTCTTCCTACTTTGACCAAACCTCTTTAAAGCTTTTGTTGCTATGATGCTTTGTAGTGTTGTTATTTACACTGATCCTTCAGTTTACTTCTTTTTTTTATTTTTTATAGAAACTTCTTTGATTCGGATGATGATATGTGTAGTACAAAAGCAGTGGTGCTGCTGCTGGTTTTGAATAAGTAAAATATTAAAAAACACTGATATGTTTAGGTTGGAATATATATATATATATATCACTGATATGTTAGTATATATATATATCAGCATCTTTAAGACACGGACACGGACACTCCAAAATGGGCGAAGAATCCGTGTCCGACACGTGTCGGACACGGACACGCGTCGGACACACCCCGACACGTGTCGGACACGCCAAAAAACGTGTCTGGAATTTTTTTTATTTTTATTTATTTTTGGACACGGCTTGGACACGGCTCGGACACGGCTTGGACACGGCACAGACAGCTCGGACATGGCTTGGACAGCTCGGACACGGCTCGGACACGGCTCAGACACGGCTCGGACACACTTTTCTGGATTTTTTTTTTTTTTTTTAAATTTTTAATGCTGATATGTTAATTTTTTTTTTTTTTTTTTTAAAATTTTTAATGCTGATATGTTCTATTTTTTGTTTTGTACTACCCTAAAGATGGTGATATATATATATACTAACCTAAAGATGCCACAATTCGCCGTGTCCGTGTCCTAAAGATGCTGATATATATATATACTAACATATCAGTGATATATATATATATTCCAACCTAAACATATTAGTGTTTTTTTTAAAAAATTATTAATGCTGATATATATATATATATATATATATATATATATATATATATACTATTCGCCGTGTCCGTGTCCTAATTTTTTTGGATTTACCGTATCGCTGTGTCCGTGTCGTGTCGTATCCGTGTCCCGTATCCGTGTCCGTGCTTCTTAGAATACAGCACATAGTAACTTAAATGTTAAAATCACATTCATTATAAAAATACAAAATAGTTTGGTCAAACATATGATTTATTCAGGGGCTCTTCATTTGCTTTTACTTATAAACTTTCGAGAATTTCTTTTTGAGAAATGGCATTATCAATCTTTACTTAAAAAATTAAGCAAATACACCTCTCAATAATTGACCTTTTTTAGTGCAGATAAAAATCATTTAATAAAGTAGTGTCATGTTTAGTCATTTGACACTTCTTTGAAGCCAACAAGGTAAAAAGCCAATTATAATTCTTGATATTTCAAAAATGACCCTAATGAAAACCAATTGCCTCTCTGTTGAAACTTGACAAATTTGCCTAATTTTTTTAAGGGATCAATTATTTCGGCTAAAACAAATATTGGATATAAATTAGTAACTTTAACAAAAAGTCAAGATAATTGGGAATTGAAAATTTTAATATAAAGAGGTGGGATCTCAAAACTTTTGTGTTCTATAAGAGTTGTCTCCAGAATACCCATGGCCCATGGGGCTTATTATTCCGTGTAATCTTTTCGAACTAACATTCAAACTTTGGCTATCCAAGCATTCTTTGTTCTGCAGCTTGGGTTCCCAGATACTGTTAAACTTACATCGGCAGGAACTCATATTCCCCAGCTTGGTGGTTCCTAGATACTGTCAGAGAACTTAAATTGGCAGGAATTGTGTTCGCCAGCTACCATTAAAGAACTTATACGGGTTGTTATGACTTGGTAGCACAAGTATTACATATTATACTCAGAGGATTGTCTAGGTAATAATGTAGTAGTTCTACTACAAAAATCCTTAAAATTTGGTTCCCTAGTCAGTAGATTGGTTAGTTTGGGTAAATATGTTGATTGTTATGTTCGCTAAAATTGTTTCAGAGTCTAAATATCAAATCACATACTTGGAGAAGTCCACAAAAAGCACTTGTTATTTACTTTTATTTTCATTCAGATGACCTAAAGCTCCCAATTTTGAACCTAAGCATGTGCTTTGCTATGATTTATTTTTCATTAATAATTAATTATATAACTTGGGTGCCTAGAAATGGATGAACAATAGAATTCCCATTTGGCGAACAGTTACCTAATAAGTCTTCTTGAAGAATGTACATTTTTTGAAGGGATTGTTTGAAATGAAATAAATTTGCTTGCGTGATTGGGTTTTATTGTGGTTTCTTGTGATACAGCATATTGGTTACTTTTGGATTGCTAGACTGGATTTTGAGAATGTTTAAAGAAAAGTTGCTCTTGTTTTGGCTTTTTCCTTGTACCCCTTACTTCTCAAAATGCTTTCTTATTTTCTTGAAGAAATAGAAAAATACTACGGATCACAAGTTAAATTCTTAGAACCATTGGCAACCATGAAAAATACATGAAACTTTTTTCACAATTACATATTGACTTTCAACTAGGGGATACACGATGAAATGGTAAAGGTTCAGGCTGAAAAGAGTGTAAATGTTCAAGCTTGAGGATAGCCACTTTGTGCATCATAGTCATCTCCTCTTAGCACCCTGTGCAGGCATTACCAGCGCTACATTCTAGTACTATGACATGTAAATTCATATTCTAGTATACATGTTGCGCTCTGTTATATATTTTCAAATTTTGACATTTCAAAGCTCATGCTCCTTGCTCTTACCCTGATTTTCCTAAAGATAGGCAAAGTGGTATTTTGGTGATATATGTTCTAGATATATATTAAAACCTCTTTAGGGAGATTTTGGAAATGGTGTTAGCGATGATTGTGGTAGTGGCAGCATGGATTTCAAGAAGGTGTAGGTGGAGATTCTGTTTCCAATTAAGGTGAAAGTAGTGGTGATTTGTATTGTAAAAGTGGTATTCTTGGGGTTTTATATTAATAATGAATGATAGAAAGCTACATTGTAACGTGATGCATGCAGGTGTACCATTTTACTTATATTATATGTCTTGGCATAATTATCGGTATATTTTGATGCATAATATGACAAATTTCACATGGAAAGTATTATGTATTGAAAAACCAATGGAAGTGAAGATGTTTATAGGGGTAACTTGTGATGTACATGTACTCCATGACAAAGGTGGGAGAAGAAAAAACAGCAAATGTATTCTATCTTTTCCGTCATAAGATGTTGAGCTTCTTGAGAGAGCTGCAACAGCAATGGGAGCTGACAATGAATTTTACCACCATGCAATCCTATTATCATCCCAATTATGCTTTCCTCTTATTTCTTGTTAAGTGCTTGAAATTGCAGAATATTCTCTAGTGGTGCTGCATTTGATTGTTATTCTTCTAAATTTTAAGTTCTCGTATGTTTTAATTTTTTTTTTTGTTTGGCCAACTTAGTATAAGACATAGCATTTAAACAACTGTGTAACACTTTTGTGCTGTGAAGTCCAACCTTGTAAATCAAGATACTTTTAACTTTCCACTTTTTGTTCACCAAAATAGAATCTCACTCTCTTGTTTAGTTTTTATGGTTGTACTGTTGTCCATTTCACAGCTGGTGAAATGACTTGTTTCGATTTTGTCTCTGTTTCCCCTGCAAAGCTTTCTTTTTCTTTTTCTTTTTTTTTTTTTTTTTACACCCTTGATTACGTGGTGTCCCTCTTACTACAGATATAAAGATTCTAGTAAAAATGCTTTTAAATCCTCAACTCGACTAGAGTGTATGATGCAAGATTATCCTAAAACATTGCCTCCATCAGCAAGGGTTGGATTTACTGTAAGTAAACATTTTGAATCTCCTGATTGATATTGTCTGTTTAATTCTATGTTATCTGTTAGTATATGTTATATATTTGCTTACTTATCAAAAAATATATATTTGTTATATAGTTGCTGTTTCCAACTTGTAGTTCAGTATGAAAAGTGATTTCTTCTTGACTTCTTAGGTAATGGATGCATGGCTTGCTTATGCACCTGTGAAGAACAACCCCGAGGATGCTGCTAAGGTAAATATTTGGCAATAAACTGCTTCTTACAGTCCTTATAATCTTGTTTATAAAGGTAGCTGGAAAATTGTGTATATATATGTACTTGGACATCCTAACGAGTTACAATTCTCACCCATATGGCATGCAAGAAAAGGTTGGGCTCCAAGTCTAAGTGGTCCCCACCTCAACCTTGTCATGATAAAATTATCATGGTGATTAGGTTTTTTATTTTTATAAATTTTTTTAATTTAAATAATAAAAAATGGCTGTTTTTTAATAAATTGATTTGGAATTTTTTTTAATTATGGTAAACTTTTTCAGACATTTTCTTTATGGAGGTCCATCTTGTGATGGGTCCTGTACCACTCAGTATTTATGTGGTGAAAATTATCTGTAGCATACCATTTCTCACTATTTATTAGGTTATTTTTTACTTTATTTTTTCTATTAATTGTTAGTATTTCCTTTTAGATTATCTTTTATTAATAACATTTCTTTTCCCAACTTAAATCACAAAGTAGTAATGTGTTTTGATGTTTTTTAACTTAGAGAATTATTGTCATATTTCTAATTGTTTGAACTCAACTAAAGGTACCAAAGGGGAATCCATACCACAGTGCTACTTCTGGAGAAACGGCAATCTATCGGGCAAACAGCCTAATTCTTAGGAAGGTATATATTTCACTCTTCTGGTATCTGTAAATTTATATATTCAATATGATCATACTGAATGTAGTTTTACTTCTGTGAGAATTCCAAACTAGGGAAAGTGAAGAGACCCGTGACCTTCCACTACCATCAACATATAACCTATGCTAGATTTAATAACTGCCAACAGTTTTTTATTGATATTCTCACCAACCCATCTTTCGCTAGTGTAAAATTTTCCGTGACATGTTTTGCTGTTTTGGTCTTGCTTACCTTTTTCTTAGAATTTGAACAAAATAGGAGCATATAAAATTTCCTACTAAAAATACATAAGTAATATGGTACTTTGGATTGAACTGTATTTTGGCTGACTGTTAGTGGTCCAAGCTCTGCCAAAATGCATGTTCAGTCAGTCCAAGTATTGACCAAGTGATCAAAGATGACTTTGCATATTCTGCTACCTATTCAAATTCTGTTTTAGTTTTCTTTCTTTTTTCCCTGGAGAAGAAATGTGAGAAAATGGATTGTATGGCATCTGAGGCCCAATTCAAATGATATATGGCGTGCATAACTTGGTTGATAATGGACATGCAACTGAAAATTTGGTGGCCCAGAAACAATCGTGGTGTAAGAATAGCAACTTTTATTTGGGATATTACTTAATCTTGATTCATTGCATAAATTTCAATTCCTAAGCATTTTATACAATCTAAAGTTGCCCATTAGTATTATGAATATGTTAAACATCTGCTTCTAATTCAATATTGGAGTATTTTTCCTCCAATTATCCATTCAATACTGGAAGATTTTTTTATTCAGAGATGTCTAACCCAACTCTACAGTTGCATTCCCTGAACCTAATTTAACGAGGAATGACTGTATCTGCATGTAACTGTCATGCACATGTGACAGCCATCATAATTTCAACATTTCTCGGGCCCTGCATGGGAAGAACATTGAAACTGGGAAAATCATGGTCATATGACGATCAGCGAAGTGCTCTGTCCCCCATTTCTTTTTTCTTCTTTTTGAATGCTCCACAAAAAGACTTCCATAAAAGAAATATAATTCTTACAATACCTTCCACATTTCATATTTTTATTTGTAGGAGTATTTGCACATTTTCAATTAATTTTATGGAGTTTGACTTGCTTTTGTTATTCCAAACAAAAGCATCCTTCCTGATCCTACTAATTAGGTAGGAAGAAACTGAACTCTGATATTTGAAAAATGCTTCAGAAGGTATCTTTGAAGTAAATGGCGATTGGTAGACTCATCCTTGATCAGTATTTCCAGAACAACTTCATTTTAGGCAAGAAGGATAATAGCATCGTCAAGTTGAGAACATTAGCCGTAATGTCTCCAATCTCACCATATACTACATTAAACATACATATCCAATCTAAACACATTGTACAATAACACGTCAATATATGTACACGCGCATTCATCTTTATATGTATATAGTATTTATTTATGTATGTAGTTATGTCAAGATGTACCTTTGATGGGACCTGTGAATTGGGGCAGCTGAGAACTTTGCCTTCGTAAGAAAACAATATAATCTAGAACCAAGTGATACAGGGAAACACAATCTTGGCAACTCTATAAATTGAAGTGCCCTTGCAGTTTGTTGCTTAAAGATTCTTATTATATCAATTTATATTAATTATCAGTAGAGTGTTGGGGACTTTGACTGCATACAACACATTTGCATGCGCGTGGATTAGTACTTATTCTGTAGTAATTCTAAATGCATTCTGGTTCCTGTTTGTTACCAGGTTGGCGTTAAGGTAGATGATCCCGTACACCATGTGTTCAATGGACAAGAGGTGGAAGTATGGCCCCGTATTACATGGAAGCCAAAGTGGGCCATTACTTTTTCAGATGTTAGAAACAAAGTGAGCGGTAGCTGCTCGGTGTCTCAGAAATCTACCATGGCCATTAAGGGCCGTAACATCTTTCTTGAGGATCTCTCCTTGGATGGAGCTCTTGTGATCAACTCAGTTGATGATGCAGAGGTATGCAGCATCTTGGTTTGTGCATGAGACTGACCTTTCGATATTGATTTTGGAAAATATATGTATGACAAGAAAATTGTCACCTGCTAACAGGTAAAAGTGGGAGGTTCGGTGCAAAACAAGGGATGGATCGTCGAAAATGTTGATTACAAGGATCCTTCAGTACCCGAAGAAGCGAGGATCAGGGGTTTCAGAATAAATAAGGTCGAGCAGTTGGAAAAAGATTACAATGAGGCTGGAAAGTTCATCTTGAAGCCTTGAAGGTGAACTGAAGCATTTTTTCCAAGATCGCATTTTACTTCCATTGGCAAATTAAATATTATTTGATGCTGCAATTAAATATATATATATATATATATATATATGTATATGTATCTGTATATGTATATATATTATTTGATGCTGCAATTGCCCAAAATATTATTTAATGCTTCTCCATCACTGGCAGTCTCATTCGTTAATTCTTGTAATTGCCCAAAATAAAAAGCATTCTGTCCTCTTCTTTTTCCTTGTTTTTCTTTTTCTAACTTATCAAACCTGGTTTTGTGCTAAATTGGTTTGCAAAATGTAATTTTCTGGAAGAAAAAAATATATATATTTGAAAGATGGTAAGCGGAAAATAATGGAGTTCTTGTTTTAATTTATTTTTACTATTTCTGGTTAAAGAATAAGAAACCATGCTGAAAATACAAATCCATGATTGAACTCTGACAAGTAGGTGAAATGGTAAATCTGTAATGCTAAAATTGTATGGGAATTAGCATTTGAATGTGATCCGATTTGTGTGAAAGCTGTGATGTTCAACATCACCAGGGAAAGAGAGGTTGTGGACGTGAACATCTTCTCAACTGTGTAGACGTGGGCTTTGAAAACCGTTTGTACGGAGTTTGTAAAACGGACAATATTTACACATAAGGGCTGGTCGCGACATATGGTATTAGTGCCAATTTTCAGCCGAAAATAGGACATGCACAAGCCCATGAGTTCAAGTGAGTGAGGATGCTGGTCCCAAGAGGGGATGATTGTAGGGACGTATTTGTTGGCATTTGTATGTATAGACTGATATGATATCTCATAATTGTTTAGATACTTTTTGAAGACTGAACAAAGAGAATATACTAGAGGAACAATATCTACATTCTCTCGCTCACACTCTGACAACTCATGAGAAGAAACAGGTTCAAAAATTTGAGATGTTTCATTACCATGTGAAAAGGGTGACACAAGGTCTAAAATCTCTGCCGACAAATGTGATTGCCATTTTTTCCAGCAATTACCATGTCTTTTGGAATCAATTCCGGCCTGCCCTGGGACGTGGGTTGTTGACCTGGGAAAGGTTTGTGGTGGAAATTTCTGGAGGGGTAAGCGATGTGATTCAAATTTTTAACTTACATACTTGGGGAGATTCTATCAAGAAACATACCAAACCCTATCACACTACCATTTGGTCCCTTCTTGTATCTAAATAAGATTCCATTTTGTTGGTACTCAAAGCTCAATCAACTTGTGTTGTAGGTTTATTGATTGTTATAGTAATTATTTGTACTCGAAGGGCAATGTTTTTTAGCCAGTTAATATAGGTAGGTCCCACACGATAGTCCAATCTCTACTTTAGAAGTGGCCTAGCGAAAATGAAGTAGGCCCACCACGGCTAGCGAACTGGCTAGCGAAAAAGCGCTACCTTGGGTTTTTTTTTTTTTTTTTGCCAAGTCACCTCGTTACTATTTGGCAGCATGATTTTTTTGGAAAAAAAAAAAAAAAAAAAAAAAAAGAAGAAGAAGGGAGGTTATTTTGAGCTCTTTTTTAAAAAAATAATAATAATAAAATTCATTCAATAAAAAAACATATTGTTTAGGTTTTGTCCAAATTTTTTTTTTTTTTTGACTTGGGCCAAAAATAAATTAAAAAACTTTTTTTTTTTCCTTAAAAATTGATATTTTAAAACCTTTTTTTGTTTTTAATTTTAAATTTCTATCACAAACCGTGCATTTGACCGTTAAGACACTGCTTGACTGACACAAACAATGCTTTAACAGCTATAATTAAAAAAAAAAAAACAAAATTTTAATTTTAATTTTTTTAAAATAAAAAATTCACTTTTCTTCTATAAATACCCCAACTTCTACTACCAATTATCACATCTAACCATCTTTATTCTCTACCATTCAAGCTATTTCATCTTTTATTTTCTTAATCTTAGATATATTTTCAAACTCAATCCGATTCCATTAATCCTTAATCAAGTAACTCCCAACATTTTACACAACAACCGATTACCCAAAATCGAAATTAGTTCACGGCAAAAAATGAGGCTTTATGTTGGGCGTGGATGTCCATTACCTCCGATGCAAATACAGAGGTAGATCTAAGTAAGATAAAGTTATGGGAGCGAATTCTTGAAAGTTATGTATAACATCTTGGTGTTCCATCTTCTCGAAATGTAGTAGCTTTTGATGAATCGTTGGTCCACCATATGAAAACAAATCAACAAATTTTCTGGGTGCATTACTAACATCGAAATGAATCGCCCCAGTGGCTTCAGCATTAATGATATGGTGAGTTATTTATTGTTTTAAATATAATTCGTAAATATTTTAAATATTCGACTTTTAATTTATTTTTAATTTTTTTGTGCCGATGACAGAAGTTAAAGAGGTGTTTCGTAGTGAAACAAGCGCTGAATTTGAGTTAGAAAGTTGCTGGCATATCGTGAAGTATAACATCAATCCTTTTAATCCATATAATAAATGATGTATCGATTAAAGTTGTGTTATATTAATCCTAAATTTTTTTAATCCATATAATGAATAATCTATTGTTTAAAGTTATAATATTAATCGTATCTTTTTTAATCCATGTAATGGATAATGTAATGTTTAAAGTTGCAATATTAATCCTATTTTTTAATTTATACAATGAGTGTTCATTATATAAGATGAAAAATATAGACATTAGGAAAAAGTTAAAAAAAAGTAAAAATTTAATTTAATTTAAATTTTTTTTTAAGAGCTAAAATCTGGATTGTCTGATAGAGTGCCTTTTCTGGAGAGCGAAAACTGCTGACGTGACTTTAAGAAAAGTTGAAGTGACATTTTTGGAGAGCCAAAATTCGGAGAGGCTCGAATGTTCTTAGTTAACTGTAGGATTCTCTCCTGCTCTCATAATGACAATGCGGATTTGTGAGTTTCTTGTCTAGAATAATTCAAATATTTAATGCAATTTAAACAATTCTGCTTTTATTTATTATTTCTACTTGCCTCCAAAAAAAAAAATTATAATTATAAATAGAAATTCTGGAATGTGGTATATTATGAGTTATGTCGGTATACCTAGACGTGTAGGAAGAAAATATCAATGCTATAACCACACACATCTGACATGTTTTGGTGAACCTTACTATCTTCATGATATAAACTATTGCTTACCTTTTGAAACTTAAATGAATTGAAACAAACAATAATAACATTAATTAACACCGACTAAAAACTACTTAAACCTTTAAGATGCAATTCCTGAAATCTTCTAATATCAAAATTTGAAGAAATATTCATATTATCTATTTTTTTTTCTAAATTAAGTAAAATAAAATTTGCATGTAATGTAGTGTAGAAGATATGCAATTTGACCATTCAAAAGTAATTAATTAATTACTAACTAATATAATGAGAAATATATAATACAAGACATATGTATTTATTTGGTAATATTAATTAATTAATCCAATACACTAAACATAATTAATTCATTAAAATAAATATATAACTACTATAACGAAATATGTGACTCTTCTTTCATTGGAAGCCTTATAGCTTTAATTACCTTATGATTGAGCTGCCCATGGTAATTAATACTATACACAAAGCACAAATAATTTAATAATTTATATATATAACTAATGCATTTATTTGATAATTAATATAATACATGAAACATAGTCAATGCATTAAAAGAAATAAATAGCTAATATAATTATGAGACTTGAGACTTTTTTCTATTTGGGTCTTAGGTGACCGTCTTAATTAATACAATATACAAAGCATAAATAATTCATTAATATATATATATATATAACTAATTAATATAAAAACAAACTTGGACCAATACAGTAGCAAATATATTTATTTGGTAATTAATATAAGGCACTAAGCATAATTAATTAATTAAAAAAAACATATATTGGGTAACTAATATAATGAGATAAGGGCCTCTTCTTCTATTAGGGGCCTTAAGCGACCAGCTTGGTTGCCTTATAGAGCCGTCCTTGATTGGGGAATTGTTTGGTAATTAAAAATATACATGAAGCATAATAAATTTATATATATACCTAATATGGTGGGCCCTAACAATCTTAATTGCCATATGCTTGAACCTCCCTGAATTTGTTATATGAAAATCCAAAAAAACTTTGTTTCGCACGTTTGCATCAGGTGCATCTAACTATTCATTATCGTAACATATATTACACAGACAATTCAAATGCACTCGTTGCATAGTGTAACAAAAACTTGAAATCAGGACAATTCGAATAACGCAAATAGTCTTTTCTCACACTGGAGCTCATCACCAACCAACCAACCACACAATTCACATATATAGTATCAATGTTCCTTTCACAAGGGCTTCTTCCACGAAGCTTCGTGCAAGTTGAAAGAATGAGTAATACCACACAACAACAATGGCAGGTGTCATTATGACCTGGCCTCTACATTTTTCTATATATATAGTACTAGTCTTGCATTACTACGTATATTCTTCAAAATGTATAAATTGTAGTGTCAACTGTGTCATCACCCAACAACCTACTTCTTGTACATATATTTTGGTGACTATGCCAAACCATGTCTCCTCTCAACTCCGAAGATTTGCACCGGATCTTTGAGCAGCTTGACAAAAATGGTGACAACCTGGTGAGCCTCGACGAGCTCAACTGGCTCCTCGAGAGGATTGGTGTCCATACGAGCCTGCACGAGCTCGAGTCATTGGTAGGAAAAACGAGCCTCGACCTCATTGATTTCTTATTCTTCTGCGACACCATTATCAAGCCAAACATCGGTGAAAGCAGCAAGGTTGCTGCTGATCATGAGGAGGAGGAGGAGGCGACCGATAATAATCTGGAGGCTGATCTTGCCAAGGCTTTCAATGTGTTTGATCTGAATGGTGATGGATTCATTTCCTATGAGGAGCTCCAAAGCATACTGTCAAGATTAGGGTTATGGGATGAGCATAATGGCAGAGATTGTAAGATCATGATTCAAGCTTTTGATTCAAACTCTGATGGGTTGCTGGATTTTGAGGAGTTCAAGAACATGATGTTGGTCACCAATTCTTGAAATCTAAGACATTGTTTTTCTAGCACCATTTTAATATGATTGCTAGATTCAGATGAACTATGTAATCAGTGGCAATAGCCACTGCAGACTTGTTTTTATTTCGTTTATTGCTATTATTAATAAATTTTATTGTTGTTTTGTTATTTATATATATTGTGTTTTTATTATTATAAATAGAGATTTTAGTGAAAAGACCATTTTTATTATACAATTTATACTGTCATATTTCTAGTCATGAAGGAAGATATAAAAAAAGAAATAAATTTCTTTCGTTTGGTAGAGAAGAAACAAAGAGATCAGAGAAAAAAAGATGAATGAGACACACCTTAACAAATTTTCATTTCTCTAAATTTGAACGGAACGGGAAGAATAGAAGGAAGTATTCTTTCTCCTCCATATTAGTAATTTATCTCCTCGATTCTCTTCCATCCAACCAAACAAATAGAAGGAATCATTCTATTATTTTCTTAGAGATCGATGTCTTATCCATCTATTCTTCTCTCCCTTCTATCTAATTTTCTTCATTCGTACCGAAAGGAACATAAAATTGTAGTTTCGAATCTTGGGCGAAATGCTAAATTTTTTTAAATCAATCCCTGAAACATCAACACCGTTTCTAATAGAAGTATATAACCAATAATGCACTTCACTATTTACAGAAAATAATAATAATAATAATGCACTTTACATATAAGCCACCGATTACATTCCCGGCAAAGCAAAACATTATGCATTACAACAATTAAATTGATGTCCAAGTTTACAATTCATTCCAAAAAACCCATTATTCTCTGGGCATATATGTTCAATTAACCGATCGCTATTATATAAATCTAATATAAGTGACATGTCTTGTGGTTTATATATTATTATTATTATTATTATTATTATTATGAGTGATAGAATTGAATCCTTAACATCGGTGGTATGTCAACAATTGTTCCCTGTATCATACAATGGTTTTATTTATCAAATAAAAAAATCCATCTATAATTTTATTTATTGAAATCATTATTATGAGAAAAACGTTATTGGTTTATTCATGGTCTTTCACATGGTCCAGTACTTTTCAGTGGAGTTGGTTTGACTAGGACTCTTTATTTGGTAGTAGAGAAGAAGATTGAGACGCAATTAATAATGGAGTCTGATATACACACACACCATGCTTCACTCATTCTTCAACTTCAGAAGTGTGGCTTGATCACTTGATTGGTAGTTTTGAGAGGGGAGAAGAGTGGGCGGAATGAGGAGACTTCTAGTTGGGATATTGGGAATAATATAGTGGTTCATATCATTTCATGATATATATATATATATAGGAAGAGAGAGTACTATATAATTTTAGATACTTATAGAAGTTTATTGGATGGGTACATTTTGTCTTCTTTCCTTCTTGGTGCTACGTACAACTAGGGACAGAAAGCTAATCTGACATGGATGGCTTACATAGTAGTTAATTAAGCTACGTGTTAGTTTAGATAGATGATCGATGATTGCTCCTCTTTAAAGGAAAGGTTGAGTGATGTATATATTCGTTTTCTTTGAAGAAGAGGTTGAGTGGTGTATATACGTTCACTTGTTTGAACTTTCGGATTAAAAAAAAAAAAAAAAAACTTAAATTTTCTTATATTTTGCTATACTACAAATTGAGTAGTAAGAATGTTGACAATATTGAGTGGGTGTGTATGAGTTTGAACTTTTAATGACAAAATAAAGTTTCTCCTAAATTTTCATATATATATATATATATATATATATATGTATGTATGTATGTATGTATGTATATTTGAAAGGTAATTTTCATTTTTTTTTCCTGCTGTACTACAACAAATTGAGGAGAAGAATATTGATGGAAAACACATCACTCTTGTAAAGAAAATTTGTAGTGCTAGTTTTGTACAAGTTTTAGTTGCAGTCAAAAAAAAAAAAAGAGTTTGGTTGAGAGCTAGTATGTAAACTGAATAGATGCATGTCATAGAAGTTATAATATATATATATATATATACACACACACACACACATATATATATGTATGTATGTATGTATATGCATATATTAGATTGTGGAAAACTAATGCAACTAAAAGATAATTTTGTGAGAAAGTTCCCGGAGAACAAAATTTCCAACTGTGACACCTAAACATTTCTTGCCCCTTGCATGGGATGGATTTTTCTAGGGTGGACTGACTTTGCGTTGAATTTTTGTTACACATTGTTTCTAGGTGGCATTGACAGTCAAAAGTAGTTGAAAAGTTGATAGGTCAGGCGTATAGAAACTTATGTAAAAGGGCTTTTCGTTTGTAATTTCCATCCTACCTCACACCATCAAATCACACCAAAAGTCCTTCCACCGGAATTGTTGTTAAAAGTTTGACTTACTATAAGAAAAGTTTGGGAGAAGATTTGAAATTCTATAAAAATATAATTTAATGGGCCCAATCTGCAAGAATATTATTGTAAATTTGTGAGCCCAAACTATAGCCCAAACAATCATCACAAACAAGCCCAATCTGCGAGAATATTATTGTAAATTTGTGACCCATGCTTAAGAAATCTCTAACCCTATCATGGATGTTGTTTGATAATCTAATTTCACATTGATTAAGTCTTTATTTAATTGAGTGCATTTATAATGCAATTTAAATATTAGTTCCAAAAATGCGTGTCATTGAAAATAAGTTAAAAATTTTAGACTGGCGTTTTTCATTAAATGATGAACACTTGAAAAAAAAAAATATATATATATATATATATATATAGAAATTTCTACTTTATATTTACTAATTAAAACTCAATTCTTAAAATTTTTAGTGCTTAATTTTTATTTTTATCAAATAACATCTTAAAACACCAAAGGTTCTAGTTCTCAAATCGAGAATTTAAGTTTTCGTAGAAACAATTAGCGTACATGAGAGTGTATTTCTTGACGAGGCAAAAAGAATGAAAATAAATAAATAGTCAATACCTAGTGAGTTAGACACTTATATCCACCAAACCAATCTCCCGAACTATATATCTAATGTGAATACATCTTTCTTATGGGAAATCAATAATCATTTGATTATTAGAGAAAAATTTTGAGCTTCAGATGATGGTTGTGATTTGTTATATGTTCTTGATTTTATTTTTTGTAAGACCAAAATGGGAGAATTACAAACTTAATTATTCAAAATCCATACATTCTTCAACAATCAAGAATCAAAATCCATAAATTCTCTTACTTGTCCTTCTACTTGGCTTTTATCTTAATAGTGCACCACCATTTAAATTTTCTTTTTCTCTTCCATCCTTCATCAACAATTGGTTTTTCAATCATTTTCTCTACGTAATCTTTTTTTCACTAATGCTATGTTTTGTATGCACGCTTTGAATTTGAAAGTAAAGAAAAATTATTTTAAAATTTAAACTAATTTTTCTTTAATTCTAATTTCAATACCCCGGTTCAGAACTTCAAAATGCAAGATTACCAATTTTATGAGTATTATATACCATAGTTCACAGTCACGGTATCGGTCGCAGTGTAACCGACTGAACCGGCCGGTTCATGAAGGTGTGTAACGATATCGAACCTTTGAAAAAGAATTATAAATCGACCAATACAACGAACCATACTACACACACAAAGCCATTGGCAGCTTGTTTGATTTTAGGTTGTTTCCAGCTAATTATTACCAGTATTAGTGAGAGCATTTTCATGTGTTCACTCATTTTGGGTGGTTCATGGCTTCCTTCATGTCTAAGGAGCTTGATTAAATTTATTCAGCAACTTTATTTGAAGATTGCCAATATTGAACAAAATTTTATTCATAAAGTTGCAATTATTTCTTTTTTAAAGGCTTCTACAAATACAAGCAATATATAACTTTTTCAAAAGTAAGCAATACATAACTTGTTAAGCATCATTTCTACGTAGTAGTCATGTTATGTGCACACACCAAGCGCCATAAAACATGTTAGAGCTCTCGAAATTTCAATCCAAGTAGTAATTTAAAACATGCAAATCAGAATTTTGACCATTCCACTAGGAATCTTCTAAAGCTCACACATATATATATATATATATATATATATATATATATATTAATTGATAGGGTTACAAGAAAAATATTATATTATGGTTGTTTTTATTTTTTTTTAAAGGACAAACTACAATAAGAGCACAACTTAGTGCCCTCTCATTTATGAGAATGTACTTTTGATGGCTGTGAGGGAACAATTTGCTCGGTGAAAAAGCCCAAACTTGAAAGGAGAACGTCTTCATCTTCGAAAATCTCCAACTCCATCGTCAATCTCTTCTCTATCAAATGACCAAAATGTCCCTTAGCCGGATTCATTGTGACCACTTGGAATAAAAAAATTCAGGGCACTTTCAATAATTTACTAGGGGTATTCTCGCACGTGCTCCTCTGTTACGTAGTTCCCTCCGGCCATGTGAATAGTCATTCATTTATTTATTTTATTTTTTAATGGAATGAGACAGAACCAGCCATTCATCTCTATTAATCATGGTTATTAATACCATTCAAGCGAAGCCACACCTGCTTCGCCCATATCACTTGGGAAAATTTCCTTGCCCTACTATGTCATGGTTATATAATCATCTTTCTTATTTTATTTTATTTTTATTTATTTATTTTCAATGTACACTTATACAATGTGGGACATGTATCACAAGTTTTAACTAAAGTTTTAAGTTTTACCTTTTACCTATGTTTCAGCATTTTTTATCTTTCCATACAAGATACACGAAGCTTTTATTAAATGTAACGTGGATGCGTCTTTTTTTCATTCATTCCAAGTTGGGGGTGGTGGAGCTGTCTTCCAAGATTATATGGGAAATATTTTGCAGGCTGTGGTTTGTCCTTTTCTTGCTTGTAGCGCAACTTCAGCAGAGACCATCTGTCTTTGAAAAGCAGTCTTATGGGCTTTGAATTGTATATTTGACCAGGTATGGTTTGAATGTGACTCTTTAATTGTTGTTAAAGTTGTTCTTGAAGCAGATCGCGGGCAGTTGAAATTCAAGCAGTATCCTATGATATTAAAGTGGCGCTTCGAAAATTCTTCTCATCATGTATTAGTCATGTCCATAGGCATGGCAACGAGGTAGCCCATGCTATTTCGAAGCTTTCTAAAAGTCATCTTACTAAGGATGTTGCTCTTGTCCATATTCCTATTAATATTCTTGCTCTGGCAATTAGGGATTGCTTGTACTGATCTAAACTTTTACCTATGTTTAACAACCTGAACTGTTTCGATTACTTACTGAATATATATATATATATATATATATATATATTACACCAAGTTGATAGTAGTATAATTCTTGGTGAAGAAAAATGTTATAGACTTATTTTTAATCTCACTTTTCGTGGGATTAATGACTTTTATGTAATGAAATAACGTTGCTGACTTCAGAACTCATTAGAATCCATATGATTTGAGGCCAATGACTTTAGAATGAATTTCAATTAAGAAATTGCTTGCCTGGATATGCAAGGATGTTGACTTTTCAATCAAACAACGCAATCACATAATATAGTAGCTCTCCGTCCATAGAAAAATAAAAGAAATATTAATTATATCGACCCCGCATTAAGTAGCCCAATCTCAAATTCAAGCATCTTCAATAATCGTGATGTCACATTTAGTGTTAGTATCACATTCCGATTGAATCCCCAGTTTATTTTAATTTTACATCATTCAATTTCAAGTTTTAGTAGCTCACAATGGTTTGATTTCCAATGTGAAATACAGCAACCAAATGGGATCAAAAGGCTTAGGACCAAGTTGGTGAGAATGTCACAATGGTGGTTAGAATTCCCAATCATCTTCAAGAGATTCCTCTTTCTTTTTTCCTTACATTTTAATTTCCCCTTAATATTCATAGAAGCCACGGACTACTCTGTCTACTTAGGTGGCTCACTCGAACATCTTTTGAGTCGGACACTTGGAGTGACATCGAATTAAGAACTGAATTTAAATCTGATACCAATTATATTAAATGAGTGCTTGTTCATTTATTTAAAAATTTAAACTATTAAATAGTATTATATACCTACTTATTTATTTTTACACATTTCAATTCTCATCAAGATCCAATTCCCATCCAGATCAAACTCTGCTTGTAACACTTACCCACCTTTGAAGTTTGTGTAATATATAATTGATGAATATAGATTATTACATGTGTTAAATAATGTTCAAAATTTATTAAAATTCACAAAAAAAAAAAATAATTATATTTATTGAATTATATTGTAAAAAGTCAAAAGTAAGAAGAAGACAAAAAAAAAAAAAAAACTAATAAAATAAATAGTTGCTGTCAGATTAGAAGGAAACTTAAGTACATCGTACTATAATTTATGTGTTCCCATCAGTCACGTGACACTCCCCTTCCCGTATACTTTGATCTCGTAGGAATTGCGTGGCGTTTACGGACCACTCCACCTCAAAAACCTCCTTTCTTCTTCCCATCATTTTTTATCTATATATATATATATATATACACACACACACACAGGCGCAAACACATAGTACTAGTATTTCTTTCTCTACAAGTCTCACACAGTGTATAACATGTAAAGATTGAGCAAACTCCGTTAGAGCCAACCATGAAGGCCATTACAAACTTACCATCAGAAATGATATCATCCTCATCGTTCATCAAAATTACAACTTTGTCCCTCCTCTCTCTCTCCATCCTCCTCCTCTGCAAACATTTCTCGGATTCCTACCAACAAGGCCACTTCGCCGTCTTCTCATCTTCTTCCACCAACACCACAGCCAATCGTCCTTCGCCGCCGCTGCCGCTGGCGGTGGAGACTGCGGGGTTCATCGACGAAGATTCTGAGGTGGAGCCCATCTTCTCCTCCTCCTCCTCTTCCACCGCCGCTGCCAATCGGTCTCGGCCTCCGCCGCTGGCGGTGGAGAGAACGGGAATCGTCGACGGGAACGGGTTGATGACGGTGGATTTCGAGGTCGGAGAGTTCGATCCCAGTTTAATTGAGAGTGTGGCAAATGAGAGTCAAAAACATGGGGAAGAGAGTGATCGGGCTAGTAGAAATTCTAGGGTTAGGGTTGAGAAGTATAGGATGTGTGATGAGAGTATGACAGATTACATTCCTTGTTTGGACAATGTGGAGATGATTTCGCGGTTGAATTCGACAGAGAGAGGGGAGAAGTTTGAACGGCATTGTCCGGAAAGAGGGAAAGGGCTGGATTGTGTGGTACCAAGGCCGGAGGGGTATAAGCTCAAGATACCTTGGCCGAAAAGCCGAGACGAGGTACGGTAAATGAAGATATATTGTGATATGTTTGCATTGATACATATAATTCAGTATGTTTGATTGACTTCTTGTGAAATTTACTGTATAATTGTTGTTCATAGATTTAATGATGAAGATTTTGTATAATTATTTGCTCCAAGGATAACCTAGATTGTGCAAATAAGGCTAAAATTAGGTCTTTACTAGTTCATTTCTTGTAGTACCTCAAATTGGTTCAGTTCACATAGTGGAAGTTGCAATTGGATTTAACCAAGTTTGATTATAAGAGCAACATAAAGGGAAAGCTATATAATGTTAAATTATGTGAGCAATGGGAGATAAAGAAGACTGTTGCTTTTGTGGGTGTTTAGTTGACATGGTGATATTTGAACTTAGAACACCACTTTCCTCTCACTTTCCAGAATCTTTGATGTATGAGTTGTGATCTAACTAATCGCTGTTAAAGAAGCAGTGGGTCATTCAATTGAGTGATTTTCTTTTATAATTTTTTCTAGATTTTTAATTGCAGTGTATAAATGTATACTTGATTCAAAGGAAGGCCTCTTGACTAATCTTAAGGTGTAATAATAGGTATGGTTCAGTAATGTACCCCATACACGGTTGGTTGAGGATAAGGGAGGCCAAAATTGGATATCAAGAAAGGAAGATAAGTTTATATTTCCAGGAGGTGGAACACAATTTATCCATGGGGCAGATCAGTACTTGGATCAGATTTCCAAGGTTGGCCTTTTTACAACTTCAACTGGTTTTGTGTGTCTGCGTGCACTAATTACCATCTTATGATTTGAGCATGCAGATGGTTCCGGACATTGCATTTGGGCAACACACCCGAGTTGCCTTGGATGTTGGTTGTGGAGTAGCAAGTTTTGGTGCCTTCTTGTTAGGCCGTAATGTGACTACCCTCTCTATAGCACCAAAAGATGTTCATGAAAACCAGATTCAGTTTGCGCTAGAGCGTGGTGTGCCTGCCATGTTAGCAGCATTTGCGACACGTCGCTTATTATATCCTAGCCAGGCATTTGACTTTATACATTGTTCAAGATGTAGAATTAATTGGACCCGTGATGGTACTCCCTCTTCTGTTTCACATTTGTGGTTTTTTTAATTTTTATTTTTATTTTTTTTATTGAGGGATGGTCTGAAAATATCTCTGGGCAACCCTTTGGCACCAAGATGAAATTGTCTGTGATAATTACATTTTAAGCGAACTTGTGCACTTGTCACTATCGTGCATTGATGATCTATTTGTGTCTGCAAGGAATACATTTTTATTCCTTTCTGGAAGTATCTCTGGGCAACCCTTTGGCACTAAGATGAAATTGTCTGTTATATTTACATTTTAAACAAACTTGTGTACTTGGTACTATCATGCATTGATGATTGATTCATGTTTGCACGGAATACATTTTTACTCCTTTCTTATTTTTCATGTACCGGATTCTTTTTCATTTTTTAGTTTTGTTCATTTTTGCTTGAGGGATTGAAGAATTGCTGATACTAGTTCTCTGTATTTCTTGGACTTGATTGTGCCTTCTCATTCTTTGGCTTGTTTTGAAGATGGAATTTTGCTTCTTGAGGTCAACAGGATGCTAAGAGGAGGAGGATACTTTGTTTGGGCAGCACAACCTGTTTATAAACATGAAGATAAAGTGCAGGAACAATGGAAAGGTACCCACCCATCATGTCCCTTTTAGTAAAATAGATCAGTGGGAATTAGGTTTTAAGGCTAGCCCTTCCATGGTGAGAAGGACAGTGATTTAAATTTAGCTTAGAGAAAAGGTTATTAGTTAGTTACTTATTTTACATATTGCAAAATGCTGTTCTGAAGTTTGTAGTATTTTTTTTTTATTATATGATTTGTTTGTCTGGTTGAAACTACCTCTTTATACAATGATTTGTTATTCCTTATATCTTGCTATTTCCCCATAACGATCACCATCATAAGCTTCATTTTTTTTTTTTTTTTTCTTTCTCTGGTTTCCAACGTAATAATTTTGCACTCGTCTCTTCATTTTTTTTGGGACTTATATTGATCTTGTTCAATGTTGACATTATTTATGCGCAGAAATGGAGGACCTTACTGGCCGCATTTGTTGGGAACTTGTAAAGAAGGAAGGTTATATTGCTATATGGCGGAAGCCTCTAAACAACAGCTGTTATCTTAATCGTGATCCTGGAGTACATCCTTTGTTATGCGATGCCAATGATGACCCGGACAATGTTTGGTATGTCCTACTTTCCCCCTACAAATTTGCGCATATGGCAACCGTTCTTATGATCTGTTTGAATATTTTAAAATCTTGAAGCATGGACCATCTCAATTACATGAATAGACTAATGTGCTCATCAGTGCATGACCCTAAGAGGTTTTGGTAAATAATGAGAAAAGATGATAATAAATTTGGGAAAATTACATATAAATGGAGTTAAAGTTTCATATTTACTTAGAGACTGAGTCAAAGTTCCATATTTCTCTAAAATGGATTGCTGAGGTGGCACATGGTTTTTTACTGTTTAGAAAATTGTGGTGCCTAAAATGCCCTTCCCTAACAAAAAAGTAGTACCTTCAGTTCAAAAAAGTAATACCTTCAGTTCAAAAAAGTAATACCTTCGAAGAAAAAGTAGTACCTTCGCGGGTGTTTAAAAAACATGGTACCTGGACACCAAAAAGTGGTACCTTCAGTTAAAAAAAGTAGTACCTTCGAAGAAAAAGTAGTACCTCCGCGGAAGGGTATTTTAGGCACCACAATTTCTAAACAGTAAAAAACCATGTGCCACCTCAGCAATCCATTTTAGAGAAATATGGAACTTTGACTCAGCCTCTAAGTAAATATGGAACTTTGACTCCATTTATATGTAATTTTCCCAATAAATTTTCCAAATACATTTGTTTTTCTGAATTATATCTTGGTTAATGGTGGAAGAAAATCAGAGTGGCTTGGTCCAACAACTATCTGGCATTAATAGCTGTCTGTCAGGTTTGGCCTAAGTTTGGATCAGGATATCAGGCAGAATATTCAGTACACGAGGGCTTTATGGTCTAAAAATTGCTTAACCAGTTTTTTGACCAGTTTAATTTGATAAAGGGAGTTATCGTTTGCTGGTGTTCCGACAAACGCTGCGAACCAAGCAACAATTACGAAACACGACAGCAAAATAAACACACCACACAAAGAACATAAAAATTTATACGTGGTTCGGCAAAGCCTATGTCCACGGTGGAGATCCAGCAAAAGTCTTCACTATGTGTAAAATCGGAGATTACGAGTTTCAGCCCCTCACTCTCTCTCTCTCTCTACGATTTTCAGTGTCTCTTGATCATCACACTCCCAACCGTAAGCACCCCTTATATATCGGGCTACAAAAGAGTACTAATTAGGGTCAACGACACATGAGCAAAAACGGTCAAAAATTTTCCTCGGACCCAAGCCCCCGAACCCCTAGAGCTTTGGTGGGCTTGGGCGCACACAAAGCTCATCCAACGGGTTGTCGTTGCAACCCGGCACTAAATTTGGGCCACAACATCACAACTAGCATTCTTTTATTTTATTTGCAGGTACAACGGAATCGATTGGACGATTGAACTTTATATCTGTCCCTCTTTCAGTAATTTTAAGTGGAAATTAATTCTGCTGTTGACATCGAAATTGGATTTGAAGTGGAAACATATTATGCAGACCTGTATGAACCCCTTTTCTGTTCCATGTCAACTTCATTGATGGTTAATTTTATCGTGTCATCAATAGTCTGTGGTTTGTATTTTGGAATGTTTTGTAAGTTCCAGAACTTAACTTCTGTCACCTTGAACATCTAATCCAATCTAGGCGAAGCATGAAATGTCAGTGCCTTCTTCTTTTTTTCCCATTCTTTTCTCTTATTATGCTTAGATAAGCTTATAAAGGAAGGCAAGAAATCGGGATGAATATACAATATAATGGAAATAATTAAAATCTTATGAGCTAATTTCAGCTAACTGGCCTGAATGCTCCCTCTTTAGCTGACCTTTTAGAGAATGAATATCATGTTAGAGGTACAATTCCTACTCTGTTTAGTGAGGGAGATATTCTAATTCCCATTTCCTTTTCCCAGTTGCCCAACTGTTGATTTATTTGAGTTGTTGTGGGGCTGTAACAGATTACCCAAATCTGATCTTATTATCTATACGGGCAGAAACTTTGACTGGAGAGGTTACTTTTTGCTGTCCACTTACGGAGATGCAAGGGGAGAATCTGGTTTCATAGTTGATCTAGAGTTATTAGTATAACCATTTCTTCAAGTGCTTTCTTGCACACTGATTTGAACAAGAATCTTTTACTTAGTGTTGATTTTGTAGCTTAGTTTGTGAAATGATATCTTGCTTTTAAGTTTTAATTTTAACCCCCAGAGGGTTTTGTAGGGCCTACCTACTTGAAGGGGGAAAAGTTAACAATGGAAATGAATAATAACTGTTAACTATTGTCATGCTTCGTCACAGGTACATTGATCTGAAGGCATGCATCTCTAGACTACCCGAGAATGGCTATGGAGCTAATGTTACTACGTGGCCTGCACGTCTTCATCTTCCACCAGACAGGCTCCTTAGCATTAAAATGGATGCTTACATGTCCAGAAAGGAAATTTATAGAGCAGAGTCGAAATATCGAAATGATATCGTGAGCGGTTATGTTTCTGCTTTTCACTTGAAGGAATCAAACCTACGAAATGTGATGGACATGAGGGCTGGATATGGAGGGTATCTTCTTTATATCTTCGAGTCACAGTTTTCAAATATATGAAGCTTCTTAGTCCCTTATAAGACATTGCAATACCTTAAAAATTGTTGGCTATTTTTTTCATGGCAGGTTTGCAGCAGCATTGCATGATTTACAGGTTGATTGTTGGGTTATGAATGTTGTTCCTGTTAGCAGTCATAATACCTTGCCTGTAATTTATGACCGAGGACTGATAGGAGTTATGCATGACTGGTATGGGCTCTGTACCTTTTCTACACATGGTCTTTAATATTTATTTATCGTAATCCTTTGTGTTTGGATAGCTCTGACTGAAATACTTCAAGCTTTGGCAAGTCAAGTAATAGATTTTATTTTTTTGAACCATCTCATCATCCTTCCCTTGCGTTAACATACTTGTTCTTGTGCATGGAGTTTGAGCATCTGAATCTTTAACTGATTTATGGTCCACGAAGTTCCAGTAACTTGCAAGGAGCCTTAGAAAGTTGTTTGTTTAAGCTTGGCGAATAACACATGGTCCATTGTTTTTTCAGACATATAACACAACACACCTTTCCTTTTGCTTCTTTTTTCTCCTACAGGAAACAGTTTATATGAAGAAAAGGAATATCAGTGATGCTATTTTTACTCCCCTTTCCACCACTCACACTCTACTCCATTTTTTCTTTTATTTATTTAATTTAATTTTTATTTATTTATTTATTTGTGATACTAAGTTGACAAGATTACCCTCCATCCCATAGCACAGCTGCGAAGTACCAATTCTCAACTTGATAGTGTTGCTGTATTAGCTTGTTTCTTTGATGAAATTCTGATTGAACAATCATCATTCGCTTGGTTCTTATGTCCTCGTATGATTCTGCTTGAGAGATTCACTTTATTTTTGTAAATTTTCTCTAGATTATCAATTCTTTAGAAATTGAAAACCTTCTGACCACCACTCTCTCCATCTCTCTAAAAGCAGCACAAAAAAGACCCCAAATCATTGCCTATTTACATTAACATATTTTCCCTAGACTATTAACTTAACAGCGTTTAATATATGTTAAAGAGCACTGATTTCTTTTTGTTTTCCTCATCAAAGGAGAAAAGGCCTATGTGAATCTCTAATAAACTCTCCTCAACCCAATTGACGTAGATACCCAAAAGTACTCTAATCTAAATAATGCTTAAAAAATTGTGCATGAATATATCATCGTTATCTAGCATCTTGATTATTCAAGAGCCCTCAAAAACTTTAGATGACAGATTGTTTATGAATTGCATTTTTGAAGGTTTTTAACAAGACATGTAATGCAGTGAAATTGTTCATATCCTGTTGGTTGCTCCTGTTACTTGAATGGTGGACTTAAGTTGTAATGCTTGTTATTGTGTATAGGTGTGAGCCATTTGACACTTATCCTAGAACATATGACCTACTGAATGCAGCAGGTCTCTTCTCTGAAGAACAAAAGAGGTATAATTTTGGTTTTTCTTGTTTTATTTATTTACGCGTCATTTGATCTTTGGGGAAAACATCATACTGATCATTTCTGTATGTTTCAAGCAGATGTAATATCTCTACCATCATACTTGAGATGGATCGGATTCTAAGGCCAGGTGGGCGTGCCTATATTCGTGACACCATATACGTAATTGATGAAATTCAAGAAATTGCAAATGCGGTAGGATGGGTGATCTTCCGATTTGACACCAGCGAGGGACCCCATGCGAGCTGGAAGCTTCTGCACTGCGAGAAGCGTTTGTAACGTTGTTTGATTGTTTTTTGACCTAGTGCTGAAAGAATTCATGCTCTTGTGTTTTCAGTGTTATTTCTTCTTTTGCCCTATATGTTGAAAGCATAGCAATCCCTTAATTCTTAAGTATGTGGTGTTATAGCCAAGTAATTGTAATCAGTACATTTAGTCAATCAGTCATGGTAGCAAGCCAGTTGATATGAGAATTTCATATCCATGTTTTAGCACCTTTAGTTTGTGACATGGGGGCCTGTATGTTTTATGGCTTAAACTTGTATATTTCATTTCGAAAAGTGGGATAACAAGAAAGTTTATAATATCCTGGGTACCGTACCTCCACGTCTCTTGCCGGTTGAATTATCAATTACTTGGGTCACATTATTACATCTAACTGTTGGGAGCCCAGGGTACATGTAAGGGCAAAACAGACGATTACAATTTTTTGTCGCTGATGCTAGGAACTTAGGAAGTTGTGTCTTAAGCTGTTGGTTAACTTTGGTATTTTTGCAGATGTTGAGTCTCACATCTTTCAGTTTTATGTTTATAAGAGTCCGACAATCTTTGGTTATGTTACCAAAGGTTGACTTGATTGACACTACATTTCTTGCATTTTATTTGAAATTTGTAGACTTGGGCACCAAATATTGAAAAAAATACAAATAAATATAAGCCCAACCCACACAAATTAGAGTTTTTGTGTTCCGAATTAAACCCCATAAATATAGCTCTATAAATACTAGAAAGAAAAGTAGACCTGTATCAATCGGGATACCAACAGAGAATCAGAGATTATTACAGAAACACCATATGAAGAGAGAAATTAGATGGACATACATAATTTTTCTTTTTTCTTTTTTTGGGCAAGAAATGTTAGGGGTTAGTGATTAATTGTTAGAGGAGGTGGGAAAGGTGCAAGCTTGAATACAGGCTTCCAAACACGATCACACGATGAACATACAATATAACCTCTATAAATTACAGTAATACTCAATAAATTAATATTCTTTTTATGCCTGGACTTTCGCCAAGGTACTAAATTAATAATTTGATTAAATTGATAAGATAATACATTTTAAAAAAATTCGTTTTTATAGATTCTACTTATTACATAAATTAATAATTTGGTAAAATTAGTACAATACATTAAATTTTATTTTATTAAATAGTAAATACAACACATTTAATCTTTGGTTGGTTAAATGTATTTTTAATTGATTAGAAGAGTACAATACAATGAATCTTAATTGATTAATGAGTACAATACATTGAATCTCTAAGAGTATTGAGAAACTAAATGTTTTGAAAAAAATAAATAATGTATATAAAATATCTTGTTAAATTAAAAACTCGATAATTTATAGAGGTTATAGTGTACTCATACAAGAGTATTGTAACGGGTGAACGCTTACCCATTTATCTAAAAGTTCAAACTGTTGGGTAGTACTGCATACCCATCCATTTATACCCAATTACTTTTTCATCCGGATCTGATGTGGGACAAATGACACTTGTTACATTCTCCCTTACCCAAACTCGCAATGTCTTCGTTGCGGCTCTGGCCACCCTGCCTACCCAGGTTGGTTCACCTGGACGCCTTCCGGGCCGAACGCTTAGCGTTACACCAAATCAAGGATTTGGTCTGGCTCTAATACCAATTGTAATGGTTGGACGTTTGTCCATTTACCAAAAAACTCAAGTTATTAGGTAGTGTTACATACCCATCGATTTATACTCAATCATTTTCCTATTCGGGATCCGATGCGAAAGAAATGACCTTGTTACAACTGTCCTTTAGGTTTCTCATGCGATCCACTTGTGTATGCAAATGTTAATGCAACTTAGCGAGAGACTGTCAGGTCACTCAATGTCACCTCAAATCGATGAAACAAGGAAAATCCTATTTTTGTTTTTCGAGACGTCAGAAATTATTGAAAAAAATTGCAATGACCAATTCGGTTACGTTATGGTAATATGAATTCGTTCCTTACACCATGATCACGAACAAAAAAAATTATTTTATGATCTCAAACAATTGATCTGATTGTCACTAATTGATATACAAATAAAAAGTTAAATAAAATTAACACAAAGTTATATATATATATATATATATATATATCTACATACTTGGATATCAGTTTGTGATTACTTTGGGAACAATGATACGACCCTAGTAATAATTTTTCCAACTAACCATGCTATAATCAAATGAAAATCATTCTTAGACTTATTTCTCTTACCTATAGGCCAATAGTTTACATTTTTTTTAATGTAATAAATAAGATGCACAGTTTAACATATATATTATGTATAAAAATCTCATTAATTAAAAATTTCTGCCAAATAAATAAGTTTAAATATCATTACTTAACATTAAAAAAAAAAAAAAAAATGCTTAAATCTTAATCAGTAAGATGTACATCGTCTGCAACCCACTTTTGATGGAAAGTAATTAAAAATGAACATATATTTTTTTAATCATCCAATTAGGTATATATACATATTTTAATTTGATAAGTAAATATGTAACTCTACCATTTCTGAGTTATAAAATAGGGCTAAAATCTAAAAAAACCCCTTTTGTTTTCAAAAACTATTTACTAACCCCCTCAAGTACGAAAACTATCATAAAACCCCTCAATGTATTTTAAAATATATCACATGACCCCCTCCCCGTTAGTTGACCGTCTAACACTAACGTCTTCTTATCACGTGAGCGTCACGTGTAACAGATTCCCCAATATAATGACGAAAGTACCCTTATCGTATAGAAATGACGAAAAAACCCTTCAGGTTTGTTATCTAACCCTACCCTCTCGGTTATGCATTGTTTAAGGTTTGTTATCTCCTTCCTTCTCTGTCGTTGCACTGGTTAGTGAGGATTGCGTGCCGCCATAAAAGATCTCTTCTCTCATTTGTTGCTATCGCTTCTCTCTTCGTTAATTGCCGTCTTCTCTCTTATTTCTTCGTTAAGTGCCTTCTTCTTTCTTCTCTATTCTTTCTTCGCTCTTGTCTTTTCTTGTTATTATCTGTGATTGAAGTGGTTTGAGGATTCTCCATAGCAACAGTAGCATAAGCCCTAATTGATCTATAAATTCTCCAATTGATGATTTGAAGCCCTAATCGATGTATTGAAGTCCCCAATTGATTATTTAAAGCCCAAAATCGCAGCCACTATATGCCCTATTAGAAGCCCTAAACCGTGATCAGGGAACCCAAATGTCTTCTTCGACCACACAATCTGTTAATCGGCAAGATCTCAGGTATAACAACATAATATGTGGTTGTGGCTATCCAACTGTAGTGAGAGTTACAGGTTCAAATAAGTTTAACAACAAAGGGAGGATATACTATTCTTGTGGTACAAAAAAATGCTCTTTATGGGCATGGTGTGATCCGATTTGTACAATGCCAGCATATACTGAAGCAGATGAAAGCAAGTTTAGTAAAATTGCAGAATTGAAGTTCCGGTATGATACAGTTAGTTCCCGTTTGGAAGCAATGGGAAAAAGTATGGAAGAAATCCAAAAAATTCTGAAGCAATGTAGTATTTGTTATGTTCTGTGTTGTTGTATGTATGATAGCTTTATGAAGAAAGTAGTCAGTTGGTTTTAATATAAGGCTGTGTATGCAAAATATATTTTGAAGCCGTATGAAATATGCATGCAATGTACTTTCTGAATTGTCAAGTGCATGAGTGAAAGTGTATGTTGAAGTTAAATTGTAGAATTGTAAGTGTTGAATCTTGTGTTTCGAATTGCATGAACAAAATCAAGCTAAAGTTGTATACATATATTCAAACCAACAACTTCACTGTCCAAAATAGCCATACATTAAAAACATTCACTATCATTACATTACCATGCATTGTTAAATAAGCCAATACATTCACTGTCCAAAATAGCCATACATTAAAAACAGTCACTGTCATTACATTGCCATGCATTGTCAAATAAACCAACACATTCACTGTCTAAAATAAACCCACCATTGTCAAATAAACCAGCACATTCACTGTCCAAAATAAACCATCCACATTACACCATTAGTACAAAATACCAACCACTGTCCAAAATCACTGTCATTACTTAGCTTTACATTAAAAACATATGAAAATACTAATATGCAGTCAACCATTTCTTCAATTTGTCCTCCAAAAAAGCTGCACAAAAAAGCTAGTACCACTTTCATCAACATGCCATCATTCTTGTGTGTTAAGTATGGATGGAAAGTCCATATGAACCACTTCATTTTGGGTGGATGTTGATGCCTATTCAATGTATGAAAAATATGTGTTAGTTCAGTTTTGTTTAATGTAACGTAAAATAAAATAATAAGAGGTTGAATAATAATACATCTGAATGACCAACAATGGCTCTTCCACCAAGACCAAGACCAAGACCAAGACCATAATGTTGGGTGGATGTTAATGCTATTAAATAAAGTATAAATATTAACCTACATGTGTTTATAATGTATAATAAATATGAAATAAAAAATATAATTTTTACTTTTAAATGAAGTACAACAGGTCTGTTACCAGTTCTGCCACCACCTCTACCAGTTATGCTACCACTGCCACCACCTTTACCAGTTATGCCACCACCTCTACCAGCTATGCCACCACTGCCACCAGCTCTAACAGTTGTGCCACCAATGCTACCACCTCTAGCAGGTCTGCCACCACCACCTATGTGAACACCATTACCACCCCTAGTAGCAATTCTGTTAACTCTCACACCACTTCTACCACCACCTCTGTTAACAGATCTCACACCTTCTGTAGTAGAATTTCTCGCACTCATGCCAGCAACAGTTTCATCTCTACAACCACCTACACCACCTGTGCCTCTTAATATTCTTGGTCTTCCACCCTTTCCTTTTGGTTGTCTTGTAGCTTTCTCAAGTGTTTTATAAGTCCTTACATTATGACCCAAGACAAGACATTTAGTGCATCTTATTTTTTACCTCTTCACCATTGGACTTTTTGACTTACTCTCATCTGGACCTCTTTTCCTGATCTTTTTAGGTATTCCAGGTTTAGTCTTATGAGGTGGTGGTAGTATTGGAGCAGTACCAACTTCTCTTTTCAGATTCCTTAAAGACACTGGAGTTATGACATATCCATAAGACTTCAAGTATGTCTCTCTATAGTAAGAAGGGTGAACAAACAGCTTTGGATCAAACCTCCTATCCAAAATTGCTGCCACTACATGTTTGCAAGGTATGCCAGTTATATCTCAATACTTACATGACAAGTTCTTGTAGCAAGATTCACATAATCACTAACTCCAGTTTTATTCCATGTCATGTTTTCCACCTCATACTTGTCATTCCCTGCATAACTCACACGCAATTTTCTGACATCTTCAGAAATTTTATCCAATTTCTCTTTAATTTTTGGACACAACAGTCCCTTAACCTTATCCATCATCTCTCTATTGCTTTGATACCTTAGCATCAGTTGTTTTCTAATTTTCTTAAACATGTAAATTAAAGGCTTTTCCCCTGCCTTCCCAATGTAGTTGTTGAATAAATCACACATGTTATTTACACATAGGCTATTCCTATTCTTTGTAGTGTATGCTGACCTTGCCTAAACCTTTAAGGGAATCTTCATTAACCAGTCATGTGCATCCTTGTTAACTGCCTTCATTTCTTGCATATATAGCATAAAATCAGATTCTGTGTATGCCGTGGATGTATTCCAGAATATGTTCCTTAGTATTCTGGCTTTGTATTTCTGCTTGAAATTGTCATACATATGTTTAATACAGAACCTAATATCTGCTCCAGGATATTTATGCTCAAATACCTTAAATAGACCCTGAAAATAAGAGAACAAAATATTATATTTATGTAAAACATTAAAGTAAGATAATAAATGACCATATACATTGAAAGATAAACATGTAAACCATATGTCGATCTGAGATAAATGTGTACTTCTAATAATTGCCAACTAAAGCCATCAGTTCATCCCAAGAGTCCTTGCATTCTGCCTCAACACAACCAATTGCAATTGGATAAAAGCCATTGTTGCTATCCCTACCAACAACATACAATAAGTGTTCCACATAGGGTCCTTTTAAGAAACATCCATTTAGACCAATAAATAGTCTACAACCCTCTAAGAATCCTTTCCACATAGCCTCTAGGGAATAGAATAACCTATAGAATGAAGTACCATCGTCACTATAGGGTATTGTTCTTACATTAGCAACACTCATATGATTTGTTTCCAGGATTAAGGCACAGTAATCCCTAGCTCTTGCAAATTGTTTTGAATAATCACCTTCAATCATTAGTAAAGCCAACTTCTTTATTCTACCCACCTTTTGTTTTGTCATATCAACATTAAGTTCACTTTCAACTGTCTGCACAAAACCTTTCAATGAGCAATTTGGATCAGCCATAATCTTTTCAGTACAATGTTTTGCTAAATAACTATATGTCAGTTGATTGTTGTGCCTTACACTAGTACAATTGTGAGTATCATTGAATGTCTTTATTTGGAATGATTTACCTTCACTATTTTCAGAGGCATGAATCCTCCACCCACATTTAGCCTTACATACCACTGTGACTCTATCTCCATCATTCTTCACAAATGATTGTTCAAACTTGTCTTTTATAGCTGTATCCCTTACTGCTTCTCTAAATTCAGCTGGAGAACCAAACTTCATACCTATTTCAAGTTTTTTTTTCCCCAAGTCTGTATGAACATTGAAATTTGGATAAGATGGGCCACTTGTGGCATCATCCTTACATTCTTTACCACTTGAGTATACCAAACTCATCAATTCCTCACTTGGTGCATATTCAGAAGCTTGATCACTATCAACATCTTTATCAGATTCAATCTCAGGTTCTTCATCATTTGTAACCTCATTCACCTCAGTTGCATTTTCATTATTTCTTACTTCATCAACCTCCGCATCTATCATAAAAGTTTCGTCATAAAAGTCCAACAAAACATTGTCATTGTAATATTCATCATTCACATCTTCAATATCATTACCATTCACATCCTCATCCTCAATTTCATTTCCATTTCTATCAACATCATTGTCATCTTCACTTTCAGGCAGATCAAAATCACTGTCATCTTCATCTTCATCTTCAATTTCAGGCACATCAAAATGACTGTCATCTTCAGTTGCTATTGTAGGCAACTCTACTGATCTATCTCCATTATTCTCACCTTCTGTATTTCCTTCTTCAGTAATTGACACCACATATATTTTAATTAAGGAGAACCTTTGGTTGTGTTCGAACATGTCAATGACATCCCTGTCAATCTTCAACTCTTTTAAACTCCCATCAATGTAAGACCTGTAGAATACTTTATTTGTTGTAGCAGGATAACTAAGCAGACCTATCATGTATGTGTAAGTTTTATCATTGACATGAGATCACTGTCTATACTCTTATATATCTCAACAGACCCACCAAAATATGAACTTAATTCTGTACTACCAAACTGACCACTATAATGCATTTTCAGTGTGTATAACTTTTGAAAAGTAAAATTAAAACCTAAAATAATAAATTTCAACAAAACAATACCAAACATAAGATAACTAAAAAAAACAATTCTGACACAATTGCAGTAATTTTAAACAAGTATTGTCAAAGATCACTGGGACCACCACCTTATATTACTTAATTTAATGATCACTAGGACCACATCGAAACCCTAATTTTTATTACAAAATCATTAAACCCTAATATCAATACTCCCACCCAACAATAAGGACCCACATTGAAAATGAAATATTATAAAACCCTAAGTACTACAAACCAAAAAAATATAGTATTTACTTCTAATTTCAATAATAAATCCCTAAATCCTAAATTATGAAAAAATTGTTTGAATAATAAACAAACCCTAATTTATTATCACCGGGACCACAGCCTTATAAACAAACCCTAATTTTTATTACAAAACAACGACATTGGTAAAAGTTTGTCCACCAAACATTAAGGACCCACATTGAAAAGGAAATAATATAGAACCCTAACTACAAAGTAACGACAATGGGTAAAAGTTTGTCCATACCTAGCACCATTGTGTCCAACAAAAGTGATACGAACCAGTTGGAATCCACCAAGATCTTCGACCACTGAGCGATTATAGAAAAAAGACACACACAACACTCGCTTTAAAAAACACTCGACACTCGCTTTTATCAACACTCAGACACTGGATTTCATCAACATTCGCTTTCATCAACAGTCGCTTTCATCAATACTTCACTTTTGCTTTCTTCTATACTTGGCGCACACACAAACACAAAACCTAGATGGAAGCATAAAAATTGATTTAGGGCATACAACCCAACCCCCACACGACGTCGTTTCACAAAGAGGCAAAAACAACACAATACTACATCGTTTTACACGGGGGCATATTTGCCAATTCAAAATTCACATTTTCATTTAAAAATAATATTAAGGGTATTCTTGTCATTTCATAGTAACTTAACGATTCTGTGACGGAATGGGGGCAATTTGATAATTTCAGTTATATCAGGAAGTTTTTTAATACTCGAGGAACTTAGTAGATAGTTTCGACAAACAAGAGGGGGGTTATTAGATTTTAGCCCTATAAAATAAGGATAATTTCACTGATACCTCCGGAAGTTTGGCTAAATATCAGTCTAAAACATCTTTCGAAAATAACTATCACTCACATTATAAACGTTTGTTCCGTTTTTCACTCACACTCCAAAGGTTAGCTGACAGGTATGTCAGACCACTTTTTACATGTAGAAAGACATTCTTACCCCTTGACTTTGGTTTAACCCAATAAATTATTTTTTTAATGATTAAAATTACATGTTTACCCTCATTTGACTTTAGGTTGACTATTCAAATGACATGTTTACCCTTCCTTTTCCATATACAAGAATAAATAAAGTAGGTAATCAACATCATACAGTTTGGTATTGAGGACTATTATACGCCATACAAGTGTTCGGTTCTATATTTTTTTAAGGAAATTAATGAAATTTAAAAAGAGAAAGAGAAAAATAAGAAAAATTTTAAAAACTAAAATAGAAAAATAAAATAAGAAAAATCACCCATTCATATAATTTTTTAAGCAAATTAATGAAATTTTAAGTAAGAAGATTTTATTTTTGTAAGGAAATTAATGAAATTTAAAAAGAGAAAGAGAAAAATAAGAAAATTTTTAAAAACTAAAATAAGAAAAATCACCCATTCATATATTTTTTTAAGGAAATTAATGAAATTTTAAGTAAGAAAATTTTATTTTTTAAGGAAATTAATAAAATCTAAAAAGAGAAAGAAAAAAATAAATTTTTTTTTACAAGGGTTCGGTTCTATGATCAATCACCCATTCATATATTCCATCATTTTAGAAATATATATATATATATATATATATATAGAGAGAGAGAGAGAGAGAGAGAGGGGCGTGTCCTCATATTTTTTGGACAACAAAAACCCTTGCTTTTTATTATTTAGCATGTGAATTGAAGTCTATTTCTGTCATTTTATATTCATATTTGATTTATATTAGTTTTTTTTTTCTTCATCGGTCTAATTCATCTTCCTCTTTCTCTCTCTATCATACACAACAACATATACACTTTCTATACGTAACTAATTGGTGCCATAAACCATAAACTCCAATACTAGAATTCCCAAGCCAATCTGTAAATACCCTGATTGATAAATTCAAAGAAACAATTAATGGGTTTGGTTTCCCCAAAATTGATTAATTAGCAAAAAAAAAATTATAATAATAATACAAAAATTCATATATAATAAACCATATAGAGTGTTTGACACTCTCTTTGATAGTGTACAGAGGAACAATGATGTCTCTGTTTTTGATCTTCAACAAATCGACGAGGAATAATGAATTGGCAATGGAGTTTTCGTTGGTGGATCGGATCAACACGGAGCGCGGAACTGGACGTTGATATCCAGATCGTTTCTTGGTAGGTCCAGTAACTTGTGCAGTCTTTGGAGGTGTAATCAACTCTCACCGGAACAAGTGGGCGACGATTGCCAGAATTTCAACAACGATCGCGTGGATCAAGAATTACTGGAACTCTACGAATTAAATTACTCCTTACATAACTTTATTACTTCTTATATATATACACATATATATATCTATATATATATATATATATACATCGTGTCCTCTCCTCCCTCATACCACCATGCCGCTAAACTCCATAAACACCAGCGACTTGAAGCCATTGCCGATGCAAATCAAGCCATCGCCATCGTCTCCAACATTTTTCTTATAGAAGCGTCCCTGAGACAGAGGAGAGAGAAATAGTGTGTGTAGGGGTATAGAAGTCATTTATATTATCTAATTTTTGTAATAAATGTGATAAAAAAAATTAGGGACAAATATATTTTTTCTCATATTTTTAATCGAGATAATTATAAAGCAAAATAACAATAGTTATTTTCGAAAGATATCTAATATTTGATTAAATTTTGGAGGGAGTGTCAGTGAATGAACCCCGTAAAATATTAACACTTAGACAGTATATATGGAAAAAAAATACTACCGTCATACTTCTTGTATGATTTTCGAACTTTCCTTAATATAAGAAAAACCAAAAGAATAGAAGTTGTCAACTACAAGTGGAGCTGAATCAGTCACGTGACATCCCCCTCCCGTATCTCTATAAACAGAAAGTCCATAACATTATATGTAGGAGTGTGTATATATATATATATATATATATATATATAGCTCACGTAGTACTTTGACTTTGTCGGGAAGAGCGTGGCGCGTACGGGCAACCCCAACTCCATTAAAAACCATCCACGCTTCAGCAACCTTTCCCATCCCTTCTTCTCAGTTCTCCCCATTTCTCTCCTCTCTCTATATAGTATATATAAGGAGTATATATTTATCTCTCTCTATATTGTATATGAAATTATAAATATATACACACAAGTTAAGTTTCTCTTTCTACATATAATATCTGATATGGTACTATATAACATGTAAGAAGATTGAGCAAAAACTCTGTTATCAGAACCATGAAGGCCATTACAAGCTTACCATCAGAGCTGATAACAACCTCATCATTCATCAAAATTACAGCTTTCTCCCTCCTCTCTCTCTCCATCCTCCTCCTCTGCAAACATTTCTCCGACTCCTACCAACAACGCCACTTCTCCTTCTTCTCGTCTTCTTCCACCACCGCCACCCCCACCGCCAATGATCCTTTGCCGCCGCCGCTGGTGTTGAAACCGGGGCACGTCGACCAGGATACCGAGGTCGAGGGCCTCTTCGCATCTTCTTCCACCATCGCTGACGCCGTTGCTGCCGCCACCGCCTCTACCAATCACCCTCCGCCGCCGCCGCTGGCGGTGGAGAGGACGGGGATCGTCGACGAGAACGGGGTCATGTCGGCGGATTTCGAGGTAGGGGAGTTCGATCCCAGTATTATTGAGAGTGTGGCAAATGAGAGTCAGAAACAGGGGAGGGAGAGTGGTCAAACGGGTAGGAATAATTCTACGGCTAGGGTTAGGGTTGAGAAATATAGGGCGTGTAATGAGAGTATGAGGGATTACATTCCTTGTTTGGACAATGTGGATGTGATTTCGCGGTTGAATTCGACGGAGAGAGGGGAGAAGTTTGAACGGCATTGTCCAGAGGGAGGGAAAGGGTTGGATTGTGTGGTGCCGAGGCCGGAGGGGTATAAGCTGAAGATACCTTGGCCGAAAAGCCGAGATGAGGTAAAGAAAATGAAGTTTGCATTGATTCATTTACTTCAGCATGTCTGATTCACTTTTGTGAAACTAATTGTATAATTGTTGTTCATAGATTTAATCATGATGATTTTGTTTATTATTGTTTCTAAGGATAACCTACATTGGGCAAATAATGCTAAAATTAGGTCTATACCAGTTCATCTCTTGTAGCACCTCAAATTGGTTCTTCACATAGTTGAAGTTGCAATTGGATACAACCGAGTTCAATTATAAGAGCGATATAGAGGACAAATTAAATACTGTTCTATTATTTGAGCAATGGGAGATAAAAAAAAAAACAAAGAATGTTTCTTTTGTGGGTGTTTAATTGACCTGGTGATAGGGTTTTTTTTTATTTTTTATGTTTCTCCTTCTTGTATTCCTTGACATTATTGTATTCTTTGGAGCTTTATATGCGCACTATGTTATTTGAACTCAGAACACTACTTTCCGGTCACTTTTCAGGTTCTCATTGAGAAATCTTCTTTAATATATGAGTTTTGATCTAGTGGATTGCAAATTAAAGATGCAGTTGGTCACTGAATTGAGTATTTTTGTTTATAAATTTTTCTAGATTTTTAGCTTTAGTATATGACAGTATACTTGATTCAAAGGAAGACCTCCTGACTAACTTCAGGTGTAATTATAGGTGTGGTTCAGTAATGTACCCCACACACGCCTGGTTGAAGATAAGGGAGGCCAAAATTGGATATCAAAGAAGGAAGATAAGTTTATATTTCCAGGAGGTGGAACACAATTTATCCATGGGGCTGATCAATACTTGGATCAGATTTCCAAGGTTGGCCGTTTTACAACTCCCACCGACCGTGTTTTTGTGTATGTGTGTGTCTCTGCACACACTAATTACCATATTTTCATTTGAGCATGCAGATGGTTCCGGACATTGCATTTGGCCTACACACCCGAGTTGCCTTGGATGTTGGTTGTGGAGTAGCAAGTTTTGGTGCCTTCTTGTTAGGCCGTAATGTGACTACCCTGTCTATAGCACCAAAGGATGTTCATGAAAACCAGATTCAATTTGCTCTAGAGCGTGGTGTGCCTGCCATGTTAGCAGCATTTGCAACACGTCGCTTATTATATCCTAGCCAGGCATTTGACTTGATACATTGTTCAAGATGTAGAATTAATTGGACCCGTGATGGTACTCCCTCTTCTGTTTCACATTAGTAGTTTCTTTTAACCAAGGGATTGTATGGAAGTATCTCTGGGCAAACCTTTGGCACCAAGATGAAATTGTCTGTGATATTTACATTTTAAACGAACTTGTGTACTTGTCACTCTTATGCATTGATGATTGATTCATGCCTTCTCATTCTTTGCCTTGTTTTGAAGATGGAATTTTGCTTCTTGAGGTCAACAGGATGCTAAGAGCAGGAGGATACTTTGTTTGGGCAGCACAACCTGTTTATAAACATGAAGATAAAGTGCACGAACAATGGAAAGGTACCCCACTCCGTCATCTCCATGTTATTAAATTAAATCAGTGGGAATTATGTTTTGAGGCTAGCCTTTCCACGGTGGGAAGGACAATGATTTGAATAGAGCTTAGAGAAAAGGTCATTAGTTATTTTACATATTGCAAAATGCTGTTCTAAAGTTTTTTGTATTTTTTTATTATTTGATGACTGCCTTGTTATACCATGATTAGTTATTCCTTATATCTTGCTATTTCCCATAATGATCACCATCATAAGCGTAATATTTTTCTGTTTTCCAGCACAAAATTTCATTCTCTCTTCATTCTTTTTTGTACTTATCTTGCATCTCTTAATTTGTTGAATGTTGAACTTATGTATGCAAAGAAATGGAGGACCTTACTGGTCGCATTTGTTGGGAACTTGTAAAGAAGGAAGGATATATTGCTATATGGAGGAAGCCTCTAAACAACAGCTGCTATCTTAATCGTGCTCCTGGAGTACATCCTTTGTTATGTGATTCCAATGATGACCCAGACAATGTTTGGTATGTCCTACTTTGCCCATTCAAATTTGCAACATCGTATGGAAAATGTTCTTATGATCTGTTCAAATATTTTAAAATCTTGACCAACTTTTTAGTATGGACCATCTTAATTTGTTGGAAAATGTTCTTTGGTTAATGGTGGCAGAAAATCAGGGTGGCTTGGTCCAACAACTTACTGTATCTTGGTTAAGTTTTGATCAGGATATCTGGCAGAATATTCAGAACACGAAGGTTGTTATGGTCTAAAAATCACTGAACCAGTTTTTTGAACAATTTAATTTTAGGAGGAGTTATAGTTATGCCTTTTCCTGTTTGACACCAAAATTCGGGAAAAAAATTATGTTGTCCAAATATTTTTATTTCCAGGTATGACGGAATCGATTGGATGGTTGAACTGTATATCTGTCCCTCTTTCAGTAATGTTGCGTAGAGATTAATTCTGCTGTTGACATCAAAATTGGATTTGCAGTGGAAACAGATTATGCAGACCAACGTGAACCCCTTTTCTGTTCCATGTCAACTTCACTGATGATCAATTTTTTCCTGTATGTTTTGGCATCAATTAGTGTGGTTTGTATTTTGGAATGTTTTATAAGTTCCACGACCTAACTTATATCACTTTGAGCATCTAATCCACACTAGGTGAATCATGAACTTTTTGAAGCATGAAATTTCCGTGCTTTACTTTTCCTTTCTTTCCATTCTTTTCTCTTATTATGCATCGATAAACTTTCAAAGGAAGGCGAAAAATCGGGATGAATATACAACATAATGGAAATGAATTAAAATCTTATCAGCTACTTTCAACTAACTGACCTGAATGCTCCCTCTTTAGCTGACCTTTTAGATAATCAATATTCATGTTAGAGGCACAATTCCTATTCTGTTTTGTGAGGGAGATATTCTAATTCCCGTTTCCTTTTCCTAGTTGCCCAACTGTTGATTTATTTGAGTTGTTGCAGATTACCCAAATCTGATCTTATAATCTATTAGGGCAGAAACTTTGACTGGACAGGTAACTTTTAGCTATCCACTTAACGGAGATGCAAGGGGAAAATCTGGTTTCATAGTTGATCTGGAGTTGTCAGAGTAGCAATTTATTCAAGTGCTTTCTTGCACATTGAAATGAACAAGAATCTTTTACTTGGTGTTGATCTAGTAGCGAAACAATAACTTGCTTTTAAGTTTTAACTTTAACTCCAAGAGGGGCTCTGGAAGGCCTACCTACTTGAAGGGGGGAAAGTTAAGAATGGAAATAAATAATAACTGAAAGTTTGAAACTATTGTCATGCTTTGTCACAGGTACGTTGATCTGAAGGCATGCATCACTCGACTACCTGAGAATGGTTACGGAGCTAATGTTACTACATGGCCTGCACGCCTTCATCTTCCACCAGACAGGCTCTTTAGCATTAAAATGGATGCTTACATGTCCAGAAAGGAAATATTTAAAGCAGAGTCAAAATATCGGCATGATATTGTGGACAGTTATGTTTCTGCTTTTCACTTGAAGGAATTAGAACTACGAAATGTGATGGACATGAGGGCTGGATATGGGGGGTATCTTCTTTATATCTTCAAGTCATTGCTATTATTATGTGGCACAGTTTTTAGACATATGAAGCTTCTCGAATTGTTGAATGCTTCTTAGTCCTTACAAGACATTGCAATACCTTATAAATTGTTGGCCATTTTTTTTCATGGCAGGTTTGCAGCAGCATTCCATGATTTACAGATTGATTGTTGGGTTATGAATGTTGTTCCTGTTAGCAGTTACAATACATTGCCTGTAATTTATGACCGTGGACTGATAGGAGTTTTGCATGATTGGTATGGGCTCTGCACCTTTTCTACACATGGTCTTTTAGCATTTATTTCTCCTAATCCCTTGTGCTTGGATAGCTTTGGCAAGTCGAGTAATAGATTTTATTTTTTGAACTATCTCATCATCCTTCCCTTATTTTAACTTTCTTGTACTTGCACTTGTGCATGGAGTTTGGGCATCTGAATCTTTAGCTGATTTATGGTCCATTAAGTTCCAGCAACTTGCAAAGATCCTTACTTGTTTGTTTTAAGCTTATCAGCTCTCGGTTTGTGGCTTGGATAATAACACAGGGCACGTTGTTTTATCAGACATATAACACAACATACCTTTCCTTTTATTTTCACTCCCCTTTCCACCGTTTGCACTCTCCTCCAATTTTTCTTTCTTCTCCTTCTTCTTTTATGCTTAAAAATTTCTTCATAAATATAACACCGTTCGTTATCTTTCACCTTGATTATTGAAGAGCCCTTGAAAACTTTAGACAACTCTTAAAAGTATTTATGAACTGCATTTTTTAAACTGAATCATCTCAAAATAATATCATCTTGAATTTGAAGGTCTTTGAGAAGACATGTAATATTTTGAGTTTTTTTTTTTTTTAAATAAATCTTGTTGGTTACTCTTGTTACTTGAATGGTGGACTCAAATTGTAATGCTTGTTATTATGTATAGGTGTGAGCCATTTGACACTTATCCTAGAACATATGACCTACTAAATGCAGCAGGTCTCTTCTCTGTAGAACAAAAGAGGTATAATTTTGGTTTTTCTTGTTTTAATTTTTTAAAACATCATTTGATTTTTGGGGAAAACATTGCATGGATCATTTCTGTATGTTCTAAGCAGATGTAATATCTCTACCATCATACTTGAGATGGATCGGATTCTAAGGCCAGGTGGGCGTGCTTATATTCGTGACACCGTATCTGTTTGTGATGAAGTTCACGAAATTGCAAATGCCGTAGGATGGGTGGTCTTCCGATTTGACACCGGCGAAGGGCCCCATTCCAACTGGAAGCATTTGGTCTGTGAGAAACGTTTGTAACATTCTTGAATATATATATATATTTTTTTACATAAATGTTGAAAGATTTCTTGCTCTTGTTTTTTTCAGCGTTATTTCTTCTTTTGCCCTATATGCTGTAGGCATGAAAATCCCTTGTCTCTAATTATTATTATTAGATCATACAAGAGAAAGATATATGTTGTTCTGGCTAATTAATTGTAATCTCTCTGTACATTTAGTCAATCAGACATGGTAGCAATCCAGCAGATACGAGAATTTCATATCCATGTTTTAGTGCCACATAGATCAGGGTTTTTTTTTTTTTTTTCTTTTTTTGGGCGCTTGTAGTTTGTGACAGCTTATATAAACCCTCATTGACAATAAGAAGAATCATTTTGCGTTTTATATGTCTCATTTTTTGGATGATATCCCGAAGAGTTTACTTCTTAGTGCATTGAAGGATGGTTGGGATCAATCCAGCAGTGATTATAGCTGGGAAAAGCTCCATTGACTATTTTATTTTAAGTCGTAAATTTAAAGTTCAAATGGGTAAAATTGTTGCAAATGAATCTGAAAATAAAAGCATTTTTAATGTTTCTCCTCTTGGGGTGCACATATGGACAGAGCACCCCTGTTGGCTAATTTTTACCGTCTTTTCACAGAGGTTAAACTGAGGACATCAAACTTATTTCATTTCAAAAAGTGAGGGTAACATTGTCTTTACACTCCAAACAAAGTTCGTCTTATAAGGTTATTTAAGCTGTTGAAAAAAACTTAAAGATTTCAGTCACATATAGTCAAACTTCCTCTTCGGAGTAGTTTTTGGAAACACAAAAAAAGGTATTGGTATTTATTGCTAAACGGTTAGAGAGGTTATTCACAGGTCATTTTCACATCTTTCACTTTATATTTATGACAGTCCGACAATCATGCCAGCTTTGTTTCTAAACTTATACCCCGTATTAAGGTTGAATAAATCTAATTGTTTCATAGTTTTCTTTTGTGTAATGAATATTTTTTTAGCTTGGTTCACTTGAAAACCAAAAAATATACATCTTTGGAGAGTGAGCTGTTCTCCTTCGCAACCGCCACGTGTCAGTTTCTAATCGCAGCAGTAACAGACCAATACGGGTAACGCACCGTCAGTAGCCGGTTCCCAGTTACCACTCCTTAAAGCGTAAAATTACCAAGATATATAATCGGTCAAAAAGACGCCTCTTTTTGTATTCAAAATTTTAAAACCCTCGGATAATACCCCCAATTTTCAGAGCAAGAAATAGAGCGTTTCATATGGCATTCAAGGGTTTGTCTATCTAGGGCTCGGAATAATTTCTCATCTGCAGAACTCAAGTAAATCTCTCTCTCTCTTGAATATAATACATATGTGTTATATATACATGTGTGTATTTATGTATGTGGACATGATACATGTAAGGTGTGCTAATCTGTGAACTGCGTTTATATACTTGAACTACGCATATGGCTTTAGTAAATGTGATTTGTGTTTGGTTTTTGGTTAAATTGTTGATATTCTGAAATTCTTATGTGTTTCTTGACAGAGGCGATTGAATATTTTAATGATATCAGGTGGGGGTTAGCGAAACCCTAGTTTGCTTGATAATTTTAGGGTTTTATTGGGAACTGAGGGAATGGCTGATGAAGTGAGGCATAGAAACGGAGATATTAGGGAGTGTGCTGTAGTGGGTACGGCAACAAATGGTGTGGTAGTGAATGGGTTTGGGCTTGCAAGTGGAAATGGTGGTGTTTGCGAGGGGAGTTATTCTGGATCATCGAGTGAGGGTTTTCAAACGTACAAGAGGCGGAAGCATACTAAGATGAGTGATTCGGAGAGCAAATTGATTGAAGATGGGAAGGTTTCTGTGGATCTAGCAAGTCAACACACTGATAAGGTTCCTCTCTCTACCCAAAATCCATGTTCATGCTCAACCATTTAACTCTTGTTTATCATTTCGTGCTTCATTAGTTCAAAATTCAAAATTTATGGTGTGAATGATGTAATATGTTTAGGAGACAATTTATTATTAACATGGAAATGATATCATACATAACATAAAAGGTTCTGAAATCAATTTTTTTTTTTTTTGGCAAAAACTCATTTTTTCTTTTTTTAGCAAAGTAGTTATAGCCACACTTTTTCGAGGCCTCCATTTTTGACATTGAATTAGAGCGGTAAAAGTTGGTCACTGGTGCTCTGCTCTTGGGTTTTGCATATGACAAGTTTTTTAAGGCCCAATACTATATTTCTTCTGTTTGATTGTTATGATTGGTCGTATATGGTTCATTTAACATATTTTCAACCTCTTTACCTTCAATAATCTTGAGAGTATTAAAAAGTAGATTGTGGAACTGCACAGATGTTAGTAACAAATAATAATCTATAACCATTCTGTCGTTGCTTATATTGATGTATCTCTTGAGGATGGACATACAATCCTGAATATTGTTTTTAAGTGGTATTTGTGATAACAACCTTGTATGAGTGCTGGAACAAAAACTTGCTGTATCAAATCTTTGATCTTTTGAACACAATTCTTGGTTGCACATTAGTCCATCATGTTTTGAAGTGTATATATTTTCTGTGAATAAAATATTAGAAATCCTGAAGTCTGAGTTCTAATCTATATTGAAAATTTGTGCTCGAAGTTTTGAATGCAGAATTTAAGTTTCCACCGGGATTATTTATAACTTTGATGGCTTGGTTGCTTATAAATTCATAGGCACAGAGATGCTTTAGAAATCTTTTGGTTCTTGATTTTAGTTAGAGTGCCAAGTTGGTTCTTTCAATAAACCACAGAACTTTATAGGAACTGATACTTACTTTTAAGTATCATAATCTTAACATATTCTATTTAGAAATCCCGTTGTTTTTTAATTGAACTTTTGTTTTTATTGATTGAAAATGATTTTATCAAAATTTGACATTTAATTTAGGTATTTGGTGAAACTCATGTTGTTCATTTATATTTTTTAATGCGTGTGCTATTGATTCGTATTTACTATTGATTCATATTTACATTATCTTGTAAATGAATTTTAAAAATTTGGTTTTTTTAAAGATGTTCTAGAAATCACCATGTACAAATGCTAGTTTTGCATATTCTTTTCTGTTGGTCATGTAGATTTTATATGTTTCATGAATCTTCAGTATATGCTGATCCTTTTTTCTTTTTAGATGTTTTTCACTTGTTCTTAGTATGTACTAGTAGTTAGCAATTTATTTCTGTCAGAAATAAGTTCAAGTTAGGGAATACTATTCAAGTATGCAGCGGACACCAGCGTTCATACCTCATCACCCACGAGCAGAATATAAATAAATAAAATTATGACAACGTGTATGAAAGTGTGGGTGTTGTTACTTATTCATTCTTTTGGTTATTTGCGGCATATAAAGTATAATGACCTATTTGCTAGTACCTGATGTACATCATCTTGGGGATACTTTTAGAATATGGTACCAACAACATACATATGAAAATTTAAAGTTAAGAGGTCATTCTATTTGTTATTATTTTTTTTTTGGAAGGATGGTTGGTTTAAGTTATTACGAGTTTAAATTGTTCTTCTGCTGTGTTTTTTCTATGTTTGTTCATGGCTGCTTGACTTTATTTGTTATTACCATATCCATACTTTAATGACTAAAATGATCTGGAATTTTCAGCGTGTCATTGCTTACTGAGCAATTTCTGCTAAATTTAGTTTTTGTAGCTTCCTTTTATTTTATGTAAAAGAAGTTCAGTATGAATTTTATTTTCAGATTTCTTTTGAAAGACATACCTTGGTAAAACTAGGAGACTTGTGAGGAAAGCACAACAGGAATCTCTCTTATGGATAGCTAATGTAGATTGGTATATGGACTTATATTATTGCTGAGGTGTTGCGGAGAGGTATAGGTGGCCTTCTCTACCACTCCCCTTCCCCCTTGAAAAAAAGTAAAAAATAGGTTAGGCGGAGTTATGTCACCAAACCCTCCTTAAATCCCTTTTCCAAGTAAATAATTTTTTACCCACTAGAAACTGAATATATATATATATATTGGGGTGGGGTGGGGTGGTGTCATGGTTTGGTAGAAATCTAACCTTCGACGTTTTTTACACAAAGCGGCTGCCTTCAAAGTTCAAGCTCTAACACTCGACTGCCCAAGGTTATACCAGTGCACAAGGCAATGGCCCCTAACAATTTTTTTTTTTTTTTCCCTGAATAGCCCCTAACAACTTTATAACAGAAATAATAAAAATTGAAAATAAAAATTAGCACGAATGAATCAAAATTACATATGAATAATGAGAAAAGATTTTGTGTCTCCTACCAATGAATTCATTGGTTTTCTTTTAATTCTGTCTACTTCTGTTAAAGTCGCATCTTGTTTGTTTGGTTTTTCTGCAGAACACTGAAGAACCAATGGACACATCTTTACCTAATAGTTCTTTTGATCAAGTCAGCTTCCAAAGGATGAAACCATGTACTACTAAGAATGGTTTAAATGATTGCCCTCTCGAGCACTGGAGACACACTGTACTGGAACACATTTATCAGTCATTAGTTGAGAGTGATGGAGGTATACAAGGATGCATTCGAGATGCGCTTGTGTTTCATCCAGAAAGCAGTTGCACAACTGCAGCTAAGGTATTGTGTTGTTCCTATATCTGCATTGTAGGTTAACCATGACCACTCCTTCGTTTTTTTTGTTGTATATTCTAATTTTTATTCCCTTCTCAGGAATCTATTCATTTTAATGAAGACAGCCACAAATGCTCTTCAGAATCAGGGCGGATGTCTAATGAATTTCGGAATTCAGCTAAAGGGCATATGAATGTAAAGTCCAGTGGATTGCTAAATGAATCAGATCGTCATACAACCACTGAGCTGTGTCAATTTGCTTTCTTTGACATTATAACATCAGAAATGTTTGCTCAACTATGTAAACTACTCTCGGAAAATTTCCAAGGACTGAAATTGGACGGCTTCTTTAATGTTGATATTATAAATTCAAGGATGAAGGAAGGAGCTTATGAAAGTAAACCTATGCTTTTCTTTCATGATATTCAAGAGGTACTTATTCATTTTAATGTATATATTTTTTAATTTGCATATTTTCATTTATGCTCATACTCAAGTAAATGTTGGATTAATCATTGATTGAACCTATGGTTTTGGTTATAGTATGATTTTGAAGTGCTTAGTAATTTGAGATTATCTGTTTACTTTTTAAAAGTGTAGTGCAGAAGTTTCTGTCACATTCTTTTTCTTTTGGTTGCTATCGGAGAACCTCCATTTTGAAAGAGAACTATGATATTTTTTGATGTGATACATGTTCCAACTTTTCTTATGAGAGAGAAACTTTGTTTATATCATTATTCAATTTGCTACTGTAAACATTTTTTGTTCTTTTAAATACTCTGCTTTCGCTTTTCTCTTATATTTCTTTTTTTCTGAATTCAAAAAACATCTAAGCTAAATGAACTACCCTTGGTGTCCCAAACACACGCACCTTCACAGAAAAAGATTGGTTATGAACTTATAATACAGTAGTTGAAAGATTGTCGGAACAATTGAGGAAAGGGGTGTTTTATCTATTACAGTATATTTGTTGTCTGTGATTTAAATTTTTATTTATTTTCTTCATATTTCTAATTATTGATCTTGTTAGGTCTGGTTTGTCTTTGTCGTATCTTGTGCTACTTTTAGCTTGTTTGAAATTATAATTTCCCCCTAGTCATCATTTTAATACCATTCTCCATGTATCCATCTAATACATGGGTGTAAGTAGTTTTTCTGATTTATGGATTTTTGTAGTAGCTATCTTCTGAATCCATCCTTAATATCTTCACTATAGTTGGCTTAATGTGTCTTTCAAAGGATATACGAGTCAAAAAGGCCAGAGCTTTTCTTTCCTTCTAATTTTTATAGGGTATGCAACTCATAATGACTAACATTTACGCCTCTTTGTGTGCAATATCTTAAGCAACTGATAGAATGAGTTGGGGTTGCTGGGAAACATAAGTGCTCTAGGAATTCCTTGTTTGTTATAAACTATTTTTTTTTAATGACAGACTTGAATGATTTGCAAATTTTGAGAGTTGAGATATTGTGAGTTTTGTCAAATTAATTGAGTCTCAGTTTTGGATGTGGAATTTGCTCAAGTTGGTTGCTGGGTGCTTCTTACCTCTGTCCATTACCGATCCATGATTGCATACTTATCTGGCAGTAATTGAGTCTGGAAGTCATGCTTGTGACACGTGACCAACTCTTTTAAGTAATGTTGTGGTTTATTCTTATGTTGCTAAAAGTATTGCTGTTAGACTTCACACTTGCGATCAACATAAATACCACTACCATTTTGTCGGTGACCTTGGGCACAAATTTTGTTTATAGACTTCCTTTTTTACCGCCTATATCTCAGATAGTACTGCTTTAGTGCTCACATTGATATAAATAATTCTTGTAAAGTAAAGAAATAGAAGAACTTTTCAAAATAAATGAAGTAAAAAGGTATTAAGCAGTGAAATAATGTTTTATGAGCTGGATCTCAATTATTCTACAGGTCCTTAGAATGAGTCAGCTTTCCACAGATATCTGATACCTTAGGTCCTTAACTATTTTCCAAATGCTAATAGTGTTTGAGCTGCAAGGCTTCCAAATAACAATCTTTCTTTATCAGTATTGTGAATTTTAGATTCATAGATATGTTTCTATATCTTAAGGATCTCAACTGATTCCGGTTTTGTAAAATGGGAGTACTAGTAAATGTGTGACCTCTGGAATTGTGGATTCATGGTTGAATAATAAGATTTCAGAGGTTCCTTTATTGAGCTTTGGCACAATGGTAAGGTTGCTCCATTGTGACTTCAAGGTCATGGGTCAAAGCTTGAAACAGCCTCTTCGTACGTGAATGTAAGGTTGTGCATATCTGACCCTCTCTAAATCCTGCAATGATGGGACAAGCTCAGTCCATAAACAGACCTTATAAATAGTCAAGCCTGTTTCCAGACCTTAATGCCTATTGTTATATGTAAGATATGCCCTCCACCTACCTCCACGAGCAAGCCTTGATTCTGGGACATTCAATGCACCTGCTCTCTCTACAAGAGTCAAGCCAGAACTACCCTATTACTTTGTTATTTCGGTTGGTGAGATCGCTCCAACTTCGGCAAACATGCGTACCAATACTAAGTAAGTAGGAAGATTAATATTAATTATCATAGAAGGAATGTAAGATTTCAGAGGTTCTTCATCTTAACTTCTTGTTACATCCAACATATATGATCAGGGACGGAGCCAAGATTTCATTTCCGGGGAGGCACAATGTACTTGATAAAAAAAATCATCTAATATTTACAATTACATAACCTACAAATCAATACATAAAATCAGACTTAGATACATGTTAGGACATATAATAAAAGCCTTGCATCAAAGTATATGCATAAAAACCTTGAGTGGGTAATTGTTACTAGCAACTTGAATGTAGTCAGTTTGAAAAATCAAATGGGGACTTAATAAATTTAAATTCGCAGTTCAACTACATCTAAGATAGTGTGACCAATGTAACTCAAAGAAAGAGTTAAAAGTATCTTCACTCACAAGCCCACATGTGACTTACCTTGTTGCGGTTTCTGCAGCACCAGCTTCAGTAGGTAATCAATGGGATAAAGCCACATACTTCAAAGGTAACAATGATTCAGCAAGAATGGAAGCCATATGGATTCCATCCACTGGAATCTCTGCAGTGCCAATAAGGCATTGGTTTGCCCTCAATAAAATGAACCTGCCAGAGTATGCCAAAAAAATATCAACCAATCTTCCGTTTTTGCTAATAAAAGTATCAATCAATTGCAATCAACTCATACTATACTCAGCTCTATACAGGTCCCTCCAAAGGAAAAAAAAAATAAATAAAGAGATTTTTACAAAGGGAAAATTTTTGGGTTTTTGATTTTAAGAAGCAGAGAAGAAAGAGAAATAGGAGGAAGAGAAGATGTACCTTTGTCGCTGGTTGCTGATGAGAAGCCTCTGAAATGGTCGCCGTGGTCTTTTGGCTGTCAACATAGAGCACTTTCCGTCTTGTCACTGGAGAAACGATGGTTGAAAGAGGCAAAGAGGTGATACCAATGGGTTAATTTTTCTCTCATACGATGTATTTTGTATCTTATACAATAGTTTTGATTGTGTAAGTGAAGGTGCATCGAAACTTTTACACTATCAGTAATTCAATGGTTAGGAAAAAATCTGAAGAGGGGCACTCGGTAATTTTCTTGAAAATATACATATAAAGGTAAGGAAAAAAAAAAAAAAACCGCGGGGGGGGGGGGGGGGGGGCTCGTGTTCCCGGGGTTCCTTAATTCCCTCAGTCCCAGTATATGATTTTTTGATAGTTCTGCTCTATCCGATGCTTGAATTTAATTATATTTATTATTTTTCTATTTGTTGTGTGCTTCCATTTTTTTCTTGGGGGCGTTGGTTGCGTTTGTTATTCTGTTTCTCTTCCAATTATGGAAGTTTCACTTTGTTATTCGTTTGCTGGAATTGCAATACAATATCCATAGGAACGTGTGCTAGGACCTGTGAAAATTGATATAGGAAAAAGTTGGATTGCTCTACACAGTTTGTCATATGTCACATCGTTAGGAAAATCTTCAGGCCCTGGTTCATGGATGAACTAGTCTAGAGGTCATCTTTTGGCATGCAACCTATGTAATATTTAAGTTATTACCTTATACTTGTTCCATGAAGTGAGGCAATGTTTCTTCTTATAGTGTATATATCTTAGACTTGAATAATGTTTTTGCAGGCATGGACAAAGCTTCAAAAGGTTGGCACTGAAATGGTTGCTCTTGCTAAGAGCCTCTCGGACAAGTCAAGGACTTCTTTCCATGATCAGGTGAAGTTGAATTTACTTGCAAATGCTTGTGTCCCTTGTTAACTGATCTCTCGTGCAAATTGAAGATTGCTAATGCATGGGGGGACAATTTTCCATTGTTGTCCTTTTTTGACGGTATCTTACTACAACAATTTTAAAAGGAAAATCAAAATGTTTCGATGTGGTTAAATTGATAACTATTGAGCCTACTATTTGAGTAGTGACATTTATCAGATAATCTATAATGATAAATTTTAGTATTGATTTGAAAATTGACATTATGATTACATTTAACTTTCTTATGGAAACCTAAAACTACAGTTTACACCGTTGAAATCACCAACTAAATTGAACATCTGGAGAGATCAAATTGAAATGACTTCGGCTATGCTTGATTTGCCAAATTAGTGTGATCGGGTGGCAGGTCCTTGAATATATGTGACCATGGCATGCCGATATATTAGTACTCACACCTTGGATTATTTGGGCATTTTACTGTATTTATGATGGTGGTGTTCTTTTTCTAAATAAAAAATATAAAAATAAAAAAAATGGTGAAGTAATATTTGTCTTGCAGCAACATATTACTTTCCAGTGGCTTCTTTTTTTCCTGAAAAATGTAAATGAAAGGGCCTATCCCCTCCTCCTATGCATCTTTTTGGAAGTACCTTGGACCAATTCATGCGAGCCCTAGCAGGGACATTTATTCCTTGCTCTCTTTTATACTACACCCCGGCTCTGCCATTGTGTGAAGTTTGGATTTGGCATAGTTTACTATGTGCTTTGGAATTCTTTTCTGGACCATATCCTTTTGTCCATGCAGGTTGGACATTTGGTGCACAGCAGTTTTGAAGACAATGAAGTTGAGGTAAAAAAGTTTCTGCACATTACTGTAGAATTAATTGGTTTAGTCTTTTCTTTCTAAATATTACCTTGATGGGTAACATGGCCTAGGTTTTGCTTTTAGGAGTGATGTTTACCTAGTCCTGAAAAAACAATATTCTGAATTTTCACTGTAAAACAGTTCCTTGCGCAAGAACCTAACTTGCACAGTTCGGAGCAAACAGAGGTTTGTGGTGTGTACAAAGTCTGCGCTTGCAGGCGTTGCGGGGAAAAGGCAGATGGAGGAGATTGTTTAGTTTGTGATTCATGTGAGGAAATGTACCATGTCTCGTGTATTGAGCCTGCTGTTGAGGAAATTCCTCTGAAGAATTGGTACTGTTCTGACTGCACTGCAAAAGGGATTGATTCACCACATGAGAACTGTGTAGCGTGTGAGACGCTGAATGCCACCACATCTCCAATCAATGAAGTTGGAGATGATGTGATTCAGACAAGTGAAGTGACACCTGACGAAATGGAACAGGGTTCAAATGGTTTAGTGGAAGATGGGCTTCAGCCATTAAAAGGAGACACTTGTAATATGTGTGGAGGCGAGGTAGAAATTGGTGAAAAAATCAGGTTATGTGGCCATTCCTTCTGTCCTCACAAGTACTACCATGAGAGGTGCCTAACGAGCAAGCAGTTAAAGTTTTATGGTCCCTCCTGGTACTGCCCTTCCTGCCTGTGTGGGGCTTGCCTCACTGATCGAGATGATGATAAGATTGTTTTGTGTGATGGCTGTGATCTGGCGTACCATATATATTGCTTGCAACCACCACGCGCTTCTATTCCCGATGGAAGTTGGTTTTGCAGAAAATGTGATGCAGAGATCAGGCGAATACGCAAGGCAAAGAGGACATACGAGAATATTCAAAATAACCTGAAAAAGAGTGGCGGTGAAAGTGGAAGGAAAGGCAAACATGAAGACATGGTGGATGGTTCTGGTGGAGTAGACATGCTTCTAACTGCAGCCAAAACTCTAAATTTCGAGGAGAAAATGGCTTCTTCAATCATATGAAGGTTCACTTCACAGGGTTTTGAATCATTTTGGAGGAGTAATACTTTTGTGTAAGTTGTATTTTAGGCTTAGCTGACTTTTTCGGATACCTAAATGAGGAAACACAGAGGTCTGCATAGTGTATTTTGCTGCTGGTTAGCTTGTAAAAGTATGAAGTTTGTTGGCCGAAGTAAATAGACTGGAGTCATGATGTAAGTGAAAGTCTCCTAGCATAAAATTCTTTTATGGGGGATATTAGAAGCTAACATTCATTTTGTTGTGTAAAGGGAAATGACCGTCTAGGCAACCAACCCTATTGATCATCAAAGTGGGGGAATTTTTTTGTTATATACATTGATGTCCTATCAAACTCTGGATATCAACATCATTAGATGGTGCTTATTTCTTCTCACTATTATCATTTTCATATTATTATTATCATTAGTTTTTGTTTCCCGAGCTACATGAATTTTTTTTGTATAGTTAAAGATTATATTGAGAAATTATTATATGGTTGAAGATTATATAGTCTAGTCCAGTCACAACATGGCACGTAAGCAAAAATATGAGTAACACATCTGTTTGCATGTTGAATTGTGATCGGCTAAAACCATATAACCCCTTACTAAGTATGACATGAGTACCACTAGATTTGCATACCTCAATCTGCCATAGTAATTACTATGTCAATCAATAATTTTGATTAGATTATATTAAGCCATTTATATGGATACCCATCTTCAGCAAAATTCTAAATATAATCTTCAACTAAAAATTAAAATAAAAAAATAATTGGGAACTCTACACAAAACCGGTTTAATGGTAAGAAAAAATAAGGGAAGTCACAGTGTAAGCGCTAAACATTATTGTCCATGTACTTTGTAAAAAGTATATAAGAAAAGTAACCAACTAGAGGCATTCATGAACATTTCAGTTAATTTCGTTTGAAATTCTTCATAACTTCTAGGAACAGAATACGAACATTCACGGATATGAGAGCTACCTTAATCTGTAAATCCATGAGAGACAATTAATAAAGAGACTGGTTGGTGAGAAGCAAAATGGAAATAACTTGGATAGAGAAAAGAAACTACAAAAACTTGCAAGTGATATATATATATATATATATCTCGTCTTCCCTTTCATCTATGCTAATTACCAAGTCATTGGAAGTAAACAAATTAATTTCATAGCAAGTTTGAGGAAGAGTGTAAGAACTGCTTAGGAAATGCTTCTCCAACTCTACTAGTAAAAAGTTGTGTAATGACTTTTTCCTTTCATATGAAATCACTAACCATGTACCAATTAGGTTCCTAACATTTTCATTTTTCACACTATATTAAGATATTATTATATGATCAAAGATTATATGAAATTATTATATAGTCGAAGAGTATATGATCCTGTTCAATTAACATGACACATAAACAAAAATGACCAAATATTCAAAAAGGTCGCTTGGATAATGTGGAAGGTTTGAACATGAGCTAATCTTGATCAATAATTTGAGAGTTATGGGTAATGTTATGGTGATGCTTTGTAAGTGCCTAAAATTGCAGCTTCAAATCAATCACTAATAAATATACTTCAATTTTCATTTAAAGACTCATTAATGCCAAAAGGGTTTGGAGCCATTATTTCTCGTGTGGGTGGACTATATCTTTGTTAATGAAGTCATTATTTAGTACTCTAATCAATCATTCATAAATGATAGACCAACATTAGTAATCCATGGAGAAAATTAAATATGCTAAAAGTTGAACTAAAATTACAAGACATTCAGTTATATATATATATATATATATATATATATATATATATATATTACGTCTCCACTTATACTCAAACACTCAACAACCTCTACATGCGCTAGATTTAATTTTTTTTTAATATTATTTTTTATCATTTCATTCCAAGTTAATTTTAGTTGATTACTTTGCCTTTTACACTCTGTGCAAAATAATCTTCGTCTCTAAGCAAAGAAGTTTAACTTAACTTGTCGGAAATTAACTGGAAATCATGGGAGTACTTTCTAAGTCATTTGTTAGGTATTTTCTCTACCATATCTACCTTAATTTCTAAGTGTTTTCATGTATGCCTACGTGGGGAACGATCTTATGGTATTATTATTATTATTATTTTCATTCTTCATGTACATACCCCGACACCCTAACATAGAAAATTAATAGGGCTTTTAAGTAATTTGTCCAATGTCTACACATGAGAACACAAAGGTAATTTCATTTGCACAAATCGCTAGCCCACACTCCACGTCCACGCGGACACAAAAAAACAATCTTGCCTATAAATAATCTTTTCGTGCATTTGTGAAAAAACAAGACCCATTTTTCTTTTCATTTCTACAAGAAGAAGACGCATTTAGATACAGAGGGAGAGAGAGAGAGAGAGATGGCAGATAAGAATCATAAGATGGTGAACAAAGGTGAGGGAGGGGCTAAAGGGCAAGGGCCGATGTCCATGTATGCTAAAAATGAGAGCCTTATTCCCGCCAACAGGAAGAAGGTGAGCACAATGGCTTTTCAGAAAGTGGGGAAAACTTTTGCTCCATCTAGCAACAAGGACAAAAACAAGCACTAGTTCAACCCTGGTGAAGATGCTGAGTGCGCTTAATCCTATATATATAAGTACTCTATACTATATATACTATGTTCGGTAATATGGAATTAGCGTTTTAGAATTGGAATTGATAAAAAAAATAGTTCAAACTTTGCTTAGAATCAATTCCATACTACCCAACATAGGTATGTAGTTGTTTTGTATTTGTGTCTGTGTATGTGTGTGTTGTCATTTTTTCTTTGGTCGATATAGCATTCGAGTGTTGTCTTTTTTATTTTTTCTTTTCTTCGACACTGTTCTAAGTACACGCTGTCTTATTGATCTCTCTTGTATGATTTCTTTAATTTATGAATAAAGTCGTTCTATGTTTCTATTAATTGGATCATCCTGGTTGATTTATTTTGAACTGTTGAAATTTATACAATCTGGTATGAACTATTCGATTTACAATATAATACAATCATTGAAGTATTTCTTGTCGGGAGCATCACGTGGTTCCGACCAATGCAAGTAAATGTATTACTTTTATTCAACTTTTTGATTGCATCAATTAATAATCGCCGACCAATGGTCATGTAATAATTTTTAGAGAACCAAAAACAAATAAAATAAAAACCAGCAAATTGGTAAGGACAGTGTAAACGCTAATGTATAGAGTAAAGTGCAAAAAACCCCCCTGATCTTTACTCTCTCTCCCAACGAACCCACCTAGACTTTCATTTTTACAATAAACCCCATGAACTATCCTAATTTTTGCAAAAAACACCAGGCAACACTGTTCCGTCATTTGATTATTACGTGGCCTAGATTATAATTTCTAAATGACAATATTACCCTTGTTATTGTTAGGTTAATAAATGACTTAATGCCCCAAATTGAAACTCCCCATTGTTAACCCTTCACGCCATCTCATCTCAAGGTCTCACAATTCTCATTCTCTGCAACCCACCCAAAACTGAGCAACTCCATTTGTAGTTGAGGAAGATGATATTGATGCCGGCGACCATAAAGCATGAGTATACAGTTCACGCGAACAAAATCCCATCTCTAAGGTCCACTGCCGTCTCTAAGGTCGGTGTTGAGGAAGATGACATTAATGCCGACGACCGTATCAAAGGTCCACCGCCGTCTCCTCTGCCATACCCACGTTTACTCCCGTTTGGCTCGTTTCCAGACTTTATTCGATGAACTCCTGAAAGACCACCCGCGATCGATTCATACTTTGATGCTTTGGAAGCCGCCACGAAACTGCTTTTCCAGATGCACACCTCCGATTGTCTCAGTTCTGAACTTCTGATGCGAGGGCTGGTCACGTGCATCATAGAGGATGGAATTTCGATTTCTCTCTTGATGTTGCCATGGAAGTCGAGTTCCCTTGATTTATTTCTATACAATCAATTTTTTGCAAAGGTTTATCTCTGTATTCCCAAACTCATCCATGGAGTAACCTTTGGACAAGGAGAATGAATGAGAAACATGTTGACTATGAGTCTTGTGGGCTTTGCAAGTTGTATAGTAGGGATAAGGGTTGATGTGCTGTCCATTTGCTATTGGGTATAGAGGATTACACTTGACACGTCGGCAATAGGCACTAGGGTAAATTGGTAATCCTCTATTTCCGGTAACCTCCACTAACCGTTTTGTCCTTAAATGCACATTTGTGATAGTTTAGGGGGCAGTTCTTAGTATAGGGGGGTTTTGTGAAATTTGTTAATAGTTTAAGGGGGTTTGTTGCATTTTATTGTAAGAAGCATTTTGTTTTTTTGGTTAAATAAAACTTGAAAAAAAAAAAAGCAAACAAGAAAAGTAAATCAAGTAGTTGATGAACATTTCGGTTAATTTCGTTTGAAATTCTTCCTAACTTTTGATGAACTGAATATTAACTTTCACGCATATGAGAGGTATCTTAATCTCTAAATCCATGCGAGACAATAAGAGAGACTGGTTGGTGAGAAGCAAAATGGAAATAACTTGGATAAAGAAAAGAAACTACAAAAACTTGCAGGGGATATATATATATATATATATATATATATATATATATATATATATATATATATATATATATATCTCGTCTTCCCTTTCAGCTATCCTAATTACCAAGTCATTGGAAGTAAACAAATCAATTTCATAGCAAGTTTGAGGAAGAGTGTAAGAACTGCTTAGGAAATGCTTCTCCAAGTCTTCTAGTAAAAAGTTGTGTAATGACTTTTTCCTTTCATATTGAAATCACTAACCATGTACCAATTAGGTTCCTAACATTTTCATTTTTCACACTATATTAAGATATTATTATATGATCAAAGTTTATATGAAATTATTATATAGTCGAAGAGTATATGATCCTGTTCAATTAACATGACACATAAACAAAAATGACCAAATATTCAAAAAGGTCGCTGGGATAATGTGGAAGGTTTGAACATGAGCTAATCTTGATCAATAATTGGAGAGTTATGGTAATGTTATGGTGATGCTTTGTAACTCCCTAAAATTGCAGCTTCAAATCAATCACTAATAAATATACTTCAATTTTCATTTAAAGACTCATTAATGCCAAAAGGGTTTGGAGCCATTATTTCTCGTGTGGGTGGACTATATCTTTGTTAATGAAGTCATTATTTAGTACTCTAATCAATCATTCATAAATGATAGACCAACATTAGTAATCCATGGAGAAAATTGAATATGCTAAAAGTTGAACTAAAATTACAAGACATTCAATTATATATATATATATATATATTACGTCTCCACTTATACTCAAACACTCAACAACCTCTACACACAACAATATTGCGCTAGATTTAATTTTTTTTTAATATTATTTTTTATCATTTCATTCCAAGTTAATTTTAGTTGATTACTTTGCCTTTTACACTCTGTGCAAAATAATCTTCGTCTCTAAGCAAAGAAGTTTAACTTAACTTGTCGGAAATTAACTGGAAATCATGGGAGCACTTTCGAAGTCATTTGTTAGGTGTTTTCTCTACCATATCTACCTTAATTTCTAGGTGTTTTCATGTATGCCTACGTGGGGAACGATCCTATGGTATTATTATTATTATTATTATTTTCATTCTTCATGTACATACCCCGACACCCTAACATAGAAAATTAATAGGGCTTTTAAGTAATTTGTCCAATGTTTACACATGAGAACACAAAGGTAATTTCATTTGCACAAATCGCTAGCCCACACTCCACGTCCACGCGGACACAAAAAAACAATCTTGCATATAAATAATCTTTTCGTGCATTTGTGAAAAAACAAGACCCATTTTTCTTTTCATTTCTACAAGAAGAAGACGCATTTAGATACAGAGGGAGAGAGAGAGAGAGATGGCAGATAAGAATCATAAGATGGTGAACAAAGGTGAGGGAGGGGCTAAAGGGCAAGGGCCGATGTCCATGTATGCTAAAAATGAGAGCCTTATTCCCGCCAACAGGAAGAAGGTGAGCACAATGGCTTTTCAGAAAGTGGGGAAAACTTTTGCTCCATCTAGCAACAAGGACAAAAACAAGCACTAGTTCAACCCTGGTGAAGATGCTGAGTGCGCTTAATCCTATATATATAAGTACTCTATACTATATATACTATGTTCGGTAATATGGAATTAGCGTTTTAGAATTGGAATTGATAAAAAAAATAGTTCAAACTTTGCTTAGAATCAATTCCATACTACCCAACATAGGTATGTAGTTGTTTTGTATTTGTGTCTGTGTATGTGTGTGTTGTCATTTTTTCTTTGGTCGATATAGCATTCGAGTGTTGTCTTTTTTTTTTCTTTTCTTCGACACTGTTCTAAGTACACGCTGTCTTATTGATCTCTCTTGTATGATTTCTTTAATTTATGAATAAAGTCATTCTATGTTTCTATTAATTGGATCATCCTGGTTGATTTATTTTGAACTGTTGAAATTTATACAATCTGATATGAACTATTCGATTTACAATATAACACAATCATTGAAGTATTTCTTGTCTGGAGCATGATGTGGTTCCGGCCAATGCAAGTAAATGTATTACCTTTATTCAACTTTTTGATTGCATCAATTAATAATCGCCGACCAATGGTCATGTAATAATTTTTAGGGAACCAAAAGCAAATAAAATAAAAACCAACAAATTGGTAAGGACAGTGTAAACGCTAATGTATCGAGTAAAGTGCAAAAAAACCCCCTTGATCTTTACTCTCTCTCCCAACAAACCCCCCCTAGACTTTCATTTTTACAATAAACCCCATGAACTATCCTAACTTTTGCAAAAAACACCAGGCAACACTGTTCCGTCATCTGATTATTACGTGGCCTTGATTATAATTTCTAAATGACAATATTACCCTTGTTATTGTTAGGTTAATAAATGATTTAAGGCCCCAAATTGGAACTCCCCATTGTTAACCCTTCACGCGATCTCATCTCTAAGGTCTCACAATTCTCATTCTCTGCAACCCACCCAAAACTGAGCAACTCCATTTGTAGTTGAGGAAGATGATATTGATGCCGGCGACCATAAAGCATGAGTATACCGTTCACGCGATCAAAATCCCATCTCTAAGGTCCACTGCCGTCTCTAAGGTCGGTGTTGAGGAAGATGACATTAATGCCGACGACCGTATCAAAGGTCCAACGCCGTCTCCTCTGCCATACCCACGTTTACTCCCGTTTGGCTCGTTTCCAGACTTTATTCGATGAACTCCTGAAAGACCACCCGCGATCGATTCATACTTTGATGCTTTGGAAGCCGCCACGAAACTGCTTTTCCAGATGCACACCTCCGATTGTCTCAGTTCTGAACTTCTGATTCGAGGGCTGGTCACGTGCATCATAGAGGATGGAATTTCGATTTCTCTCTTGATGCTGCCATGGAAGTCGAGTTCCCTTGATTTATTTCTATACAATCAATTTTTTGCAAAGGTTTATCTCTGTATTCCCAAACTCATCCATGGAGTAACCTTTGGACAAGGAGAATGAATGAGAAACGTGTTGACTATGAGTCTTGTGGGCTTTGCAAGTTGTATAGTAGGGATAAGGGTTGATGTGCTGTCCATTTGCTATTGGGTATAGAGGATTACACTTGACACGTCGGCAATAGGCACTAGGGTAAATTGGTAATCCTCTATTTCCGGTTACCTCCACTAACCGTTTTGTCCTTAAATGCACATTTTTGATTGTTTAGGGGGGCAGTTCTTAGTATAGGAGGGTTTTGTGAAATTTGTTAATAGTTTAAGGGGGTTTGTTGCATTTTATTGTAAGAAGCATTTTGTTTTTTTGGTTAAATAAAACTTGAAAAAAAAAAAAGCAAACAAGAAAAGTAAATCAAGTAGTTGATGAACATTTCGGTTAATTTCGTCTGAAATTCTTCCTAACTTTTGATGAACTGAATATTAACTTTCACGCATATGAGAGGTATCTTAATCTCTAAATCCATGCGAGACAGTAAGAGAGACTGGTTGGTGAGAAGCAAAATGGAAATAACTTGGATGTAGAACATAAGCTACAAAAATTAACTTGCTGGTGATACATATTGTCTTTCCCTTTCAGCCATGCTAACTACCAAGATTAGTAATCCATGGAGCAAATTAAATATGTTAGTACTAAAATTACTAGATTTAATTTTTTAAATAATTTTTATCACTTCATTCCATGTTAATTTTAGTCGATTTATTTGTCTTTTAACACTTTATGCAAAACAATCTTCCTCTCCAAGTTAAGAAGTATAACTTAACTTGTCGGGAAATTAACTAGAAATCACAGGAGGACTTTCTAAGTCATTTGTTAGGTGTTTACTCTACCATGTCTACATTATTTACTAGGTGTTTTCATGTATGCCTATGTGGGGAACGATCATATCGTAGTAGTACAATCTGGTATGATTTATTCGATTTACCAATTCTAACGGTTTTTTGAACAACTACTTATGAGACTCGTTAGTTTCGATTGTGTTGATAAGGTTATGTACGTGCCCTTTTTGAGGGCATCTGGTATTCTCTTGTATATGTTTGTACTTCGTAGGAAGCATATATAAATTAAATTTTTTAAAATATTTTTTTCGTAAAGATCTAGAGGGTGAGTGTGTAATATATATAAATAGAGCTGTTCAAATAAGAGGGCCTATGAACAAACCAATGCAGAAGAAACACTATACCAATGCCTGTTGCCTTTGTCTCTCAGCTGAAGAATCTGTGGACCACTTATTTTTCAAATGTCCATATCGCAGCCTCATTTGGAATTTCATTCATCATGCTGCAGGTTTCTACATCTATCCTAACAATTGGAGAGATCTGATTTTGTGGTGCTCAGCAATATGGACACAGAACCATTTCATTACACACAAGCTGCTTCTTTCAAGTGCCATCTACTTCATTTGGCAGGAGAGGAATGCAAGAGCATTCAGGAACAAAACAGCCCTAGCTCTTCAAATCATCCACCTAATCATGGGTTGCATCAGAGCAAGGTTTACATCCCTAAAACTAAGGTCTGGTTCAGAAATTAGGAAAATTGGATCTCCTGAAGTTCTTCATCAGTTGTTTCTTCAAGGTTGCTCATATGCAAATGGTCAGTCCTGGTTCTTAATTGATTAGATGGTATTATGCTGATATATGGATGTCGAGAATGGAGATTTTGAAAGCAGATTTGGAATTGCTCAGTGGAACAATTTTACACCCTTGAAAACCAGTTGTGATGTATTAGAAAATGCATAGATGCTGTATTATGTTTTGCTGTCTCCTTTGGTGATCTTGTGACAACACTTGTTGTCTTAGCTTATGGCTTGTAATGTCCTTATTGGATCTCTTGTACATTCTTCTTTTATTTATCAAAGCTTACCCTTTTACCTAAAAAAAAAAATAAAAAAACCACCTGGGAATTGAACAACAGACAGTATTCCAACTACAACCAAAATATAAGAACTGAACCATGGCTACACAATAAGAAAGGTCAAGGCTAACCACATTAGCAACCTGATGGCTATACAAGGTACTGCAATAATCAAATTATTGGGTGCGATTTGACTAAACCAATTAAGAGCTATAAGTTCAACCCAGCAAGCAATGACTCAGGCAAAATTACGGAAACTTTTCACGAAAATTGGCATTCATTTCTTCGAATACCCTTGCACGTGTCCATAAATTTCCCATGCATTTGTATTCTTTCAAGTCATTTGGTAATGAGGTTCATAATAACCCATGTATCTATTAAGTTCTTAGCATTTTCACCTTCCACACTATGTCACATGACTTACTAACTCATGTATCATAAGCCATTTATTTCTTTTACTAGATTTATTATTATTATTTTTTAAATCATTTGTTATCGCTCTATGCAAAACAATCTTCCTCTCCAGGTTAAAAAATTTAATTTAACTTGTTAGGAAATTAACTGAAAATCATAGAGGGACTTTCTAAGTCATTTGGTAATGAAGTTCATTATTACATGACAAAGAGACAAACTTACTAGTAGAAAGTTGTGGAATGACTTTTTCCTTTCAGATTGAAATCACAAACCATGTACCAATTAAGTTCCTAATATTTTCAGGTTTCACACTATACTGAAAAATTATTATGTGGTTGAAGATTTTATCGAGAAATTATTATATGGTTGAAGATTATATAGTCCTGCCAAATCACAACATGACACGTAAATAAAAATTTGAATAACACATCTGTTTGCATATTGAATTATGATAGGCCCAAACCATATAACCCCTTACTAAGTATAACATGTGTTTGGACAACTAGATTTGCATGCCGCAATCTGCCATGGTAATTACTATGTCAATCAATAAGTTTGATTAGATTATATTAAGCCATTTATTTGAACACCCTTCTTCAGCAAAATTCTAACATTATGCTTAATCTGGAAATCCATGAGAAACAAAGAAACTGGTGGGTGAGAAGTATAATGGAAACAACTTGGATAGAGAGAAGAAACCACGTACAGATGGAAACAACTAGTACTAATGGTTAACCAAGTTTGGAGAGCCCTGTTTCAACAATTGGATAGTTGAAGGAGGTTTTTTTTGGCATTGTTATTGTGCCAAAAATTGAAAATAGAGACATGTTTTATGTAATTTGCCCAAGAAATTACCACAAACCAAAAGATATTTCTACTTTAAATTGCTAAAAATAAATATATAGGAGTATTTCTATAGGAATTTACATGAAAGTACTCTGTATTTCCTTTCTTGTTTTAGAGAAAACCTAGCAATTTAATGTGGAAGGTTTGAAAATGAGATGATCTTATAAGACTTTATCAATAAATGGAGAGTTATGGGTAATGTTATGGTGATGCTTATTTAACTGCCTAAAATTGCAGCTTCATATCAATCACTAACGTACTTCATTTTTCATTTAAAGACTCATTAATGCCAAAAGGGTTTTGAGCCATTATTTCTCTTGTGGGTGTACTAGATCTTTGTTAATGAAGTCATTATTTAGTACTCCAATCAATCATTCACAAATGATAGACCAACATTAGTAATCCATGGAGCAAATTAAATAAGCTAAAAGTTGTACTAAAATTACATTCATATATATATATATATATATATATATATATATATATATATTAAGTCTCCACCAATGTTCAAACACTCAACCTCTCCACACAAGAAAATCACGCTAGATTTAAATTTTTAAAAATAATTTTTTATCACTTCATTCCTTATTAGTTTTACTGATTTCTTTGTCTTTTACACTTTATGCAAATCAATCTTCTTCTCCAAGTTAAGAAGTTTAACTTAACTTGTCGGGAAATTAACTGGAAATCATATGGGAGGACTTTCTAAGTCATTTGTTAGGTATTTTCTCTACCATGCTACCTTAGTTACTAGGTGTTTTCATGTCTGCCCATGTGGGGAACGATCGAAGTATCCTTATTATTATTATTTTCATCCTTCATGTACATACCCCGACACCCTAACACAAAACTAATAGAGCTTTTTAGTAATTTGACCAATGTTTACACATGAGAACACAAAGGTAGTTTCATTCCCACAAAACGTTAGCCCACACTCCACGTCCACGCGTATACGAAACTCTATAAATAATAAATATTATCATGCATTTGTGAAAAAACAAGAGCCATATTTCTTTTCATTCCTACAACACAAGAGGCATTTAGATAGAGAGAGAGAGAGAGAGAGAGAGAGATGGCAGATAAGATGGTGAACAAAGTTGAGGGAGGGGCTAAAGGGCAAGGGCCGATGTCCATGTATGCTAATAATGAGAGCCTTATTCCCGCCAAGAAGAAGAAGGTGATCACAATGGCTGGTCAGAAAGTGGTGAAAGCTTTTGCTCCATCTAGCAACAAGGACAAAAACAAGCACAAGATCAACCCTGGCGCCGATGCTGAGAGTGCTTAATCCTATATAAGTACTCTATACTATAGTCTATGTTTGGTAATATGGAATTAGTGTCTTAGAATTGGAATTGATAGAAAAAAAAAAATAGTTCATACTTTGCTTAGAATCAATTCCATACTACCGAACATAGATATGTAATTGTCTTGTATTTGCGTGTGTTGTCATATTTTCTTTGGTCGATATAGCATTGGAGTGTTGTCTTATTTTTTCTTTTCTGAATTGGACACTCTTCTAAGTACACTTTGTCTTATTGATCTCTCTTGTATGATTTCTTTAATTGATGAATAAAGTCTTTCTATGTTTCTATTAATTAGATCATCCCGGTTGATTTATTTTGATCGAATTGTTGGAATTCGTATGGTCAGGTATGACCTATTCGATTTACTGATTCTATTAATTAGATCATCCGGTTAATTTCGTTTGAAATTCTTCCTAACTTGTGATGAACTGAATATGAACTTTCACGCATATGAGAGCTATCTTAATCTGTAAATCCATGCGAGACATTTAGAGAGACTGGTTGGTGAGAAGCAAAATGGAAATAAGTTGGATATAGAACATAAACTACAAAAACTTGCAGGTGATACATATTGTCTTCCCCTTTCAGCCATGCTAATTACCAAGATTAGTAATCCATGGAGCAAATTAAATATGCTAAAAGTTGTACTAAAATTTCAAGAAATTCATTACAGAGAAATAATATATATATATATGTATTACACCTCCACTGATGCTCAAACACTCAACCTCCCACACAACAAAGTCACGCTAGATTTAATTTTTTTTAAATGATTTTTTATCACTTCATTCCATGTTAATTTTGGTTGATTTATTTGTCTTTTACACTATATATATGCAAAACAATCTTCCTCTCTAAGTTAAGAAGTTTTACTTAATTTGTCGGGAAATTAACTAGATATCATGGGAGGACTTTCTAAATCATTTGTTAGGTGTTTACTTGTCTACATTAGTTACTAGATCTTTTCATGTATGCCTATGTGGGGAATGATCATATGTAGTTGTACAGTCTAGTATGATTTATTTGATTTACCAATTCTAATTATTTTTTGAACAACTACTTATGAGACTCGTTAGTTTTGATCGTGTTGATAAGGTTACTATGTAAGTGCCCTTTTTGAGTGCATCTGGTATTCTCTTGTATTTGTTTGTATTTCATAGGAAGCATATATAAATTAAAATTTTAAAAATATTTTTTTGGTAAAGATTGAAAGGGTGCGTGCGTAATATATATAAATAGAGCTGTTCAAAGAAGAGGGCCTATGAACATACAACACCTGGGAATTGAACAACAGACAGTATTCCAACTTAAACCAAAATATAAGAACTTAACCATGGCTACACAAAAAGATAGGTCAAGGCTAACCACATTAGCAACCTGATGGCCATACAAGGTACTGCAATAATCAAGTTAATGGGTGTGAATTTGACTAGGCCAATTAAGAGTTACAAGTTCAACCCAGCAACCAATGACTGAGGCCATATCCCATCTTCCTTCAAGACCCTTGAGCTAGATTGGTCTGATGCAATCTTCCGGTACATGACAGAATCTTTAAATTTGATGTTCAGAAATCGGCAGACCAAAGGGTCTATAGTCCAATGGTATAATCTCTCACCTCAAAGGAGCAGGTTGAGTTTGAGTTAGGGTCATATTCCGGATAATGAGTGTGTGGTTTGCTTTTACATTTTTTTTTTATAAAAAAAAAAAAAAAAAACAAAAAAAGAAATATAATATGTGTGTAGAGACAGTGAATTAGAAAAATATGGTTTATAGAGTACTACTTGTGATTAAGCATACATTGGGAATGTGTATGTAATGTTTATAAATTGTGTACAATTCTAATGTTGTAAGTTATTTTGTGTGGTTGTATTAATTGGTACACATGTATATATATTTGTGGTGAAAGAAAAAAAAAAAATTAATTAAATGCGATTTTGGTAAGTGGGGGGGGGGGGGGGGCAATTATTAGAGCTGCAAGTGGGGCTGACCCAACCTAGTTTAGACCCAACCTCAACCCGAATCGGGTTGGGTTGGGTTAGCCCGAATTGTATCTAACATGGGTTATGATAAAGTTCAGCCCGAATATTTTCGGGTTGGGTTGACGGGTTGAGTTTTTTGAAAAAATAATATATTTTTTTTTTCTTTCGGAAATTTATATATATTATATAGATAGATAGATATATATATATATTATATATATTTGATTATATTATTATTATTATTATTATTTTATCTGAATTATATTATTATTAAAAAAACAACAAAATTTTAGGACAAATCATTTTAGCCTCCACAATCGCAGGTCTCATTCTCAACTCTCTCTCTCTCTCTCTCTCTCTATCTGCAACTGCAATTGCAAACTACAAAATCTACAGAATCAGAAGTTCAAAACCCATATATTTTCAGATCTGTCTGCAAGAATCAGAAGTTCAAAACCCACATATTTTCAGATCTCAGTGTTAATTTTATTGATTTATTTTAAAACTCAGATGTGGTTCCTCCAAATCACCACCACCACTCGCTGGAATTTGATGCCACCTGCAGAGCTCCTCCTCTGCCGCCACCCGAAGAAGAAACCGTCAAAGAAGTGCTCTCCGAGACACCCATTCCGAAACCACCCATTTCTACACAGATTCAACCCACCAACAAGAAGCTGTCTAAAGTCGATGAAGCCAAGATCTAACCAATGGCTGTGATTAAACCAACAGATGATATCATCTCTGAGGTTTCAGACTTGTACAGTTTCAGCGAGAGTTTCTCGACGACGACGGTGACCGATAAAGGAGATGACGATGGAGAAGTGAACCAGAGAGTCAAGAGGTCCCTGCGAAGGTCTCAAAGAGACGGCCGTCCTCTGGCGAAATCGCCGGAGTGAGGGAGAGGAAACCCAGATTTCCGGCGAGGAGGCAGGCACCATCGCCGGAAAGAAGCAACATCGCCGGATAAGTCCCTTTTTCATGTTGGGGACGGCGGCAGAGAGAGAAAGAGAAAGAAGAAAGAGGAGAGAGAGAGGAGGAAAAAAAAAAAAAATTTAATTTTGGGTTTTTGGGTTGGGTTCTGGTTGAGCCTGAGCTCAACCCGAATATGTCTGGGTTTTGACAAAACCCAACCCGAACATGAACCCGATTTGTGAATTGTATGTCCAGATTGCAAAATTTCTGGGTTGGGGTTGGGCTGGGCTGGGTTAACCCGCCTAAGTTGCAGCCCTAACCATTATCACTTTAGTGGTCTAGAGACCACACTTGATCTCTTATTTTCTCTCTCCCGTAAATCTCTCCCTCTCATTCTCTATTCTCTCTTTTTTTTTTTTTTTCCTTTGCTACAAACTCAAGTTTCAATTAATCTCTCATTTCTTGGAGTTTTTGGGAGCCGTTTGTGGCACAATGGAGAGCACGGCGAGATCTACGTATAAGTACAAGCAATTTCAGTTTTGGCCTCCCCTAGGATTTCGAGTTTTGAGACCCATTTTGAGAGTTTTTCTACAATTTGAGGTAGGGGTGTTCTAATACATAAATTCTTGTGCTTTCGTGAGTTTTCTTGTTTAATTTGATGTTAAGTATGCTCAATTTGTATAATCTCTTGCGAAACTAGCTTAAATATTGGTTATGGGACACATGACTACTTGTTACTTATTGTGTAGTGATTATATATATACCTATGTGAAGTTAAATTCATGTTTTAAATGTTTACCATGTTAAATTGATGTTGATTCAAAGCATGAGTTATGTGTTTTTGGAAAATTATGTTGGATGGTATGTGTGAAAATTTTATTCTTTAATTGATGATTTGAAATATGGAACATTCTTGCATCCATTGGGAAGAGAAATGGGAAAAATGTTTTCAAAACAAAGGAAATTAAATTTTGGTAAAATGTTTTCTAAAAGCGTTTGCGAAAATCCGGACGCCTAGGAGGCTCCTAATGGTCTGTGGTGTTAGTGTGATCTAGAGGGGGTTAGAGAGAGACTCTAGTGACTACGCCATGGAGGTGCCATGTGGTCGGGGAAAAACTAGCCAACCCCTCCCTCGTGACGCCTTGGAGGTGCCTTGGGTCGGATTACACTAACGGTTTGGATGTTGAAACAGAAATGTTTCAGAAATGGGGAGTGACATGAGCATGGCATTACACTTCATTGGCATACATGACGTGTTTGTGACTTGGATGACATATGTGTTTATATTGGATGTTGTGGTTATGGTATACATCCCCGTTATAATATGATCCCGTTCTCTTATTTTCTATTCTATACGTAGATTCACGGGATTATAAGAAGTGTGTCTTAAACACTTCCTACTGAGCTTATGCTCACCCCATTATTTTTAACATTTTTCAGGACAAGGAAAAGAGGTGGCGGATGACGATTCACCACAATTTTAGACGAGCTTGAAGATTTATTTTATTTTGCTATCTTTTATATTAGAACTCTAATATTTTGTAAATATAATCTTAACTATTTTGTGAAATTTTAGTTTAATTGGTATAATGTTGTAAGTGATGGACTTTTAAATTTTAGCTACATTTTATGGACTGTAACTTGATGTAACTAAGGTGTGTTCCTTGTTTGGATGAGATGGAAGAACGAGACTTTTTATATGTATGTAATCATTTTGGGAATGTAGTATAATATTTGTATTGTGCGTTGGGACATGATAGATTAGTTTTAAGGCAGTGGGGCCATTACATTTTTATATATTTCAACAGGTTGTAGAGAGACTTTTTCTGCGGAGGTCATGTCGAAATTTTATATATTTTATTATTATTATTTTGGTATTTTTTTTTGGATCGTTCCAAAATTGGTATCAGAGCATTTTTTTTTTAGAAATTCAGGTCGTGACAGTGTATTAGAAAAATATGGTTTATAGTTTATTTCTCTTTTAATTTGCTTGCATGTCAATTTGTGATTCGCCAAGATCAATGATCCGATGTCATATAATAATTTATCAGGGTTCGAGGTATGGGGTGTGAGTACTTTACCGGTTTGAAAAAAGAAAAGAAAAAAAAAGACTACACAAAACCAGTTTAATGATAAGGAAAGAAAGGGACGTGTATATGTTTGTACTTTGAAGGAAGCATACAAGAAAAGTAATCAACTAGTTCATGAACATTTCGGTTAATTTTGTTTGAAATTCTTCCTAGCTTTCATGAACTGGAGACAAACTTTCATGCATATGAGAGGCTTGAGAGCTATTTTAATCTGTAAATCCATGCGAGACAATTAAAGAGACTGGTTGGTGAGAAGCAAAATGGAAATGTCCTGGATAGAGAAAAGAAATTACAAAAACTTGCGGTGAAGCTTGCAAGAACCCCTTAGGAAATGCATCTGCAAGCTGCAAGGTTTAGCCACTACACAATTAAACTCACTATATATATATATATATATATATATATATATATATATATATAAATTACAAAAACTTGCGGTGAAGCTTGCAAGAACCCCTTAGGAAATGCATCTGCAAGCTGCAAGGTTTAGCCACTACACAATTAAACTCACTATATATATATATATATATATATATATATATATAAACATATATATGGTCAAAAGTAAAATGGAACCTTTGGTGATGGCATAATTGTTTTTTTAAAGGGCTAGCTTTTTTTTAATAGACATATATATATGACTTGTTTCATCATATGTATCGGTGTATATCTTAAATAAATTATTAGGATTTTAGCTATTTTCATCATATATGAATTAATTAAAGGGTTAGAATTAAACACATAACGTTGAAGAAGGAGCTCTGCAATTACAACAAAAATCCTCCAGACCTTGAGTCTATTCGGTTTATTCAAATAAATTGTGGTTTAAGTGTTTTTTCTGCATTGTTTACCCTTTGGTTACAGGGAGGTTTCAGGGAAAACCTATGTGGGGCACCAAAAGAAGAGGAAAAGCAAGCATAAACTCAACCTGGCCTCTATTATAAAAATGTATCGTCATTTCATTTGTGAATCATAAAACAAATATTTCTTACCATTTGTGAGACACAAATTAGAGAACTTGAGAAAGATGGATAAAAGTAAGGGAGGACCTGAAGGACGGAAACCCAATCCTTCTGGGATCGTGAATCCTCCAAAGAAGAAGACAGTGAAGAAAATGATAGCTGACAAAGCGAAGAACTGTGTTGCTTCCGCTCACGAAGACTACAAAAACAAGAAGAAGATTAAACCCGATGATGCTGAGGGTTCTTAGTCTATGTTCGGTAATATGAAATTGATGCCTTAGAATTTGAATCGGAGAAAACTTAAGGTGTGTTCGGTTGCATGCAATTATTGGACACACCCTTAGTTCAGAATTGAAATGTAATTTTAAGGCACTGATTTTATGCCACCGAACATAGATATATTAGTGTGTACTATTTCTATTTATATGCTTCTTTGAATTATGTAGCATTAGTGCAGGAGTGTTGTACTGTTCTCTATTTATATGGTTTTGATGAATAAAGACTTGTATTTCTATATATGTTTCATATCTCGGGCTATTTTATGTATAGTTTCCACTAAATATCACTCTATACAAAGTAGAAACACACAATTGAAAGGAACTGTTTTGGTACTCGAGTTATATGAAGTCATATATTTGATTTACATCGCTAAAAGGTTCTTTTGTAAAAATTCTGGGCTGATCTTAAATATCAGCCTAACACTGTACAGAGTACTGAAAATGAAAGCTACCAAGAAAATTTTTGATGTGATCTGTTTAATTTTGTAAAGTTGAAGGTTAATGGTTCAAATTCTATTAGATATAAAACGAGTCTATGAATTTTTTGCTATCACAATAACAATTAATTGGGTTTAATCAAAATTCTCTCACACACACACATATATATGTATGTTATTGTCTTATACCTAAGTTATAAATCAATTCTTTGGTCATGATATAGCTATTAGTGCATTGAGTGTTGTACTATCAAACATTTGGAACTACAATTTTATCTAGCTAAGATTTGTAGTCACAGAATTTAGTTGTAAAGATTTTGGGCTGAACATCAATCTCAGAATTTTTACAAGTTACTCACACTCGTATATATAGTTGCTTGAATTTCCGAAAATGAAAATAAAAATAAAAATAACCAAACTCGATCTGAACATAACTTTGGTAATTCAATGTTTGGCTAGCTGGACAAAACTTAGCCATGAGATAATTAAATAGTGACCACTCAAACCATATTGTGGACACTCCATTTTTACACAAACAGGGCACACAAAATCACACAAAGTTGGTTGGTCTCAATTGATCATGTTTATTTATTATGTAATCTTTTGGTTAAACGTGAGTCGATACATTTTTTTTTTTGTTTTCTTTAAAAGGTAATGTTTTGAATTTATGATTAAGTATTTACACAAACAGGGTACTCTGGGTAAACAAACATAACCATTTTAACAAGCAGGCTAGTAACCTAATCATATATGCTAGGTCAGTCTTTGTTTAAGGTATTGTTTTACCTCCTTGATATATATATATTACTAAGAATCGATCAAATCTTAAAAGATATTTTACTTTAAATGATTTAAAGTTTACCAGTAATTATTACTTGATCCGAGACTATATGATCCTCGTCATTTACAACTCAGTACGTTAATATAAATTTAAATAAAATTATTATATTTATTTGCGTATCCAATTACGATTGACCGGGTTTATGTAGTTTGGAATCATACAAAAATTTCTCAGAAAATAATAAATATATATAGGAAATTTTCTTTTAAGCGTGCATTATATGAAAGTACTCTGGTACTTCCTCTCTTTTATAGATAAAGCCTATCAATTTCAATTTTCATAACCAAACATTCAAAAAGCTATGTGAAAGATAAAAACATCATAGAAGAAGGACAATCAACAAATTAAATTTTATTGAGACAATAATGTGAAAGATTTGAACATGGGATGATATTATAAGACTTAATCAATAAATCGAGAGTAATGGGTAATGTGATGGTGATGCTTATGTAACTGCCTAAAATGCTTATTTTTCATTTAAAGACTTAGTATTAATGTCAAAAAGGCAGGCCTTGTGCCGTTATTTATTTCTACTGTGTGTGGGTTAACTACAACTTTGTTAATGAAGTCATTATAATCATTTACAAATGATAGTCCAACATTAATAACCCATGGAGCAAATTAAATATGATAAAAGTTGTACTAAAATTACATGTAAAACATTCATTTATGGAGAGAATTTTATTTTATTTTTAATTTATTTTATTTTATTTGTTTTTATACACAAGAAATTTAACTTTTCAATTTCTTTTCTTCTTCATCATTTTTGCTTTTAATTAATTAATAAATTTATTTTTTATTTTTTATCATAGATCATTCCCTTTACTGATTTTTTTTTTTTTTTTTTAAGTTTTATCAACCTCTTTTTTTTTTCTTTTTTTTTTCACCCTTTATGCAAAATAATCTTCCTCACCAAGTTAAGTTAACTTGTTGGGAAACTTTCCAAGTCTTTTTAGGTATTTTATTTAGGTGTCTACGTGTAACGACCTGAACCTGGGGGTCCGAACCTTTAACCGGGCCCTTACTCGAACCCAAGGTCATCTACGTCAAACCTAACATTTCAAGTGTCAAAACATGCTCATTAGGATCAAAATTAAGCTTTCCCAAGGTTCTAAGTAATTCTCCGGAATCAAGAGTGGATTACAAAGGAAGAAGGAACAAAGAAGACCCAACAGGCACACTTCGGTCGACCGAAGTGGAGCTTCGATCGGCTAAAGCAGGCCTCCAAGAATCGGTCAACCGACACACTGCTTCGGTCGACCGAACCCTATTTCGGTCGACCGAAATGGAGATCCTGGGAGTCAAAATAGGGGTTCGGTCGACCGATGCACCCTTTCAGTCGATCGAAGTGGCTTCTTCGAGCCCTGCATCCTGAAACTGATCTGTTGCACCTTGGATATGAAAGGGAAACTGAAATGGAAACTTTGTAATGGTTTGAACTCGAATTAAATCGTCAATCAAGAATCACGCTACAAAAACACCAACCCGTGATTACAATAATTATCATTTAGAGTCAAGTACATAAGTTTAAAACATAGACTTTACATCATAGATAATGTACATCAAAATGAGTTCAAACTTCCAGTTACATTCCCATTTACATACAAAATGAACTTAATACATTTCTTCTAATGTGGTTTACAATTGAGTTCAAGTTCAACAAAAATACATTCAAAATGCTCTTCAAGTTCCCTTAGTTTTGTGGTGGATTATCATCCGCCAATTCCTTGCTATGTCCTGAAAAAATGTTAACTATATTGGGGTGAACGAATCGCTCAGTAGGTGGCACTTAAGACACGCCTCTTGTGTCCCCGTGAATCCATACAAAGAATAGAGTAATAAGAAATAGGGTCATATCATGTCGAGAATACACAACATAATCACAAATCTCAATATAACCAATGCAATGCAATGAAATGCAATGCATGCCAATGTCACTCCCCATTTTCATTCCAAAACCATCACTTTAAAACGGTTAATATAACCCGCCCTTTGGTGACCCCGCAGCGACACGAGAGAAGGATTGGCTAGTGTCCCTGTGTAAAGCCCCGAACCCGAAGGCCCGAACCGTTAGCCGGGTCCTTACTCGAACCCGAGGTTACCTAGGTCCATCACGACGTTTCTATCGTCAACACACCTTTACAACGCTTGAATAACAACTTTAGTATATCCTATCACCCAATCCGTCATTTAATCAAACAAACGCTGGAGAAAGAAGGAAGCATAATCAAGCTGCTTCATTTCGGTCGACCGAAGTGGAGCTTCGGTCATCCGAAATGGAGATCCCGAGAGCAACCAAAGAGGAGGTAAAAACTTAACCAAAAAGCTTCATTTCGGTCGACCGAAATGAAGCTTCGGTCGTCCGAAATGGAGGTCCTGAGAGCAATCAATCCTGTTTCGGTCGACCGATGCACCATTTCGGTCGACCGAAATGGCTATGCCGAGTCTGGATCCAGAAGTCAACTTGCTGAACTATGAAAATGGAAGGGAAACTGGAAATGAAACTTATCAATGGTTTAAACTCGAAATGGATCCTCAACCCAAAGTTATTCTACGATCAAAGACGAGGGAACCAACCCGCAATCACATTAAAACATCCTTTGAGAAACAAATCCATGAATTTAATACATAGGCTTTACATCATGGTCATTATACATCAAAATGAATTCTAGATTCAGGTTTCATCATTTACATGCCAAAATAAACTTGATACATTTCAGAATATGTACTTTACTTGATATATTCAAGTTCTACAAAAAATACATCCAATAGATTCTCCATGTTCCTTTAATTCAGTGGTGGATTTTCATCCGCTGTTTCTTTGCCGTAACCTGAAAAATACAATAATATAGTAGGGTGAGCAATTTGCTCAGTAGGTGACGCCTAAGACACACCTCATGAGACCCCGTAAATCCAAACAAAGAATAGGCCAATAGGAGTTGGGGTCATACCACGTGGGGAGAACACAACATGGATATCCTTCTCAACATAAATAATAAGATGCAATGGAGATGTAATGCATGCCGATGTCGCTCCCCATTTTTCACAATCAGAATCATCGCTTTCAAACTGTTAATGTAACCCCCTTTGATGACTCCGCAGCACCGAGGAAGGATTGGCTACTGTCCCTGACCTTTGGTGACTTCACAGCGTCATTATGTGGCCTAGATAGCTCAACCACGGTAGGGCAATCTCCCTAGTTCCCTCTAGGTTACATTAACCTACCGGCCTGTTGGTAACTCCGCAGCGACCGGGTTTTCCAAAACACTTTCATCAAAATATTCTTTCCCAAAACTCCCCATTTTCATTTCAAAAACAATTTCTTCCCTTCATGCAACCCAATGGTGTACATGCATGTCTCATAATCTCAATTCTATGAAAAAGAGGAATTTGACACAACACAAGTAAACATGATCTCATACTTTTAATATTTAAACAATAATGGATTATCACTAAATACAATAAGACATGCTTTCATACACCATTCATAGCATGTGAACAATACAATTGGCATAGAATTCATTATATAAGCATGCTTCTCATATAGCACAATCAAGACAAGTCTTCATATATTCACATATATACAATCAAGGTATTTTAAGCTATAATTAACACCAACAAGCATGCTATAACACAATTCAAGTAGAATAACTCAAAAAAGTGCATGAATAATGTGAATTAGGAAGCCCCTACCCCAAAATGAGCAAAACCCTTGAAATGGGTCAAGAAATTCAAAAATCAAGGAGGGCGCCAAATTTGGAATTGCTGGTATGGATGTGTAGAGCTCCTCGTGGGCTTCGTTTTGCCTCAAATGGCACCCAAATCCGCCAACTAATGAAGAAGAAATCAAGCCCCAAAGATTGTCTTGAAAAGAAAAGAAAATGAAATGGAAAATTGAGAGGGAGAGAGAGATACGGGGAGAGAGAAAATATCAAGTAAATGTGGTCTCTAAACCACTTATGTACATGGGTAGTGGGTCCCGCCACTTCCATCTTTGACTTTTCCTTTCCCTTTAGCTTTAATACACACCTCATAAATACAAGTGCACCACTAATTAAGTGTTACACAATCATATAAATTAAAATGCACCAATTGCAAATGGACCCAACCACAATCCTGCGCGTAACATATGAAAAGACCGAAATGCCCTTGCATCAATGAAATTCTGAAAAATTGAAAAATGGGGAAAATTGGAAACGTTACACCCTGACCCTTGGTACCCCCGCGGCGTTATTTTGGGCCAGCTAGCTTAACCACGCTAGGGCAATCTTCCTAATTCCCTCTAAGCTATATTAACCCTCTGGCCCTTTGGTACCCCTGCGGCGACCGGGTTTTCATAAAACTATTTCATCAAAATGCTTTCCCAAAATTCCCCATTTTCATTTTCATAATCAATTTTTTCCATTTCTTGCCCAATGTAAATGCACATATGCATTAATGTCTTGACAATGTTTATCATTTCACAATTAATTCAAGTATGTCTACTAAGTATAGTTCACAAGAATTTCAAAGGAATTTATCACATGCTCGCATACATCAATAATCTAGCATTTTAAGCATACATAATTCAACACATAAACATGTTCATCACATAGATCATTTAATTCACATAATCCCACAATTAATAAAATACATAACAATTAAACAATTGTCTAGAAACTACCCAAATTAAGTATGCTAATTAGCCATTTATGAAGAGTTAACTCACTAAAGCACAAGAACATCATGGATTAGAACCCCTACCTTAAGTTTGATGCAAAACTCTTAAAATGGGTCTCCAAATTCGAAATCCATAGGGAGGCTCAAGGCTGAAATTGTTGGTACTCACGCGTAGAGCTCGTCGTGCTCTCCGTTTTGTCTCAAACAGCACTCTAAAATTCAAAGTAATGAAGATAGAATCTTGATTTGAAGTTTGAAAATCAAAAGGAAAAGAAAAAGAGAAGAAAAGAAGGAGGACGAGAGGAATTATGGGGAGAGAGAAAGTGAGAGACCAAAATGGTCTCTAGCCTCATATAAGAGTTAATGGTGGGTCCCACCACTCTCATTTTATTTTCTCTTTTTCTTTTTGCTTTCATTTTACACCCCCCACACACAAATAAGTGCACCACCACATAAATATCACTTAACCCACATAATTTAAAATGCACAAAATGCAATTGGACCCAACCACAAAATGCGAAAAGACAGAAATACCATTGCACCAACGAATTATCGAAAAAAAAAATGAAAAATGCTGAAAATTGGAAACATCACACTACGATCATATCGTGCTACTATTATTGTTATTATTATTATTATTTTCATCTTTTATGTGTCTCTTAAATTTTTAGTTGAGTTCTTCCACACAATCCTGATAGGTAGTGTGAAGGTTGTAGAGCGCGATGGATACTGTACACCAAGTTTGAACTCCGCTGATCTAACTTCGCAGTAAGTTGGCAGGGTCGTAGGGGGCAGAGCCCCCTTGCTCGAAGGCCGAATATTTTGGAGGATATTTTGGTAATTTTTGCACTTATCCAAGTGTGAGGGTATTTATTCATTCTGAACTCTCTGTATCTCTGGTTGTTTTTGATCATTATAGTGAAAATCCTAGCAACCGTTAGACGTAACCTTGATTTTGGATAAACTAAGTAAAATATGTGTGTTCTTGTGTGTGCGTGTTTGATCTGTTTCTTGTGTTTTCTGTTTAATTTCGTAACAAACCCCACACACTAACCCCACACACTAACCCATTCTTAAAAATAACAACAAAAAGGTAGTTTCATTCACACAAATAGTAGCCCACACTCCACGTCCTCCCGTACACAAAATCTATTATAAATAATGTTCCAAATCTTTCACTTGTGAAACACCAGAGCAATAATTCTTTTCATTTCTGCAACAAAAGAGGCATTGTGTTTGTGTGTGTGTGTGTGTGAGAGAGAGAGAGAGAGAGAGAGAGAGATGTCAGATAAGAGTGTGAACAAAGGTGAGGAAGGGATTCAAGGAGAGCCTAATTCCTGCAGAGAGAAAGACAGTGAAGGAGATGATCGTTGAGAAAGTAAAGAAAACTGTTGCTTCCTCTTGCAATAAGTATATAAACAAGCCCAAGATCAACCCTGATGATAGGGAGACTACTTAGTCTTATATAAGTATCCTATACAATATGCTATGTTCTGTGACATATAATTAGTGCATTGAATTGGTATTGGACAAAAATTAAATTAACGTCTGAACTAATTTTTTTACCATACCAATTCTGATGCACTAATTTTATTCTACTGACCATGGATACCTAATTGTCTTGTATATATTTATGTCAGTGCATGAGTGTTATCCTATTTTCTATTTATAGTTTGTCTTGTACTTGAGTCTTGTCCTATTTTCTATATATATATATATGTTTTATTTTGTTGATATTGTCATTAGTACATGAGTGTTGTACCATTATCAACGTATACGTTTTCATTGATTGATGAATAAAGTCTTGTATGTTTCATGTATTTCTGTAATTGACTGATTGATTGATGTTGAGAGTATTTCTTTAACTGGATTTTAAAATAAGTGTATCTTTTTATAATTAGCTGTTCAGAATAATAATTCACTACTATATTTTATAACATTCTTAATTTACTTGAATTAGAAGTCGCATCTTAAAAAGTTAGTTCCAAAATACTACACTTAAATTGGACGATGGAGTACTAACTATCTTGCAAGGTAAAATAACTACTAAGTCTTACATTTTTTTTTATTTTTTTATTGAAGGTAATTATTATTGTATTTAAATTTAAATAGATTATATTTATATATACAATAAGCACAGCAAACAAACTATTTTTGAGGGTTTAGAACTACAAATTTAACAAGCCACGCATTTGTATCGGTAGAAGATTAATTAAAATTAAAAAGTAAATCAAGTTCTCAATCGAATCGGTTGACAAAGAATTAAAGAGTATAAAATTAAACATCCACCTCTCTCGCATATATGTCGGTGTCACCACATAATTTTCTTGAAAAATTCTAAAAACAATCTCACCTCACCCATTATGGAACGGGGCAACCACAATTATACAATTTAAAACTTTCTGATATATATATATATATATATATATATATTACTAACTGTTCAGTTTGGTCCTTTTGAAATTGAAACTAGAAATCAAATCATAATCAATGGTGCTTTAATTTTAGAAACGAAATTTCCAGCCTTTTAAGGACATGAGAATACTTGCATTAGCTTGAGCAAAATTTTTGAAAAAGTTCATGTGAAGATATTTCCTTAATTTGGAGAGAAAAAAATAAAAAATGGTTCGAGTTCAGTGATTGTATGAGTGTATTTTTTGTCAAATATATCTCTATATATATATATATACACACACATACGTTTTGGAAAAGGAATAGACAGGCTAGCTCAAAGGGGAAGCCCAACAATACAAGGGGACCTAGGCAAAATGAGCCCAAAGACCCAATAAGAACAGCCCATTAGATGAGGAACAGGGAGAATGAGGCCCAAAAGGTTTCGTATTAATATTATTAATATTTTTTCATCCACAGACCCCCACACACTACCACACAAAATTAAAAGGGTCCTGTATTAATTTGACCAAATTAACAAGCACGAGAATAGAAATGTAGTTTTCTTTTGAATTAAATTGAGTTCTCACACACATACACACGGATAGAGCTGTATCCCACACTTGGACAAAAACTCTTCTAATTTGAATTCTTAAACCCACACCCACACCGTGATACAAATTATCCTTAGCTTTGAGTTATGAAATCCACACACACACACACACACACACAGTTATATCCCACACTCCGGATACAAATTCTCCATTAGTTTGAGTTCTCACACCCACACCCACACCCACACCCACACCCACATGCACCAACATAAGAGAGAGAGCATGAGCTCAACCCTCTATTATAAATACCTTTAATATGTGTGATCATTTCATTTGTGAAGCACAAGAGCAATATTTCTTACCATTTCATTTATGAAGCACAATATATTAGCGGCATTGAGAGAGAGAGAGAGAGAGAGAGATGGACAAAGGGGAGGGAGGGCGTGAAGGATCGATGTAAAAATATTCTAAGAGTGGGAGCTTGAAGCCTCCAAAGAAGAAGACGGTGAAGGCCATGATTGCCAAGAAAGTGAAGAATTATGTTGCTTCCTCTTGCGATGAGTACAAAAGCAAGAATAAGATCAATCCCGGTGATGCTGAGAGTACTTAGACTTGTAAGAGTATTCTATATTATGTTCGGTAATATAGAATTGGTGCCTTCAAATTTGGAACTAATTTTTCTCAATTTGTAATACACCAATTCCGTTATACCGAACATTCCTAGGTAATTGTCTTGTGTATTAAGTGATTAAGTGAGTGTTGTCGAATTTTCTTTTGATATGTTTTTTGTCATGTATTTATGTGAGTGCAAAAATATGGTCCTATTTTCTATTTATATGATTTATTTGATTTGTATAGCAGTTAGTGCAGAAGTGTTGTATTATTTTCTATTTCTATGATTTAGTTGATTGATATCGAGAGTATATATTATTGTATTTAGCCCGCCCACCCAAATAGATAAATCAATAATACCACATGATCTTGATATAAAAAATGAACGGTGGAATTTCATTCTAAATTCACCCTTTCTAAACATTTAGAACCACAAATTTAACAATTCAAAATTTGTACTCACAAAATTAATTAATTTTTTTTAATTTTTTTTTTTCCCATTTTAGAACACAGTAGTCATATATTAAGTCACATAGAGCAGAGAGCGAGAACGAATTTGAGAGCGGGAGCGTGAAAGTGATAGAATTAAATCATAAGTAGTGAGAATTTGAGCTAGAGTGCGTGCGGTGTGTGAGAGCGGGACACTTGTTGAGAAGAATTATGTGACTTAGGCCATTCAAACTAAAAGAATAAAATGATTATGAATTGTGGATCCAGCATTTCAGAATGGGGTGGGCTAATTTTGGATTGAGCTAATTTGGGGTGGGCTACCAATAGTAATTTTTTGTTTTTTTTTTGGGCTGGACTTAAAATAGTATGGTAAATTTTTATTTTTATTTTTATTTTTTGGGTGGGCTGAAGCCCACCTTCGCTCACCCTTAGGTCCGCCTGTGCATGTATACCAAGTTCTCAATTGAATCAATTGCACAATCTCTCTACTTTGAAAATGGCCAATTTAGCTTGTTTACTACCATAGGGCCTGATATCTGAATGGGCTCATCTAATTTTGTCATTTGGGCTACATGTCTTTTATAAAGATTCTGGGTTGATCTTAAATATCAGCCCAATACTGTACATATATTCAAAAATAGCTATATATATTTTTTGCACTGAGCTTCAACACTCAGCCTCCTGATCGAAGACCAGTGTTTATACTATCTAGGCTAGACCTTATTACTAACGGTTCAAGCGCAGAAAACACTTCTGTAGTTTTAAAAATGTGCAAATAATATTCTGTTGTTTAAATAGCATCCCTTTAGTTTCTAAAAATTACAAATAAAGACTTTTTGTCTGAAGGTAGGTAAAAATACGAAAATACCCTCCAATATTCTTTATTCCATAATAATAAAAAAAATTAAAAAAATTGAAATTACCTAAATAGACATTGATGAAACCAACGTCCGTTTTGGATAATGAAACACCATACGCAAACTACGTCGTTTACAAAGCCGTACCGGAGGAAGACAAGAATGAAGAACACGAAAACGAAGAGTTTCGAGGTTTCTTAGTCAATCCAATCTCTTCGTCCAGTACGGAAGAATATGTGATCAACTATGGCGGAGATTCGATGAATGTGGAGGTGAAGCTCATGCCGAAGGTTGCGGTTGTTTCCGTCGGACGGAGTCACCAGACCTACGCGGTGGTTCTGAAGGTAAATGCCCCTCCACCAACGCCGGTGGCGCATAATAGCAACGCAGCGCATTCTCTAGACCCGTCGCGCCGTGCGCCAATCGATTTAGTTGCCGTGTTTGATGTCAGTTTGAGCATGAAGGGTGAGAAAATCCAAATGCTAAAATAAACCACGCGGCTGGTGATTTCTTCTCTCGGCTCGGCCAATCGGTTCTCCATAGTGCGATAAGTGCGCATAAGCTGTATCCAACCCATTTCTAGGGAGAGAAAGCATAGAGAGAGAAAAAGTGATGGCGATCTCCGATGCGGTGGTCGGGAGCCTGACGACATTGTACCTGGCTGTGATTTTGGCTATCAAAGTGTACGGCCTGGCGGTTGGGAAGAGCTTTACTGGCGTTTATATGCTGTATGCACTCATCAAACACCTTTGATTCAGTATCTCTATGCACAGAGGTGTCGGCACTTATTTATTGGACCCACATTTGAATAATCAAATCCCTCCCAACCTCACTCGCATGTGCCCCAGCTCTCTCTCTCTCTGTGTTTGTGTGTGTTACTGTGTGTAATTCAGATGAAGAAAATTGAATAGACTTCAAAGATCAGAAGAAATCGACATTAAGAATGTATGCAACTGACAAGATGGAATTTTGAATCTCTCTCTGTCTCTAAAATTATGGATCCAAGAACTCGTCTTGATCATGCTCTGTTTCAGCTCACGCCAACCAGGACCAGGTACTATGAATTACTTGTTCAATTCTCACACAATTTGTCAATTCAGAGTCTCTTACTCTCTCCCATTGCGTTGATTATGTGTTCTTACACTAGTATGATCGTATGAAGATGTGATCTGGTTATCTTGGTGGCGCGAACGAGAAGCTTGCGTCTGGACTACTTGAACAATTCCTTTCGCATCTCAAATTCGCAAAAGATCAGATTCACAAAGGCGGTTATTCAGTTACTTTCAACCACCTTTAAGAGCCACCGATGGTTCATGGTTCACCAATATACAAGGGTTTGGTGTAATGATGGGAGAGAGAGAAAATTGGATAAGTGCCGACACCCCTAAAATAAATCGAAATTAAATCTAAACCTTTAAATTTTTCATCATTAATCTTTGGTTTTGGATGTAATGATGGTCAATTACAAATTTTTCATCATTATGTTCATTATTTATATAAAAAAAAAACCTTGTACTTTCAAAAGTGTGCAAATATTAGGGGTGGGTAAAAAATACGTGAATCCGATCCAATCAGATCCGATCCGTACGGATCGGATGGGATTGTCAGATCTACAGATCGGTGGCGGATTTAATTTTTTTGAATCCATAATTCACGGATCGGATCACGGATTAGGCTCTCAAAAATTCGATCCGATCTATGAATCCGATCTGTGGCCAATCCGTCTAGCATATATATATATAATATTAATATTATAGTATTATATATGAGTAATACAATTAGTTTTATAATATTATAGTATTAGTTTTACAATATTATACAATACAACCAGTGGAGTGGTGCACCGACAGACATCACAAAGACACAAACCAACTTTTCTCTTTTTTTCATTTAACCTAAATCTGGCCAAGATAAAATAACTCAAAGAAGAGCAAACTGACAAGCGGCCGCCCCACCTCACCTCTCTTCTTTTGATCTACTTCCCCTTCACCAAATCAAAACCTAGCCACCGATCAGTGAGAAAATCGCTGCCTCACCTCTTTTCTTCTGATTTGCTATACCGTCTTTTTCACCAAATCGAAACATAGCCACCGTTCTGCTCTTCTCAGAATACCGTCGCCTCACCTCTCTTTTTCTGATTTGCTTTGCCATTTCCTTCACCTAATCGAAACATAGCCATCGATCTGCTCTTCTCAGAATACCGCCGCCTCGCCTCTCTTCTCGACTTCTTCTGTGTTTTCATCCTTTGGATTTGCACTTTTTTATGCACTTTCATCATGGGTGAAAATAGACAATTTTAGAAAATTTAGTCTGCGGATAGGATCCGATTCGATCCGTCATTTCACGGATTCAATCCGATCCGATCCGTGGGCTAACGGATTGGTGGCGGATTCAAAATCACCCAATTCGTTGCGAGCGGATCGGATTAAGAGTGATGCCTAATCCGATCCGATCCGATCCGTGGCCACCCCTAGCAAATATCCCCTTTGAACATTTTAGATAGTGCAAAAGGGTATTTTTGGTATTAAAGGCCAACTTTTGCTCACATGCACGGCACATGCCAAATTTGTTGATCAGAAGCCCTTATTTGCAACTTTTTGAAACTAGAGGGGTGCCATTTGAACAACAGGGGTGTTATTTTCACATTTTTAAAAATACAGGGGTGTTTTTTGCACTTACCCCTATTACTAACTGTCATAGGGGTAAATTCTGAACACGAATCTAGTGCCCTGTGATGGCACTAAGCCAGAAATATGAACAACTTTTCTCTGAATTTCTAACTTAATTCAGCCAACTCACACTTACTACCTAAAACACATAGCAAGTAAAACACTCTCACACACAAGTATAGTTGCAAGAATGTAAAGACAATAATACCCACGAATTTACAGAAGCAAAATGCTTCCAACCTTTTACTATTATTCACAAAACAGTACAAGGAAAGGCCTCAACCTGTAGAAGCATACAAGAGTCTCTCACAACACAACTCTGTGTCTCACTCTTAATCTGCCCTCTCTACAGAACCCACATTAGCAATATATATGCAAACTCTCAAAACCGCTCACTAAAGTGGTGGATGACACCCCCATCCACCCACAACTACCCACTAAAGTGGTGGATGACATCCCCATCCACCTAGGGTCATGTTGGCACCCACTAAGTGTGCCAACACTACATATGTAGTTGACAAGCCCAACTACTAGCTTGTTGGCACGCCCTGCTCATGCCACTTATCCACAGGAAGTTACACATTATCTGCCACCTTCTATATATCAGCATAGTGGAAGAAAACTGACTCTAACCACATGTGTGTTGTCCCCTCAGATCTGTGCCACATGCATGGGAAGTTACTCAGCACAACCCCACTCCCCATAATATATGCATATGAGTGGGAAGTATTAGTAACTTTCCCCAACCAACTGAGCCCACTTAGTGGGAAGTGTTAGTAACTTTTCCCAACTAACTAAGCCCACTTAGTGGGAAGTGTAACTTCCCCCAACCAACTAAGCCCACTTAGTGGGAAGTGTAACTTCCCCCAACCACCTGAGTCCGCTTAGCCATCTTCTGTAACCATAAGCCATGTTTGAGTCCCTTGAGCCAACCTTGCATGCTGAGCCACACATCCATGACTTGTGTGGTCCATGCTTTAAGCAATATCTGAGCCAACCTTGTGAACTTAGCCCATGCTAAATCCACTAATCTGCACCCATATATAAATGTCTCAAAGTGCACGACATCCAAATCGAGTGCCGTCTGCGCCAACCATCTTCTATGGACTCAAAGTACCTCCCATAAAGATCCCGAGCCAAAACTCCAAGCTTCACTTTTTTGCCATATTTACGAAAATGCCACTAAGCACCTCAGTGCACGCTGACAGCATCCCATGGCTGTCAGGGGACTTGTCAAGGTCCCAACCCCGTAACAAACCTCCCCCACTTAAGAATTTCAACGTCCTCTTTGAAACAATCACAAAGTGTCACAAGTCTCTGCCTGCAACTTAGCATGTTGGCCCTGACCAACCCGAATGCTGAATATTAACACTGCAACAACTCCACTACTGCACTTAAATAATGACATAAACCCCAACCTCCGCTTCGATTCATAACATGAATTCTGAACACCTTTGGATTATGTCCTTACAACCAGCAACCCAAATCAGAAAAACAAATAAAGAGGGAATTCACCATTACCAACCTTGGCTATAAACTCAATGAGCATCTTTGCATAGCCTTCCTCCGAAGCCACGCGCCCACCTGCACCTATCATGACTGCATGACAAGAGGATTGACCCGAACATTACCCTCATCTGAGTCTGAATCTTCCATTGGCTTCTTCAGCAACCATATCATTCACCTTCTCCTTTTTAGGACAGTCTCTCGCCCTATGTGGACCCTTGCAAATGAAGCAACCCCTGTCCAGCTTTGGCTTCTGCTGGATGAACGTCGCCTCTGGCTTCCCTTTGTCTTTCTCTTCCTCAGCAACACCATACTTCTTGGGCTTGTCACCGAACTTGCCCTTCTTCTTTAGTTTGCTGGCGATAGTAGAGTCAGACTTTTCAATCTGCAAGTCCACCAGGCTGTTTGCTGCAACTATAGCAGAAGAGAGGTCGATCACACCGCTCTTCCTTAACTCGATTTGTGCCCATGATTGCAAGCCTGCCATGAAATTAAACAATTTGTCCCCCTCGGACATATCTTTGATATCCAGCATCAAAGATGTGAACTCTTTCACATATTCACGCACTGTACCCATATGTTTTAGTCTCCTCAATGACTCCCGAGCCACCCAACCGGAATTTCCTGGAAGAAACTGCTCCTTCAGTTCTTTCCTCAACTCTGCAAATACAGTAATTTTTGGGCGCAACTCGTCTTCCACCCGAGTTCGCCACCACAATTTAGCATCACCAGACAAATACACACTGGTAATAGTTACCTTGTCATTATCTGGAATGTGGGCTGCTCGAAAATATTGCTCCATATCCCACAAGAAATTCTCCAGATCTTTGGCACTTCTTTTGCCCCCGAATGACTTTGGTTCTGGAATTTTGATTTTGGAAGATGATGGCTTCTCTCCCACAACAGTCTGATTATGCATGGCCCTCTTCAACAGAGCCACCTCACCCTCCAAATCCTTCACATGTTCTTTGAAGAGGTTTGTCATGAACATCACATCATCCGTCATAATCTGCATCTTCGAGTTTGTCTCTCCCACAAACTCTTCAAGCATTGATCGCAACTGCAAACAATTCCATTTGCTCCGTCAAGGCAGTAACATTGTCAGATTGTGGAGCACCCACCAAGGCCTCCAAACGAGTCACGCGATCTTTGAGAGCTTCTGTAGCATTACTATCGGCTATGATGAACCCAACTCTGGGTTCTGATACCAATTGTCACAGGGATAAATTCTGAACACGAATCTAGTGCCCTGTGATGGCACTAAGCCAGAAATATGAACAACTTTTCTCTGAATTTCTAACTTAGCTCAGCCAACTAACACTTGCTACCTAAAACACACAGCAAGTAAAACACTCTCACACACAAGTATAGTTGCAAGAATGTAAAGACAATAACACCCACGAATTTATAGAAGCACAAGGCTTCCAACCTTTTACTATTATTCACAAAACAGTATAAGGAAAGGCCTCAACCTGCAGAAGCATACAAGAGTCTCTCACAACATAACTCTGTGTCTTACTCTCAATTTGCCCTCTCTACAGAACCCATATTAGCAATATATAAGCAAACTCTCAAAACCGCCCACAACTGCCCACTAAAGTGGTGAATGACACTCCCATCCACCCACAACTACCCACTAAAGTGGTGGATGACACCCCCATCCACCTAGGGTCATGTTGGCACCCACTAAGTGTGCCAACACTACATATGTAGTTGATAAGCCCAACTACTAGCTTGTTGGCACGCCTTGCTCATGCCACTTGTCCACAGGAAGTTACACATTATCTGTCACCTTCTATATATCAGCATAGTGGAAGAAAACCGACTCTAACCACATGTGTGTTATCCCCTCAGATCTGTGCCACATGCATGGGAAGTTACTCAGCACAACCCAACTCCCCATAATATATGCATATGAGTGGAAAGTGTTAGTAACTTCCCCCAACCAACTGAGCCCACTTAGTGGGAAGTGTTAGTAACTTCCCCCAACCAACTAAGCTCACTTAGTGGGAAGTGTAACTTCCCCCAACCACCTAAGCCCACTTAGCCATCTTCTGTAACCATAAGACATATCTGAGTCCCTAAGCCAACCTTGCACGCTGAGCCTTGCCTACGCCCACTGCCTTGTGCCCATGTCCCCGACTTGACTATGCCACACGTCCATAACTTGTATGGTCCATGCTTTAAGTAACATCTGAGCCAACCTTGTGAACTTAGCCCGTGCTAAGCCCATTAATCTGCACCCATATATAAATGTCTCAAAGTGCACGACATTCAAATCGAGTGCCGTCTGCGCCAACCATCTTCTATAGACTCAAGGTACCTCCCATAAAGATCCCGAGCCAAAACTCCAAGCTTCACTTTGTCGCCATATTTACAAAAATGCCACTGGGCACCCCAGTGCACGCTGACAGCATCCCATAGTTGTCAGGGGGCTTGTCAAGGTCCCAACCCCGTAACACTAACATTGTACAAAATTACTCAAATTATATATACGTATTATTGTGATTGTCATTTGCTTAACATACTTCTTAATTTTGCTCAACTAGGGAAAAAATTCTTAGTTTAGCTTGTGTATTATATAAATAAATGTGTATGGAGGGTATACATATGTATAGAGAGAGACGCGGCGGCGGGAGGGGGGGGGGGGGGAATTTAAAATGGTATTGGTCCAATAAGCATATATATATATATGGGGGCTGCTTTTCCTAGTTTCATGCATAGCCTTTTCCTGCTAAATGGAGTAGTCAAACACTCCTATTAACCAATTGTTTACAAGAGCAACTTGTAAAAAATATGCCCAAGATCAACCCCATCAACCCTGGTGATGCCTAAATAATCTTACACCATATCCTTTATATATATATATATATATCACTCACTGTGTTGCATGCAGTGAATATTTTATGCAATAAAATCATCTTTTGGTGATAGCAGAGAGTCATTGGTGCATGTTATACCATTCTTTGCATCTCAAATGAGCTTTCTCTGCTTTTCCACTCAAAGATAATAAGTGCGTGCACTGTGTAATGTTTTATATACGTTGCCAAGATCTCCACATTTATATACGTTGCCAAGATCTCCACATTTATATACGTTGCCAAGATCTCCACATTTGAGGAGGTCATGACTGATAAAGATGAGAACAAGTTATAATGATCCATGTAGCTCATTACAAATATAGTGATGGACAAGAGATTTAATCTGGAAAATCCATGAGAGATAAAGAGACTGGATAATTACCAAGTAATTAATTAGAAGTAAACAAATTATTTTATTTAATACCAAGTTTGCAGAATATTGCAAGAAATTTTTTTTTTTTTTTTTCCTATTATATACTAATAATTTTTTTATTAAAACCCTGAAACTGCGCGCCGCACTAAATTTTTGTTAATATATGTACTTTTTTGTCAGGTTAGGTAAGTCCTCATGTATAATTTTGTCAATGCTCGTACCCCTAATTTCCTCTTTGAGGATGGAAAAATTCAAAAAATTATACCATGAATAAGGCCTATGCTTAGCTACTCACTCCTCACTCCTTATGTGTTTCAATAATAAAATAAAATAAAATAACACATCAACTTTAATAATAAAATCAACAAATTTATATGAAAAAATAAAAAAAAAAGAAAAAAGTGGATCGACTCATTTTAATTGGGTAATCACCTTTTCCCTTTTCTCTCTCTTTTTCATTGATAATATATATTAATTTATGATTCAACTAACAGTATTCATTAGTTAATTAAGTTGTTAATGTGGCGCCTTAACAGCCGTAGGATTAAATACTTGTAGATGCTAGCTAGGAGATAAATTTCCGTGTAGAGGATCCGTTCCCTTTAAAACTTTAGTAAGGGCAAGTACGTATAGGGAACGGATCTTTGATCTTGTTGATGCATTCGCTCTGTTTTGACAGTTTTTTCTATTATTGTTAGGGACAGCAACGAGGCGAAGTTGGGGCGGGTTTAGCTAAACCCTACTCCGCCCCATTAGAAAATTCATCATACCAACTCTGCCCTTTCTCTGGACAATTTTGTAATTAGTATATCATTCTCGTCTTTACTTCAGTAGACAAAGTATCAACTCCGCCTCGCGTGCTCCGTTTAATTACGGGAGCGGAGCAGGTTATGCCACTTTTATTATTTAGAAAAAAAAAAAAAAAAAAATAGTCCAATGTGCTCACATTGATAAATAAGCTGCCTTAAAATTTAAATTACTAAGTAGTGAATATTAATATATTAACTGATATTTGTAGGAAAGTAACAATAGTCTTAAAAATATTAAATATATAAATAATTTAAAAGTATATATAAAATAAGAGTTATGGCGGGGCGGAGCGGGTTTATTACTAAATCTGCCTCCACCCCAAACTCGCTTCGAATTTTTAATTATTTTACTATACCTGTCCCAAACTCATTTAGGAGACTTCCAAATTCACTCCATTATGAACGAGGTGGGGCGGGGCGGCAACGGTCGGGTCGGAAAAATTGCCATCCTTAATTATTGTTGCTCCAAGTCTGACGTTGGAAACAAAAGCACTAATTTTGTCTGAACTAATTAATTGTCTATTATTGGAACTCTTTGTATTGGGCCTGTTGTTTTGTTGGGTTAGTCACTGATTCAAGAATTTTTAGCCCAAGCTTGTGTGTTACTGATTTTAGTTTTTGTTTCGGGGGATGGTCCTTTGTATACTGCACAGTTGGTTGCTTAATACAATTTTATTTACCAAAAAAAAAAAAACTTGAAAGTAAATTTAGTCTAAGAACGTGTGTGCACGTATTTACCTGAAGGAGATTTTAGAACCAAACTTATTTGATTTCATTTTTTTTTAGTTGATACTCACACACTAATTATTAAAGAATTATTTACATCTAAAAGAATTCGATGTTTGACGTCGTTTGATTAGAATAATTTATGATTTTTAAAGAAATGGGGTTCAATACCATTGTTATAATCAAGTTCAAATTCAAGTTTGTTTGTTTGTTTTTGTTTTGTTTTTTTTTTTTTTTTAAACGTATCAATGATAAAGTTTAACTGCACCTCTATTGCTTTCAATCAAGCAATGTCATTGTGATTGTGACACCTATTAACCAAAATGACTTCTTCCACGCCATATTTTTGCTTTCAAAAAATCCAAAATACAATTGAAATAAAAACTTAAACTTGGCAAACCTTTTCTTCGATTTTGGTTGATGATCTGATTGATTAGAATGTGCCCTAATTGCTGTTGATGAGCCTGCCCTGTTTTGAATTTCTGGTATGGTAGTTGCCCTCTGCTTCTCTGGTATAGAGGGCTGTTCTGTGCGTCTCGGTTTCAGTTGGGCTTTGTTCAGTCCTTTTGGACTGCTTCATGGGCTGACATGGTTTAGTGGGCTTTGTGCCTTGTAATAATTGTTTGTTTTCTTTTGAGGGGTATCCCCTTGTATACTGTAAATTTTTTCTTCTTGTTATGCAATTTGAACTATAAATTTATAGTTTTAAGATGTAGCATCAATTATTGTGATAGATTATATAGTACAAATAATTTAAACATAATTAATGGCCATTAATTTATTTTTCATATATGATATTAATTTTTAGTAATAATATACATATAAAAGCTAGTACTAGGATTAGGATCCTCCAAAAATACAACTTAAATATAAGCTTGAACTTGGTAATTTGAGTCAAAGAAATGTAGCATCAATGGTTGCGACAGATGGATGATGATGGTATTCAATGTGAGAACACGAGCACTGTAGGTCACAATAGATTGTGATTGAACAGCCTTCATTTCTGGACTAGTCTTAGTTCCAAGTCTTGGAATCTTTGTATATAAGGAGAAATTTTTATTACAAGTAATTAATATATATATATATATATATATATATATATATATATATTAATCAGTCTGCACTCTACACCATGAGCCACATATTAGTGGGATCTCAAGGCCCACACTCCACAGGTCTTTGGAGTCAACCTTCCAAATACTAGTCTATCAATGTAATATCTCTGTTTGTCTATCTAATTTTCGTACCATGGAACTGGTGTGGTTGGAATTTGTACTAGTCCATTTGACTGTGTCCATTTGGTCCAGTTGGAATTTGCATGGCCACCACTATGCCACGTTTCAAGGTTTATTTGTTAGTCCATTTCTAGATCGCCAAACAATGGTACCATGGAACTGGTCCAATTGGAATTATTTGTATTTCTTGAAGAACTCCGTTTTCATTCACCTACCGAGTCGTCATATGATTGTAACACTATACACATCTGTTAAATGAGTGACCTTCGTTGAAGGGTTCACATTCTTGGCTGCTGAAAAGTTCGCCTCTAAAATATCTAATAGTTTTAGTATTTACATGATTAGTTTGAGGACTGTGAGCTGTTAAATGCAAGTTAATAAAAAAGAAAGATATTCGGTTTCTTCTTCATCATTGGCCACATAATTTTGATTTGGATGCTTGAACTGTTCCCCATATTGAACAGAGACCTAGGATGGATGGAACAAGGAATTGAACTCGGGGGGGCACAATAGGAATGTAGAAATTAATATAATATAATTTCGATTCAAATACTATATGTCATTATTATGAAAATATATATAGTAAAAAAGTTTTAAATAATTATATTTGAACATTAATTTTATAAATTTGCAGTGAAATTCACACGACAAGGGAAAAAAAAATAAAAAGAGAGAAAATTATTATTACACATACATCATACATATATGCGTTCAAGAATAAAAAATTTAAGAAGAGAAAAAAAAGATAAAAATAAAAGAAAAATGAAAGAACTTTGAAAAGGAAAATTAGGGTTGTACTGAAGAATGTGAGTGAAATTTTTTTTGAAGGGATCAAAAACCTTGAACTATAAAAAGAGAGAGAAAAAAAAAAGGTTAGAGAATTTTTTAGAAAGAGAGAATTTCATAGGGACATTTTGTAATTTTTTTTTAAATTACATAAACTAAAGAAAATAACTATATATATTGAATAATAACTATATATATTGAACAGTTATTATACTGGGTCCAAAATTGATACGTTTAATAGGAAATTTCAAGGGGGAATTTTATTTAATAAAGAAACAAAAAACTTAAAAGGCACATGTTTGGATCTAATTAAAAGGGTATGATATTGGGTCCAAAATTGATACGTTTAATAGAGAAACACAAAACTTAATAGGAAGTTATTATTGTTTCTTTTATTTTCTATCATTATCTTATCAAAATAAAAATACTATTATTATTTTTCTTTTTTCTTCTATCTATTCAAACATATCATTTCCTTTTTCTGACGTACCGGAAAACGATAAAATTGTTCGGGTTATTTTGAATCCACAAAGTTGAATAAAAATTGCAAATCAATTAAAATATTATTAATTAGTTGAATTTCTGCATATTTATAATAGAGAAAACATAACATTAGAAGGAAACTAAAAACATAAGGAAACTCACCCTAGAAATAAGTCTAAAAATAAATTCTCTCTAAAAATTGGAACCTAATCAATAAAAACTACTAAATATAAAATCTCATAGCATTCCAACTTCGATAAGGGCTTGAACAAAAATTCCAAAATAATCAACATGCCTCTTTTAAGACAATAAAATACGATTTCGGAGTCCTAAAATAAAGTTTTCAGCTGAAAACTTACATGTCCCAAAAGCTATTGTAGAACTGTTCAAAATTCTATCCTACATCATAATGTTATCATTTTCTTTCTTTTCTCCAAAAGGAGCCTTAGCATTTTGGTATTGGTAACTAATATTTGACATATTCCAAATATTCAATATTAATTCATGAAAACCTTGTTTACCCTTTCAATCTTTTTGGTACTTGGGATAAAAAAGAAGAAGATATATTTATACTATTATTAAAAGTACAAAGTATTTCAATAAATTATTTTATAATAAAATAAAATAGTAATAATAATAATATAGCATTAAGAAATACTGAAATTCAATGAGAAAAAAAATACAGAAAGAAAATCTAGCTAAAGAATGAAATACCAATAATAATAATAATACAGTAGTAGGAAATACTAAAATTCAATAAATGAAAATCTAATTATTGAATGAAATATATAATATAGTAATAGTAATAATAATAATATAGTATTAATAAATACTAAAATTCAATTAGAAAAAAATATATAGAAAGGAAATCTAATTAAAGAATGAAATACCAATAATAATAATAATAATAATAATAATAATATAGTAGTAGGAAATACTGAAATTCAATAAATTAAAATCTAATTATTGAATGAAATATATAATATTAAAAATTTTTATTTAATAATATAGTAATAGGACATACTACTACTAATAATAATATATTGTAGGAAATATAATTATAGAAGGAAATATATCATTTTGAAAAACTAAATTACTAACATTCAATAAAAGAAAATCTAAGTAGAGAAGAAAATATATAATAAAATTTATTTACTTAATTCAATAAAAGGAAATCTAATCAGAGGAGAAATACTACTACTAATAATATAGTAATTGAGAATACTGAAATGAAATAAAAGGAAATCTAATTAGAGAATGAAATATATAATTTATTTCAATAAATACATAACAACAATTTTATATTAAAATATACTAATAAAATCCTAAATTAAAAATTCTATACACAAAATTATTTTTATATTTAATTTTTTATAATATATTTTAAAAAATTAATGTTATTTATTTCAATAAATAATATGTTTTTAAATAATAATGTTATTTATATTTCAAAATTTTATTTATAATTTATGTTCTTAAATAATAATGCAAAATTATATATATATCTATATATATATATATATATATATATATTTATATTTATTTATTTATTTATTTATTTATTCTTTACAATTTTTTTACTTTATAAAGTTCCTATTGTCCAAAAATATGGTCTAATTATATCATATACTATAGTATTATTTATTTAAATATTATCTGAAAATATAATGTATATATATATATATATAGTTGTTATTATAAAATAATAATCTACATATATAATTTCTTATAATATATAGTTTAATATAATAAAATAAAAACTAAAAAATAAAAGAACTTGATTAAAAGTCGAGGTTAGAATGTGATTCTATATCCTTAAGACAGATTCGCCTTGCTATGGTGCTAACGGACTCAGTGATGTCTATCTTTCAAGGTATAACGACTTGTCTTCCTTCGGTAGTAGCACTGTAAATAAAAGGAATAAGCGAACCAGCTCGGTGTAGTACTCTCTGACTCGGACTCGGAGTTACTGACTAAGGCTCGAACCCAAAGACTAGGGCTCGAACCCATAGACTAGAGAGAAAAGGAGGAAGAACAAAATTCAAAAAAAGATAAGAATTCTTTGAATTTTGGTGTGATTTGCAAATGATTCAAAGGGGGGTATTTATAGACAACAAGGTGCCTTTTCGGGTGGGTGCAACCATCGGTTATGATGGTTCGAAAAAAGGTGCAACCCTTTGAAAAAAACTAAAAAGTGATTTTAATTTAAATTCAAAAAACCAACTACACATTTAAATAAGCTCAGCCCAAATACAAGCCCAATTCAAAATTCCATTTAGTAAAAAGAATAACCGGACTTTATAATTAAGCCCAAGCCCAAGTTTGACTTATTTAAACTTCAATTGGTTTCAACATTTTTTTCATTTAGGCTTATCAAACACCCCACTTTGGATCTAATTTTTCATTCACTTGGAAACGGATTTGAGAAATTAAATATACCACGTTCATCTCCTTTCTGATCCTCAAATTTTTTTTAGTGAAATCTTTTCCAATTCTCATTCAAAGTTTATGTTTTTAATGACCTCGTTTTCAACAATCCCCCATATGAATGGAAATTTGCATAAATTGCAAATGAAGAAGATACGTACACTAGATAGAGTACTATTAGAAAGTAACTGCATCGCGATAGATATCTTTTGGCCTTGAACCTTCCCTAGTGTATTACTATCAGATTTACTGGCTAACTAGTAAATATGATGTCTTGAATTGTTCAATTGTTGATGTAAACCAAGACAATAGCAAACACATAGTTCCTTCCTACACAAAGTCGGTTATCACGGTTGTGTTCATATGGCCCAAAACAACTTTTGGTATTTCATGAGTGCTCTAGAAAACTTAGTCTTAGAAGTTCTTATAGAAGCTGTAATACCCCTAATTTTAAAAGAATAGTCTCGGTATTTATTTTATGATTTTATTGCATTTTTAAATTCATTATTTAATTATTTGGCTATTTGTTTAATTGTTTACTTGTTTTATTGTTTAAATTGATTTATTTGGTCAATTGAAATTATGTGCTTACGTGGAATTGAACTAATTACTTTATTTGTTAAGTGTTTAGTTTTTAATTAAATATTTAAATTAAATGTTTATTTCTGTTTTTATTTTAAAGGAGTTGGGCTTGGACAGGACCAACCGTTTAGGTCTCATGGACTACTTGGGTAGGAGGTTAAATGGGTACAGTTAATATCCATGGATGGTTATACATATATACATGGGTATATATGTATATAAGGTTAATTTAATTATTAATAATAATTAATGGTTAAATTAGTATCCTTACTCATTATATGTGTATTATATAATTTTAGGGTTTTATAGTTGTATAAGATTATCACGTTGTGGGATAGCAGACTTGTGACGGCCCTGGTTTTTCAAGCCAGTGCGTCCTGTGATGAACCGTAGTTTGATCCGATAACGGATCCGAAATGCGAAAGCGAAAACAGAAAACAAGACTCTAAGAAGTCAAAGTGACCTTCCATGAGGTCGTGAAACTCAATGAGAACTGATACGGAAGCAAAAGACTAAAAATATGACAACTAAGCCCCCAGGGGCAAAATAGTCATTTCTGAAAACTATGGACTCGGGTGCCACCGAGCACACCGCTGGAAGAACAACGAAAAACTAATCAATATGGACTCAAGAATCACTTGATTCGGAGTCCGGATGAAGAAGATATGAAACTCCAAAGTTTCATGAAATCAAACTTTTGGGTTTGAAATTAATGCGGCAAGGGTACTTTATAAGGGGTAAAATGGTTTTTTTAGATATAATTTGATGTAACCGTGCATACCGTTATATAGACCAGCAAAAACTAATAAACTTAGACTCAAAAATCACTTAATTTAGAGTCTGGATGATGAAGATATGAAACCTTAAAGTTTCAAAAAAATCAACTTATTTTCTGGGTAAGAAATCTGGGCAGGAATTGTGTTTTTACAGTAAGCAACATTTGATTTTTTTCTCGGAACTGAGGCTAAAAACGGACCCTTAAACAAGTTTTTCTGGAAAAACACGAAGTAGAAACCCCCCCTTAAAATCACGTTTTCTACCCGGTATTGCGGAAGGAACGGAGAAAAACAAGCTGTAAGATCCCTAAAATGCCCCTAGATCAGCCTAGGTCAAGAGGGATCCAAAAAGCTGCTACATGAAATTGCTTCAGGATCAGTCTACAACTGAGAGCAAAAACGGGTTATCAAATGAATTTTTCTGGAAAAATATGAAAAAGAAACCCCTCCCAAAATCGAGTTTTCTACATGACTTGTTAGAGAATTAAAAAAAAACTCAACGTAGAATGCCCAAAATGCCCCTCCATGAAATCTGGTCATGAGGGTCATAAAGCTGCTAAATATAAAACTGGAAGCTGAACTTTGCAATGGATTTCCGGTATCAAAACGATATTTTTTGGAAAAATACGAAGAAGAACCCCCCCCCTAAAATCACCTTTTCTAAGTGACCATGTCGAAAGAAGAAAATAAAACTAATGTGAAAAGTATAGAAAGCCCCTAGATCAGATTATGCAACAAAGTTTCAAAATGAGTTCATAGGAGGCTCATTTCACCAAAGAAGAAGATTTGCCCGGAAACAACTATGTATGCAAACGTTACTTACCTATTAGGATGTGCTACAATGGTCCATGGCTTAAAAATACCACTAATGCAAAATCCGACCCCCCAATGGGCAAAAAGGCAAAAATGAACAAGAAAAGGGAAATTTGAAAACCAAAATTAACAAATGATTTCAAATTACCGTTTGGCCCTTGGCCACACTTCAAACATGATTTATAAGACCCTATGAAAGAATAAAAATGGATTTCCCACACCCGATGCAAGCATAGTGAAGCAATGACTCGACATTTTTCAATATTTTCATAATATTTCATGAAGTTAAAAGTTACATAGGATACAAATTAGATGTCATTGGCCTATGGCCTCATCTCACACATGTCAAATACATTGTAAAGAGTGTACTTATGTACACATTACAAAAATAGAATCAAATTTACACATTTTGGCATATAAAGCTATAAATGGCATTTTAAGCCAACATTTACAAGAAATGAGAACTTCAAGTTTACAAATCATCCAAGCATGATGTAAATCCCGAATCTTGATTCCGGTACCTGAAAAATGTCCCCACTACGTGGGTGAGTAAAATAAAGCTACTCGTAAGAGATGAGCATGCATCGACCTAGCATTTTACAATTCTATCACCTTAAGGTGAAACATATCAAAGGGTCTCATGCCACTTAACGTCTATGTCAAGTGAGACTCAAGGATCATCCTAAGCTACTCATGCAATTTAAAGTGAACCACGGCACACAATGATACATGCTCAAGTATACTAAGTATTATTAAAACATACTACACAACATACAAGCATACATTTCCAAGTATACCAAACCATATTAAGACAAATCATGAAATGTCTAAGTATATGTACACAAGTATACATTTTATATGAAAATCTGGTAAATCAAGTATACGAATACAAGTATACTAAGCTAAAAGAGATACGCCTAAAACAAGTATACACGGCATAAGCATACTAAATGAAATTTAAACTCACGGAGCAAGTATACAAGTTCAAGTATACTAAATATGATTCAAATATCCAAAGCAAGCATCAATTCTTAAGCTACAAGTAATCCATGATTAACAACTTGAAATTGAATGCGAAATCAAATAGTTGAAAGACTAGGACATACGGTCGCTAGACCAAGCAAGTGTTTCCGGGTAATTACGACCCACAAGGCACTACCTAGTGCGCACACGTATAAGTTATTTCGGGCAATTACGACTCACAAGGTACTACCTAGTGCGCACTTATGACTTAGAAGACTCTTGTCTTCGTATTAGAGCCAAACCCTAGCCATCACGTGAAATATGTCCTTACAAGCTTCCCAAAATCAATAAATTCAAAACTTATACTAAAATCAATAAGTTAGACCAAACTTATATCAAAATCAATAATGCATAAAACCATCTTCCATGCACAAATAAGATTGAATTCACACAAACTATGTCTAATGATTCAAGTCTAAATAGCATATGACATGTCAAGTCTCCAATATGCAATTATACACAAAGTAAGAATATTTTACAACAATTGAGTCCCATTACTATACTAAGCTACAAGTATTAAATAAGCTTCAATTTAGTAACAAGCTTTCAAGGTAAACATTTGTAATATTCTAACAAGCTATATACCTACACAAGATATATTTAAACAAGCTTTACAAGTCAATGATATTCTATATCATGCTAAGTCCAATTACCATTTTAAGAGACCCCAAGTACTAATTCTACATTCAATTAGTAATATGCTCACAAGATAATTAATTTCACTACATTAAAAGGGATTTTCAACCTAACATGAAAAGTCTCTAGATTTCATATTAATCCCAAATAAACTCAAATTAATTTATGTTAAGGGACATAGCATAGTCTTCACATATATTATACCCAAAATCAATTTAAGTGACTACAACACTTAAAAATAAAATTAATTAAGCTAATTAATTAATTTTCTCTAGATTTTCAAACATATCTAAATGTCTTCAATTTAATATATGTTAAAGACCTCACCAAGGCCTACTTTAATATCACATTACAAGTTGATTCTATAATTGATACAATTAGGTGAATTAAACTTTCATAAAAGATAAATATTAAATAAAATTTGCAATTCTTATTCAAATAACCCCAATTTAATATATATCAACCACCGTACCAAGGCCTAAATTTCTAGCATGCCACAATTTAATTCTAAGTTGCCTAGCATCATGAGAATTAAATCTTAAACAAAGAAAATAATTAAATTAAATTCTATAACTTGAACAAGGCATGCTCACAAGTTGTATATGCTCATATAACAATCAATAAAACATTAATATAACCCTAAAACATCCCTTACCTCGATTTGAGATGAAAATGTCAAAAGCCCACCGAAAAAAAAGTGTTCCGAATCCGACGATACCGCGGGGTTTCGTCGGGGACAACACGATCTACATGAAACCCTAAGAAGCCCCATCAAAATCATAACTTGACTTTAAACCCGAACTCAAAATTTGGCCAAAAATGGGTTCTAATAAGGGGAAAAGATGCGCGTGGTCAAGACAAACACAAAACGCGAAGGCACTTTGATTTTTTAACAAAGGGAAGAAGGTTCAAATGAAAGAAGAAGGGTGGCAGCCCCCTTGGGCTGCCATAGCAGGTTCTAGTCGTGTATGGAGAGGGGAGAAGATGACTTTTTAATTTTAAGTCCCCCTATTTATAGAAAATCTCAAAAAGTGTCCCGAACGGGTCCGGAAAAGTAAAATTTGAGCAAACGTACTTAAACGGCGAAACTCTGTGAACGAAAAAGATTCAAAATGATAAAATATGAAAAACAGAAGAAACAACATCAAAAACCGAGTCCCGAGCAGAGAGATATGCCCCAAACAAGTTCGGCGGCAACCGGGCCAGAAACCCAAAACTGAAAAAAAACGACCAGAAGGAAATTCTAAGAATTTATGAGTCAACCAAAAGTGAAAATGAATCCCGTACGAGGATCTAGGCTCCAGACGAAGTATTTTACAATAACTTTCATTAATTGCAAAATAACCCCTCCAAAAAGGGTTAATTGCACTAATGCCCCAGAATGAAAATATCTTCCAAAAATATTTTCTTAAAAATATCTGAAATAAAATATCTTCAAATGATATTTACGAAAAACACCCCAAGAAAAGTAAAAGATTCTGTAAAACTGTGCATCCATGCCGCTATGGACACCGGGAGCAACCAGAGTACTTTCTTGCAAAAGTAAAGATACGTATTTCGTGGAAACCACTTAGAATGAAGATACGTAAAGTCAAAAACCAACTCTAAACACAAAGAGTGAGGTTACGCCAACAAGGTGACAAACGGGGAAAAGACAAAATAGGGAAAAGGACGAAATAGGGAAAAGACGAAAGTGAATAGTGTCGAAAAACGAAAAATGTGGAAATGACTCGGTTCTCAAAGGAAGTTGTCAATCCAAAGAAAAGAGTATCAGAAACCATTTTCGAGCACTCGAGATGACACTAAGCGACGAGAAACTGAACTCAGAAAAGAAATTTCAACGAAAAAAATTCATCCGTAAAATTCTAAGGAAAAAGGAAAGGAAGGAAATGACCGGGTCATTACAAGACTTAGATATATATTTATTTTTAATTATATTTTTTTTTCTTTTCCTTCTCTTAATATAATTAGAATTAGGGTTTGTATTTTTATAAGCCTATATATATAGCTTTATATGTATGTCGAGGGTTTTAGAACCCTATTCACGAAACAGTGGAGGCAGAAAGAAAGAACAGAGAGTTGTTAGAAAATTGAGAGAGGGAGAATTAGGATTTGGCTAAGAACCAAGGTTGAACCAAGGAAAGGAAGAAGGGGTGTTATTCGTGGGTCGAACCAAAGGCAACAGAGGAGTTGAAAACAATCAAGGATTACAGAAAAATCTAGGAAGACGGCAGCGAGATTTTAATCCGAAATCTCAAATGCAAGTTTTATATCTAACTCTTTCCCTTAGACTTGTGTTCTTTACATGCCTAAGACAATTCCAGGATTAATTGGATATAAAACTGATCGTGAATATATGCTTAAACAGTTGAAAACAGAGAGTGTATATATGAACTATATTTGTCTTGATCTTGAATTGTATTGTATGAAAACTTTGTTAATTTATGTAATGGATGCATATTTGATTCATATAGATTGTTGGGATCGTCTGGGACCTAGAACAGACCATTAGGTTCCTTAACGGAGGTGATTGGAGTAACCGAAGGTCGCCGGAGACGGAAAAGATGGAGACTGGGAGGAGTGGAGGCGGTTCCACTTCCAATGGAGGCAGCTCCATTGGAAAGGAGCCGGCTCCACACTTAAAGGAGGCAGCTCCTTTGGGGTGGAGACGGCTCCACCTTTTATGGAGCCGGCTCCCTTGTTGGCAGTGTGGTTTTTAATGGGTTTTTGGGTTTTTCCGAGGTTGGAATGCTAGTTTGGACTTCCATGGTTTAAATGATTTAAATGAGCATGTTAAACTTCCAGAAAGGTTAATCTACGTTATTATGGTTAGAACTTGAACAATATGAGAAGTTAAATAAATTTGCATATTGTTATTTGGATTGGATTATGTAAATTGCTTATCTCTACACTAGCAATTTCTTTATATGATTATACAGTTTTAATCATGTATTAGAGGCATAAATTAATTATGTTAATTTACATATTTTATTATGCTTGTGGTGGATTAATTAAAGTTTAAATTTATTATTTAAATTATGAATTATTGGATTTATGGATTATATGCACCGATATGGGACGGTTGCATATTAGGGACAAATTAGCTCAACACTCTAAGTTCTACCTATTCTGGAATAAGGGAATGGATTTACTAAAATGTTAAATCCTACTTATATTATCTATTTTATAGATTATTGGATTTTGTGGATTATATGCACCGGTATGGGACAGTGGCATATTAGGGACGGATTAGCTCAAAACGCTAAATCCTACCTACTCTGGAATAAGGGAATGGATTAATTATAATGTTAAAATCCTACTTATATTTCATATCAGGGCAATGAACAGTTGAGCAACACTACCTTGGTTTTGGATGAAATTATATATATATATAATTATGGTACCACGATATAAGCTTGAGTCTCAGGATCAATAGTTAGGGAGCGTATATGAAGTGGGATGCATAATTGGCTATGATGGTTTGAGGTGTACCCTATTAGGTCTAAGTATTCATGCCCACTTTAGGTGCGTTTTGCATGTTGCCTACTAGTCAGGTTGAGACTGCCTTATAGTCCAGTGAGAGTCCCTTAGTGTAGATATATATATTTATGGACTATATAGTTATTGTTGAATTGTCTAGGATGTCCATGCATATCGGGTCTTTGTTTGGATTGTAGTAGAGTAGAACTTGCTTATGGGCCTGACCCACTATCATTTTTCTCAAGTGTTTGACAGTTCTAGTCTTAGAGCTTGATCGTGCTGATTAGAGACGGTCACTCATTCCTCTGACTACATAGGACTATTACTTATGTTTTAGTCTTGGATTTTCCTTTTTAGTTTAGTTATTTATTTTCCTTGGATATTATTAGGGGTCCACTAGATGGATTCCCGAGTTGTAATAATACTAGAGGTTCTGGCAATATTGAATTTTATAACTTTTAAGGATTATTATTTAGATTTCTTTCAGCTTATTTATTTATTTATTTCTTAATTCTTTTGCACTCATGCTTGTTTATATACTTAATTATTTGGTATCCCTTGAATTTGTGCTTGGACTTGATTACCTATGGCTCTAGTATTGAGGGGTATCACAGATGCGGCCCCATTTCACACTCATATAGGTGACTTTTTGTAATACCCCTAATTTTAAAAGGATATTCTTGGTATTTATTTAATTATTTTATTTGCAATTTTAGATTATTTAATTGGTTAATTGATTATTTGTTTATGTGTTTAAATTATTTAATTGATTATTTGATTAATTGTTTAAATGTGTTTTGTGAGCTTATTTCATTTTAAATGCTTTAACTAAATTATTAGTTACCTAATGATGTGTAATTTAATTGTTAGGATTTAAATATTTTATCTTCTGTCTTATATTTAAAGGAGTTGGACTTGGATAGTAGTCATGGACCAACCTAATGGGTTGCATGGACTATTTGTATAGGAGGTTAAATGGGTACGAATATCATCCATGGATAATTGTATGTGTATATATATAGATATATATATATGTACAAGGATAGTAATCTATTATTAATATTATGTTTACATTTATATTAATAATAGTAGTATGAAATAATCTGATATATATATTTATATAATAATAGATATATATATAAGATTATATATATGTATAAATTTTAGTTACCTTTTTATATTTTTACCTTTTCTTTTATTTATCTTGGTAGTCAGATTACTATATATATATATATATATATATATATATATATATATATGTAGACTATTATTGTTTTTCTTTTCTTTATTAAGTTATTAAAGTAATTATAATTAGAAAAGGATTTGATATAGCTAGTATATATATATATATATATATATATAAAAGTATATTGTCTGCCATAGGGTTAGAAAAACCCTATTCACGTTCATAGTGGAGGCAGTAGTTTTAGAAAATGAAAAAAGGAAGCAGGAAGAGGAAAAACAAAGAAAGAGGCTTGGGTTTTAATCTAAAATCCTAAGGTAAGTTCTAATTCTGTCTCTTCTCCTTTGACTTATGTTTCTGTACATGCTTAGCCAATTCCAAGAATAATTAATGGGATTAAAACAAACCTTTATACATATTAAAAATTGATTTTACAGTACGTTTATATATGTGATGGGTTTGTATAGTTTTTACTTAATTTAGTGTTTTGATACATGATGTTTATAGGCTTTAAAATCAACATGGGAACACTTTGGGACATAGTTGGTAAGCTTTGAACCTTTAACAATGGAGGTTTGAAGGAGCATGTTCGTCAGAGAAGAAGATGATGAGCAACCGTATAGGTTCGGTTGACCGGTTTGGTGTTTCGGTCGACTGAAGTGGTTCAGAAGAATAGGAAAAGTTAGTATTTTGGCCGACCAATTTAGGGATTTTGGTCGACCGAAATAGCTGTATCGGCCGACCGGTTTAGCACTTTAGTTGACCGATTTGGTACTGGGTCTAGATTTTGGAATTTTTGGTATACTGTTTATACCTTTATGATTATTGGAATCTATTTTATTAATTTAAATTGATTAATTAGATTCATGGAGGATTGAGAAAGCATGATTAATGTTAATATGCTAATGATAGGAATAACATATACTTTAATTTGATATATATGTTGTTAATGGTGGATCTAACTATTTAACCTTAATCTAGCAAGGTTCTTGATGTTTATATGATTTAATCATGTATTGTTAGCATATTATGATCTTATACATGACTGACTTAAATTATGCTCAGCTCTGGATTTAAATTGATGTAATATTATATTTATTTTCTTTAATTGTGGATTGTGTGATGTAATTCACCAGTATGGGATGGTGGCATTTTAGGGACGGATTAACTTATCAGTTAAGTCCTACCTATTTTGTATAAGGGAATAGATTAACCAAAATGTTAAGACCTCCTTATATTCAAGTCAGGTTAGCTGAACAAGTTAAATGACTTATAGAGGATTACTTATAGATGATTACTTACTACTGGATGAGATGGTTTTTGGATTATATATATATAATTATGTGCCATGATATGAGTTAGAGTCTCAGGATCAGTGGTTAGAGCACGTATATTGCCAGGGATGTGTAGTTAGATATAGTGTAGTTGTGTACCTTGGTAGGTCTAGGTACTCATGCCCACTATATGTGCGTTTTTACATGTTGCCCACTATTCAGGTTGAGGCAATTCTATAGTCTAGTGAGATTCCTTTAGTGTGTATATATACATATACGGACTATAACTACTGTTGGATTGATTATGATATACACGTGTATTGGATCTCTGTTTGGGATGTAGTAGATTAGAACTTGTTCGTGGGCTTGACCCACTATTATTTTTCAGGTGTTCGTCAGATCCAGTCATAGAGGTGGTTCGTGCCGAGTAGAGACTATTCATTCACTCTTTCGATTTGACGTTAGAGTCTTCCTTATGTTTTAGTATTTGTTTTAATTTTTATTTCATTATTTAGTTTACAGTTGGATTATAGATAGGGGTCCACATGATGGATTCCTGAGTTGAAACGATATCTTATATTTTTGAATATTTTCATTTGGAGGATTGTTTATTATTTAACTTAAGGGTTTATTGTTTAGTTTTTCTTTCCTCTTATTTATTTATTCTTAATTCTTTTTGTACTCCACGCCTGTTTAAATATTAATTGTCTGATATCCTTCGGTTCTGTGCTCGAACTTGATCACTCGTGACTTTAGAATCAAGGGGTATCACATTTCTTATTAAGAGTATCCTACTATACTCTATTTAAATTTTGAAGGTATAAGAGTCATTAAAAGCAAAGCTTATCATAATCATCATTGTTGGTAGCACTGTCTCATCATAGTAATGGGTAGAAGATTAAATCTTCTCAGTGCTTCTGGTGAGCAGTTCAAAATTTCTGTTGTCCCTTTAAACCTAGATCTTGGGATCTCCAGTCAACTAGGTTAGGTTTCCATTAAGATGACTCGTTAGCTTTCGGCTTTAATCCCATTCCCCTTGATGAACTATACACTTGCTCTCTTGTCAAACCTTTTGTAACGGATTCGCTAAATTATCTTTTGACCTGATATAATCTATTGAGATTATCATACTTGAGAGCAATTATCTAACGGTATTATGTCGTTGACGTATGTATTGAGACTTACCATTATAAATATTATTTTGTGCCCTTCCAATTGTTGATTGACTATCGCAATGTGTATATATAGCGGGCACAGGTTTAGGCCAATTTGGAATTTTTCTAAGAAATTACGAAGCCACTCAGCTTCTTCACCAGCTTTATCCAAAGTAATAAATTCAGATTACATAGTGAATCTGGCAATACACGTCTGTTTTGAAGGTTTCTAAGATATGGCATCTCCTCCAATAGTAAAAACATAGCCACTAGTAGATTTAGAATCATTCATATATGATATCCAATTAGCACTATTGTATCCTTCAAGTACTACTGGATATCTAGAATAATGTAGTCCATAACTTATGGTGTATGTTAAATACCTTAGAACCCTGATTATTGTAGTCCAATGGTTCTTTCTTGGATTACTTGTATATCTACTCAATTTATTAACTGAGTATGCTATGTCTGGTCGTGTGCAATTTATCAAATACATTAAGCTTTCTATAATGCCAGAATACTTAAGTTGTGATATGCTAGGACCAGTATTTTTCAATAAATGAAGATTTACATCAACAGGAGTCTTTACAAGACTACTATCTTCTCTATTAAACTTTTATAATATTTTCTCAATATAGTGAGATTGAGATAATACTAGACCATCTGATGTTCTAGAAATCTTGATTCCTAGTATGACATCAGCAATGCCTAAATCTTTCATATCAAAATTTTTGGTCAACATCTTTTTAATAGTTTTGATTATAACATCATTACTACCCATTACTAACATATCCTCCATGTATAGGCACACAATGACATATCCATTTTGAGTGTTTTTCACATAAACACATTTATCACACTTATTAATTCTAAAACCATTTGATAACATCATTTTGTCAAATTTTTCATGCCATTGTTTAGGTGTTTGTTTAAATCCATATAAGGATTTTACAAGTTTGTACACTTTCTTTTCTGTGCCTGGAGCTATAAAACCTTCAGGTTGTTCTATATAGATTTCCTCCTTTAATTCACCATTCAAAAGTGTAGTCTTAACATCCATTTGATGTATTTCTAAATTTTACAATGCCGCAATAGCAAGTAATAATCTAATGGATGTTATTCTTGTGACTGGTGAATATGTATCAAAATAATCTAAGCCTTCTTTTTGCTTATATCCCTTAGCAACAAGCATTGCTTTATATTTATTAATTAAACCATCAGGCTTCATGTTCCTCTTGAAAATTCACTTATACCCTAGAGGTTTAGTACCAGAAAGAAGATCCATCAGCTCCCAAATATGATTTTACATGATGGATTCAATTTCACTATTTTTGGCTTCTTTCCATAAAGGAGCTTCAGGAGAAGACATAACTTCCTTATAGCTTTGTGGCTCATTATCCAATATATATGTCAAAAAATCAGGACCAAATGACTTAGACGTTCTAGCTTTTTTATTACGTCTAGGTTCTTCCTTATTTTCATCATCTATTGACTCTTGGTCTATATTCTCTTGTATACTACTATTAGCAATATCATGATTTCTTTTAAGGACAAGGAAATATATCTTCAAAGAAACAAGCATTCCTTGACTCAATAATTGTATTGACATGGATGTCAAGAATGTCTGATTTATGCACAAGGAAATGATATGCACTACTATTCTGTGCATAGCCTATGAAAATACCATCAAAGTTTTTTGGTCATATCTTAACTTTCTTAGGAGTAAGAACCACAACCTTAGTTAAACACCCCCACACTTTTAAGAATTTATAGGAAGGTTTTTGACCTTTCCATAATTCATAAGGTGTCACATTTGTTTTCTTTTGAGGTATTTTGTTGAGAACATAATTAGAAGAAAGCAAAGCTTCCCCCAACAAATTCTGGGTTAAACCAGAACTTATCGACATAGAATTCATCATTTCTTTTAAGGTACGGTCTTTGCGTTCAGCAACACCATTTTGTTGAGGTGAATAAGGAGTGGTAGTTTGGTGAATAATACCATGTTCTGAGCAAATGTCAGCGAATGGTGCTTCGTATTCACCACCTTTATCACTTCTAAACACCTTTATCTTTTTGTCAAGTTGATTCTCAACCTCAGTCTTGTCATGTTTAAACATTTCCAAGGCTTCATCTTTGTATCTTAACAAGTATACATAACAGTATCTTGTGCAATCATTAATAAAAGTAATAAAATACTTTTTTCCACCCCTGGTTGGCACATATTTAAAGTCACAGATATCACTATGAATTAATGCTAGAGGTTTAGAACTCCGCTCTATAGAGTGAAATGAGGTTCTAGTCAGTTTTGCTTCTACACATATTTGACATTTTTTATTTAAATCAATACTAAATTTTGGTATAAAATCCATATTAATTAATCTACGAATTAATCTACGAATCGTATCATAATTAACATGTCCTAACCTACCATGCCACACATCAGATAACTCAATCATATAAGCAGAAGAAGCATTAGCTTTATTATTATTATGGTACAACAATCATTACATTGAACTTGAATAGTCCATTACTTAGATACCTTTTGCCCACATACACCCTATTCTTAGTCAACACAAACTTGTCAGATATAAAGACCAACTTGAACCCATTCTTGTTTAGGAGTGACCTAGAGACCAAGTTCTTCTTGATGTCTGGTACATGCAACACATTATTAAGAGTGAGCTCTTTCCTCGAGGTCATTAATAACTTGATCTTTCTTTGTCCTTCAACCTTTGCAGTAGAAGAGTTCCACATGTAGAGTTATTCTTCATTATTTATAGCTTCATAGGTAGTGAACATCCTTTTTTCTGAGCAAACATGACGAGTAGCTCCTGTGTCCACCCACCATTCTCTATTGTTGCTCACAAGGTTGATTTTAGAAACCACAACTGAAAGATTTAGCTTTAACACATTAGCTATCAGCTTATCTTCCTCGGCAATGTGCACCTCAGTGGCCTTTTTTCTTGGATTTATGTTGTGCTTTGTGGCTACGACACTCTTTAGCTCGGTGTCCTAGCTTGCCGCATATGAAGCATTTTCCAGTGAACCTCTTATAGTTTCCTTGGCTGGGACCTTCTCCAGAGTGATTCCTCTTCTTATTTTTCTGTTCAGCTTCCACTACATTTGCCTTTGACACCATTGAAGAATTCCCGGCTTTCTTCTCAGATGTGTGGTTATCTTCTTCAATTTTGAGCCTGACAATCAAGTCTTCGAGCCCCATTTCCTTGCGCTTAAGCTTCAAGTAGTTTTTGAAATCTTTCTAAGTAGGTGGCAGCTTTTCAATGATTAACGCTACTTGAAATAATTCATTTAAAGTCATCTTCTCAGCATGTATCTCATGCAAGATTAGCTGAAGCTCTTGCACTTGGTTTGTGACTGTCTTGGAGTCTATCATTTTGAAGTCCAGAAATCGTCCGACCACGAACTTCTTCAAGCCAGCATCTTCTGTTTTATACTTCTTGTCTAGTGACTCCCAGAGCTCTTTAGCAGTATTTATTAGACTATACACATTATATAAAGTGTTGTCCAATCCATTGAGGATATAGTTCTTGCATAGGAAGTCTCTATGCTTCTATGCATCAATAGCTCCTAGCTTGGTAATGTAAGTCTCACCCTCATCTAGCACTGGGACAATCTCAGTTAGGTACTTGCTTAGATTCAGAGTTGTAAGGTAGAACATCGTTTTCTGTTGCCATCTTTTAAACTCCGCCCTATTAAATTTTTTGGGCTTCTCCCCATGACTGACGGGAACGTTGGGCATAATAGTACTTGTAATTTCCATTCATCTGATATATATTAAATATACAGACCACAGTCAAATTTACAGAAATAAAACAACAACAATATTTAAACAATTAAACTATAGTATAAGCAGATTCTGTCTTAAGATTGTTGTCCAAAAATATGGTCTAATTATACCATATACTATAGTATTATTTATTTAAATATTATCTGAAAATATAATGTATATATATATAATTATTATTATAAAATAATAATCTATATATATAATTTCTTATAATATATAGTTTAATATAATAAAATAAAAACTATAAAATAAAAGAACCTGATTAAAACTCGAGGTTAGAATTTGATTCTATGTCCTTAAGACAGATTCGCCCCGCTATGGTGTTAACGGACTCAGTGTCGTCTATCTCCTAGGGTACAACGACTTATCTTCCTTCGGCAATAGCACTACAAACCAAAGGAATAGGCGAATCAGCTCGGTGTAATACTCTTTGACTCCAACTCGGACTCGAAGTTACTGACTAAGGCTCGAACCCAAAGACTAGGGCTCGAACCCACAGAATAGAGAGAGAAGGAGGATGAAGAAAATTCAGATGAAGATAAGAATTCTCTGAATTTTGGTGTGATTTGCAAATGATCCAAATGGGAGTATTTATAGGCAGCAAGGTGCCTTTTTGGGTGGGTGCAACCATGGGTTATGATGGTTCAGAAAAAGGTGCAACCCTTTAGAAAAAACTAAAAAGTGATTTTTAATTTAAATTCAAAAAACCAACCACCCAAAAAACCAACCACACATTTAAATAAGCCTAGCTCAAATACAAGTCCAATTCAAAATTCCATTTAGTAAAAAGAATAATCGGACTTTAAATTTAAGCCCATGCCCAAGCCCAAACCCAAGCTTCACTTATTTAAACTTCAATTGGTTTCAACATTTTTTTCATTTAGACTTATCAAACACCTCACTTTGGTTCTAATTTTTCATTCATTCGGAAATGGATTTGAGAAAGTAAATATGCCACATTCATCTCCTTGCGGAGAGGAACGCGCTCGTTTATAGATTCGCAAAAAATTCTTAGCATAATCTATTCCAATTCTCATCCAAAGTTTATATTTTTAATGCCCCCATTTTCAACTGTTCCTCTACTAATGTGCATCACACATGTGGTTTACGAATAAATAAATAAATAAATAAATAAATAAATAAATAAATAAATATATATATATATATATATATATATATATATATATATATATATATATATATATATAACCTAATGAAGTTGAGTTGGTTATGAGTATAGGAAATTATATAACAAAGTTAATAAAATTAACTTGCTTGAGTTGGTTACGTTGTTAGAGGTTTTTGTCCAACATCGAATGTGAATGAAAAAAACTTGGGTTTATAATGATACGTAGCCAAACACCAAATACTTTTCTCTTAACATGAGCTTTAACTAGCATATGATTGGTGCAACTTACTTAGACATCCTCCCATTTTAAGTTTTCGACTAGTTTGATTTCTTCCTATGTTTTGGAGTATCAGATTAGTCCTTTAAATTTAAAATTAGATGTCTAGTTCAAATATTTCTTCCTATGTTTTGGAGTATTCTTTTATCGTTGTAGGGGCAAAATTTCTCCTTATTAAAATAAATAAAAAGAAAAATACAACTCACTCAAAATAATAGTAACAAGCAATAAGAATATTCAGAGAGAAGCGTATATTGCTCGATGGATTTTATTGGAGGTCTAGGTCTCTATTTATATACAAAAAGGTGGTGGAATTATAGTAGGACTCGCATTGCTTGCCCTCTAATACATTCCACATACAATGTTCTTTCCTATAATGTTGTTTCCTTCTATACTTCTTTCCATGCTAGATTTCTTTTGCTGTAGAATTTCCTTGTATGAAGGATCCTTTATTTGGTAGGATTGGTTCTGTCTTTAAATAAATCTAGGCCGAATGCAACTTGGTCCAACTGACTTTAAACGGGCTGGAAGTTTAATATTGGCGACCTTGGGCTGTTGGTGATTTTTTTGGGCTTGAACAGGGTTGGGCTTTTGTAGCCCACAAAGAGATTTAAAAATAAAACTAATGTTGTGCCTACGTGGCTGGCTTTTATTGAAGGGGGATTTCTCCCTCCACACTTTGCCCCCAATTCCCTTTTTAATTGGACTACGGTTCTTAATTAGAAGGGATTTGAAGTTGTACAGTTGCCCATTTTGTAAGAGGCAGTTTCGAGGAACAACCATTGACATTCTAACCAAAGAGCTTCTTCGCAACTTGCTTTTGGCTTCACTGCGTTCATTGTGCTCGTTGCTTCAGTGCAATTCCAGGTTAGTTTTTTAGCTACTTCTTTGATCTCGTATAATGAGTACCTCATCCACTTTCGACTATATAGAGATTGTAGATTCTGAGTCCACTCCCTCGTCTTCCCCTATTCTCATTAGGGTTCCTCCTCCTAGGGTTTCTGTCACTCTTGAATCTGCGAACGATACAGTCAATCAAATGGGCATTTCTCGACCTCAAGCTGAATTATCTACTTTCGGATCAGATAGTGTCTTCACCAAAGAGGAGAGAAAGATGATTTTGTCTATCCAGTGTCTCAAATTCACCATTAAGTCTGTAATGGAGGAATTTGAAATCCTCGAGGGGGTAGAAATTGTTGAATACCCCAAAGAGGATGATTTCAACTCCGGTGAGGGCGTCGGAGAGAATGAATTGCTCTTGTCGGTTGGGCATCTTAATGCTCTTTGATTTCCTCTTCAACCCTTCAATCATTTGTACTTTAATAAGTTAGGTCTTGCCCCTCTACAAGTAAACCCTAACTTTCTTTGAGTAGTCTCATCACTTTTGGTCGGCCGAAGGCTAAAGAGTCTTGACTTGACTCTCATTGACCTACTAGTTACTTACACCATCTTTAGGTATGGGACCGAGCCTGGCCGTTTTTATTTTACTTCCTCTCTTCAACAGAGGATATGTACAGATCTTCTTAATTCTGAAAAGAAATGGAAGGGAAGAATGATAATTGTTAAAGGGAACTGGGCTGTGTCTCAATAGGGCAAACTCCCAATCCCACGCAAATTTGGGAAGTTAGGTATAAAATGTTTTCCTTCCCTTCATGACAAGTGCTCTGGTTGCTTTCCATGTCGAGTATTACTCTTTCGTCATACTTATGAATTTCTTGGTGTTTTTTCAGCAACCTTCCCTTTTTCAGGGGCTAAGAATAGGCTCTCCTTTCTCGAAGAACAGGTTTGGAGTGATCCCCCATCTGTTGAGGAGCTACTCTCTTCATCCAATTTAAAAGAAATTGCCTCCAGTGCTGCAGCAGCCAATCTCATGAACTTGGCCCTTCCTTCTTTTGACAACTTCCCTCTTACTGATGAGGAGAAGAAAAGAGCTGAAGCTCTGAAGAAGAAAGCGGCGGAGGATTAACCTCTTGTTGTTATTCATTCTACTGAGCATGAGAAGGAGGTTGATGAACCTCCTTTGAAGAAGACAAGGCAGAACCCTCATTTCACCAGCAAGGGTAAGAATGCCTCCAAGAGTAAAAGGAAGAAGGCTAATGAAGCTGACCCTGAGGTTGAAGTTAGGGATTACATTCTGGCTGAAGCTGGAGAACCTTGGAGGCCTATATTTTCCAGAGTTGACAAGTCAATTCTTCACTCTGGAGACTCTGTTGTTACAGACTCTTCTGCTGCTTTGGCAGTAGCTAGGGGAATGTGGTTGCCCAAGGATAAGGAGATCATTGGTAACCTAGGGCTGGACCAACTGCTGTCTTCTGCCCCCGTTGGAGCCGTGGAGGTTTGTCCTTTTCCCTTCTTTGTTACTCCTTCAGCTTTCTTTTTATTCCACTTACACTACCATTGTTATTATTGACTATGTAGAGATTGTACCATACCATGGTGCTGTACGCTACTGCTGAGGCTGAGTCTCTTTCCATCAAGAAATTAGAAATAGACTTTGGCAATGCTGAAAAGAAGGCTTCGAATGCAGCACTGAATGTAAAGATTGCCTCTGAGGCGAGGGATGTTTACAAGAATCGCTTGGCAACGTCTAAAGCTAAGGTGGAAACATTATAGGTTGAGGTCCAGCGCTTAAAGGATATAATTGGCACCTGCATCACTGTTGGGAAACAGATGCAAGGACGCTACTTAACTTTGGTATGCTTATCCAGTGCAAAAGCCTTCAGGTTCGGCTTCAACCAGGGCTCAGGTGAAAAAATGAACGACCCAGAGGTGTTTGATGCTGACATGAATGTGTCCTTCCCTTACGTTAAGGGTCCACAGGCCCAAGAAGCTGAGGTGCTATTTTATGATGGCCCTGGTTTTTCAAGCCAGTGCGTCCTGTGATGAACTGAAGATTGACCCGATAGCGGATCCAGATGCGGAAGCAAGAAACAAGACAACGGTCTGCTAAGGCATAACACACCTTTAAGAAACTTTGATGACCTTTCATAAGGTCGTGGAACTCAATAAGAATTGACGCGAAAGCAAAAGACTAGAAAAATAACAATTAAGCCCCCAGGGGCAAAATAGTCATTTTAAAAAATATGGATTTGGGTGCCACCGAGCACACCGCTAGAAAGTCAACAAAAACTAATTAAGATGGACTCAAGAATTGCATGATTCAGAGTCCGGACGAAGGAGAAACAACATAACGAAGAAAAACGAGTACTTAAGGCTAAAAGGGGTAAACTGGTAATTATCCAAGAAGATCTAGGTACAACCGAGCACACCGTTGGAAAGACAGCAAAAAATTAGTCAAGTTCAAAAGAAAGTTCACTCTATTTGGAATCTGGACGAAGGAGAACGAGTGAAAACAAAAATCGACGTCACGACGTCGAGACGAGCACCCCATGAGCATCCTGACAAGCACCATGACATGCTAGGGGAAAATTTTTTTAGCCAGAACTGAGAGCCGTAACGTGGTCTGAAATGAATTTTTCTAGAAAAACATGAAGAAGAAACCCCCCTTAAAATCAAATTTTCTACTCGACTACACCAAAGCAAATGAAAAAAACTCACTGAAAAATCTCTAAAATGCCCTTAGATCAGAAGAGGTCAAGAGGGCAAAAAGCTGCTACAGTAACTGTTCACATCTAAGAGCAAAAACGGGCTATCAAACGAATTTTTTTGGAAAAACACAAAGAAGAAACCCCTCTCCCGAAATCAGATTTTCTACTCGGCTAAGTGAGAGAAAATAAAAAAAACATACTATGAAATGATCAAAATGCCTCTATATCAGAACAGGCTTAAAAACTCAAAAAATGCAACTTTGCACAAAGTATGCATTTGACCCTAAATGAATTTCTAGGTTGAAACAAATGCGCATGCAAGTGTAATAAATGATTCTAAGCACGCGGGAATGGTTCGCGGCTCTCGAGAAGCCCCGACTCAAAATCCGACCCCCCGACGGCCAAAAATGATAAAAATGAACTTGGAATCGGAATTTTAAAAACCAAAAATGTGAAATGGTATCAAATTACCGTTTGGCCCTTGGCCACACTTGATACATGATTAATAAGACCCTATAAAAGAAAAAGAATGGAATTCCCACAGCCGATGCAAACATGGTGAAATAATGACTTGCGATTTTTTAATATTTCATGAAGTCAAGAATTACATAAGATGCAATATAAATGTCATTGGCCTCCGGCCTCATCTTATACAAGTCAAATACATCGTAAAAGGTGTACTTATGTACACATTACATATATGGAATCAAAGATACAAGTTTTGACATATAAGGCTACAAAATGACATTTTATGTTAACATTTGCATGAAATGTAAACTTAAAAACTATAAATCATCAAGGAATGATGAGTATCACGAACCAAGTCTTCGTACCTGAAAAATGCCCTGGTAACTTTGGGGTGAGTAACATAAAGCTACTCATAGGAGATGAGCATGCATAGACCTAACATTTTACAAAATTATCACCTTAAGGTGAAATAAATCAAAGGGGCTCATGCCACCTAACGTCTATGTCAAAGTGAGACTCAGGGAACATCCTAAACTACCTTAGAGTATTTCTAGCATAAACCACATCATTCATGCAATTTAAATGACATAGGAGCACATTGTGTAACGCAACAAGACATAAGTATCCAAAGTTATCAACTTTTAACTTAGAATGCGATAACTACTGAAACGGTTCATGCCACTTAGAATCTAAGTCAAGATGTTTATATAGGATCATTCCTAAGTCATATCAACATGAAGTAACATGAATCACGATATGTATGAAATTGAATAAGGTTGGGATAATCCAAAGAACACGACAAGTTCATAATTTAGCATGAATCGCATTATCAATGAAATTGAACAAGGCTTGGAATAATCCAAACAACACGACAAGAAAGTACTTGAATACAAGGATCACATTATCAATGTAATTAACATAATTAGAACAGTCCAATTAACACGACAAGAATAATACATGAAATCAAGGATAAGGCATAATATCTATGCAATTATCAAGATTGGAGCATTTCACATAACACGATAAGTTTTAAATCTTCAGGGAATAACAACTTGAAATTTAAAGAGTGAAATCAACTAATGTGGATACTAAGATATCGCCTGGATTAAAATCGTACTCTTTGGATCATTTTAGGGATACTAATCCATGGGTATCTTCCCCTAGTGCGCACTATAGTATAGGAAGCTCTCTATCTCCCATACTAGAACCAAGTCTTAACCTTGTCAATTCTTGATTGATATCCCAAGTTCCAAAATCAGTAAGTTGTGCAAATCAAGATAGTATCAAGATAGAAGTAATGCATTAAGCACGTTTCATGCATAACCAAGATTTTGGAAACACACAAGTCATGCCCTAAATTATCAACTATGATGGCATGTGAAAAGCCAAGAGATCATGGTATGCATCTATATAGACTACAAACTAGGATTTAAAACACAAAGAATCCATTGATGTAAAGATGCCACAAGTATAAGATTAATGATTGAATTATTTACTAAGCAATACATGGATAATTAAATCATTCCAAGACAATTGTGCTAGTTCATTAAACACACTAATGAGGTCAAGTTACAAGAAGTCTAGATACATGCTAAAAAGTTAAAAGCCCCATGAAATATAAGTTACAACCATGTGAATTAGGTTCCATACAAAGAAGATAATTAAATATAAGTTTCAAAACTTATCCAATTATTCTCAATTTGATACATGTGAAGGAACTTGTCAAGGAAATCATGAATACCAAGTTAGAAACTTAATCAAACTCATGGAACTATTGAATAGGTTTTAATTAATTCTTTTAATTAAAATCTCTAAATTTTGAAACTCATCCAAATGCTCTTAAATTAAAGTATGTTATAAAATATGCCAAGGCTTGATTTAATAGCATGATACAAGTAATTTCTATGCAAGCTACAACCATGATAATTAAACCTTCATACAAGAAAAATAATAAATGAAAGGTTTCAAAACATAATCAAATATTTCCGATTTAATATATGTGAAAGTATATGTGTAATACCCCAAATTCTCAAAAGGATATAATTGAAATTTAAATGATATAGTTGGTATTTAAATTGGTTTCAATGTGCATTTTATTTGACTATTTATTTCATGTGTATGTTAATTGTTTATTTATTTGATGTGCGTTTTAGGTTTTGTTTATCTACCAATTTGATTAATTGGTTTATTGTTTTATTTGACTTATTTGGTTTAATTTTAGGTTTGTGTGTAATTGTTTAATTATTGTATTTTGATTTAAATTTTATTTAAGGAGGGACATGGACAGTAGTAATGGACCAACCATTTGGAGTCACATGGATTACTTGGATTTGTGGAGATGGGTACAATTAATACTTATGGATAGTTATACATATATATATATGGGAATATATGTATATAAGGCTTATTTAATAATTAATTATTATTAATGATTAAATTAGGTCACTGTTCATTATATAAATATAATGTAGTTTTAGGTTTTATATAGATATAATTATGAATTCACGTTGTAGCCGACTTAGATATATTTTATTTTATTTTTCCTTCCCCTTAGGTAATTAAAATTAGGTTTTAGTATAAGCCTATATAAATATAACACTAGACGTCGGCTTAGGGTTTTGGGAGAAATTAACAGAACCTTATTATGAAACAGAGAGCAACTTGAAAGAAAAACTGAGAGAACCAGTTAGGATGTCGGCCGTGGACTGAAGGTTGTACCAAGGAGGAAGGAGAGGATGGCTTGTGGGATTGAACCTGAGCAGTAGGAGGTTTACCGGTAGTTGGCAGTTGTTAGAGAATTTAGAGACGACGTTGAAAGGTTCCAAACCGAAACCTAAAGGCAAGTCTCTATTTTAACTCTTTTCCTTAAACCTGTGTTCTTTGCATGCCTAGGTATGCTCCAGGGGTTTAATTAATGCTAAAACATATCTGTGATGCATGTTTAAACTATAATTTGTTTCATTGTATTAAACTAATTTGAAAATTCTTAAAACGTTTAATTGTATCCATCTGTATATGTTGTTAAGCCTTGTTTAATTGAGATTTTTGATACATGTTGATGTCTTTAAAATAATCTAGGACACTGAATGAACATTAGAACAAGTGTTTAAAAGATTACAGAGGCCTTGGGAATCGCCAGAGGCAAGGAAGATGAAGCAGAGACGCAGAACGGCTTTAGGGAGTGAGGAAGCAGGCTCCCAAAAGGAGGAAGCCAGCTCCCTCATCAATGGAGCCGGCTCTAAGGAGTGTGGAGCTAGATCCTAGCTCCACAGAGCCTACTCCCATGCCAATGGAGAAGGCTTTCAATTTGTGAGAGCCTGCTCTCGCCCAGAATTGCGTACTGTTGGTTTTTAGGGCACTGTTTGGACTGTACTGGGTGTTTTCACTTCATTTAAACTGCTTGAAATGATGGATATGATTGTCACAGACCTATAAATATATAGGGAAACATTAATTCATAAATAGATTAAGGAATGGACAGTGTGAACTTAGGAAAAAATTCTACATGTAGCACTTTGGTTGTTAATCAACTTACATACTAGAACTTAGAAATTCTTATATATATAATTTTTTATTGTTTAATCACATTTACATAGAGTTATAAGTATAGTGAATTACTTGAAATTAACTATGCTTGGTTTGGATTAAAATGGTATTTAATTTGCTGTTAATTGCATCAGTTATGGTACTGTTCGGAGGATTAAATGCTTAATCTTACTTTATCAATTTAAAGGACTGCATTAGGATTTTTAAATTCTTATATTGGATGCATAATTTGGTCATACACATGTTAGACTTTATTTATGCTAATTTTGGAGTATGATTGATGAGTTACTTATTCCTGCTTTGTCGATTATACGGACTTGTGTTTTGTATGCATCGGTATGGGACGGTGGCATACTAGGGATGGATTAGTTAAAAATACTGAGTCCTACCTATTTAGAAATAAGTTGGATGAACTATAAAAGTTAAGTCCTACTTATATATGTGTATATGCACCGGTATGGGAAAGTGGCATATTAGGGACGACTTAGTTCAAAACATTAGGGCTTACCTATTCTAGGGACGGATTAGTTCAAAATACTACGTCCTACCTATTTTGAAATAAGATGGATTAACTATAAAAGTTAAGTCCTACTTATATATATGTAGGTTAATAAACATTTGAATGACATACCTTGAACGGACTTTATATATATATATCTTTATGGTGCCGTGTATGAGCTTGAGTCTCAGGATCATAGTTAGGGTGCGTATATCGCCTAGCATGGATAACCGGACATATTTGCTGTTCCTTGGTAGGTCTAGGTATACATGACCACATTATGTGTGATTTGCATGTTACCTTATATTCTGGCTGAGACTACACTAAGGTCTAGTGAACGTCCTATAGTGTGTATATATATACATATATACTTTAGTTATTGTTGAGCTATCTAGGATGTATCTGCGTATCGGGTTTCTGTATGGATTGCAGTAGGATGGAACTTACATGTGGGCCTGACCTACTCTTATTTTTCAGGTGTTCACAAGTTTTAAGCTTAGAGCTTGATCGTGCCGAGCAGATACTGACACTCACTACTCCGACTATGTAGGACTGCTTTCCATGTTTAGCTTTATATTTTTGTTTTAGTTGTTTTATTTTTCAGTGTGGGATTTGAATAGGGGTCCACAAGATAGATTCCCGAGTTGTACAGATATTGGGGAGTTATGAATTTATTATTTAAATTTTGAGGGGTTTTAAATTTAGAATACTTTTAGCGTATTATTATTTTATTTTTATTTCATATTTGTATTCTGTGCTTATTTATATATTAATTGTTTGGTATCCCTCGGATCTATGCTCAGATTTGATCACCTATGGCTCTAAAATCGAGGGGTATCACAGTTGGTATCTATGACAACCCTGGTTTTTAGGCCAGCGTGTCCTGTGATGAACCGAAGATTGACCGTTAACGGATCTGATATGCGAAAGTGAAAATAGAAAACAAAACTCTAAGAAGTCAAAGTGACCTTCCATGAGGTCGTGGAACTTAACAAGAACTGATGCGGAAGCAAAAGATCGAAAACATGACAAATAAGTCCCCAGGGGCAAAATAGTCATTTTTGAAAACTGTAGATTCGGGTGCCACTGAGTACACCGCTGGAAGGATAACGAAAAACTAATCAAGATGGATTCAAGAATTGCATGATTCGGAGTCCGGACAAAGGAGAAATGGTATGACGACGAAAAATAGACACTTAAAGCTTTAAGGGAAAATTGTTAATTATCCAAAAATATCTGGGTGTAACCGAGCATACCGTTGGATAGACGACGAAAATTTAATCAAGTTCAACAAAAAATTCACTTGAATCGGAGTCCAGACGAAGGAGAAAAGCCTAAAAGAAGAATTGACGTCGCGGCGGCCCGACGAGGGGCCATGACAGCCCCATGCGCACGCCCATGTGCACACCCATGCACGCCGCGGGCGTGCTGGGTGCACCATGGCTGGCAGCAGCAGCCATAAAGCTGCTGTGGGGTTATTTTTCAGAAAAATCCAGAACAGAGGCTGAATTTGGAGGCCTAGATGAACTTTTTTGCAAAAACATAAAGAAGAAACCCCCCTTAAAATTGAGTTTTGTACGTGACGCGTGAGAAAATTAAAAAAAAAATAATGTAGAATGCCCGAAATGCCTCTCCATGAAATCTGGTCATGGAGGTCCAAAAAGCTGCTAAAAAAAACAGAAAATCTGAACTTTGCGATCGATTTCCGGCACCAAGACGACATTTTCTGGAAAAACGTGAAAAAGAAACCCCCCCGTAAAATCACGTTCTCTAAGCGACCATGTCAAAAGAAGAAAATAAAACTAATGTGAAAGGTCCATAATGCCCCTAGATCAGAATATGCAAAAAAAATGCGAAATGAATTCACAAGAGGCTCAAAACACAAACGATAAGGTTTTGCCTGGAAACGACCATGCACGCAAACGTAACTTACCTATTAGGATGTGCTACAATGGTGCACGACTTAAAAATACCACCGATACAAAATCGGACCCCCAACAGGCAAAAAGGCAAAAATGGAACTTGGAATGAAAACTCGGAATCCAAAAATACAAAGCGGGATCAAATGACCGTTTGGCCCTTAGCCACATTTTAAACATGATTTATGAGACCCTATGAAAGAATGAGAATGGAATTCCCACACCCGATGCAACCATGGTAAAGTAATGACTTGCGATTTTTCAAGGTTTTCACAATATTTCATGAAGTTAAAAAGTACATAGAATACAATATACATGTCATTGGCCTCCGGCCTCATCTCATACATATCAATTACATTGAAAGGAGTGTACTTAAGTACACATTACATACATGGAATCAAATATACATATTTTGACATATAAGTCTACGAAATGACATTTCATGCTAACATTTGCATGAAATGCTAACTTGAAAGCTACACGACATCCAAGGAATGTTAGGCGTCACGAACCAAGTCTTCGTACCTGAAATATGCCCCAGTATCGTAGGGGTGAGTAACATAAAAATACTCGTAGGAGATGAGCATACATCGACCTAGCATTTTACAAATTTATCGTCTTAAGGTGAAACATGTTAAAGGGGCTTATGCCACCTAACGTCTATGTCCAAGTGAGACTCGGGGAGCATCCTAAGCTACCTTAGAGTCTAAGCAACAAGAATCATGATATATATACGTGTATGAAACGAATCATGGTTGGGATAATCCAAAGAACACGACAAGAAGAATGCTTGAGCATAGATTAACATGAATTGCATTTTCAATACAATTGAACTAGGTCTAGAGTAATCCATACAACATGACAAAAGCATATTTGAATACAAGTTAACAAGAATTACATCATCCATTCAATTCAACAACAAAAGAGCATGTCATACAATGCAACAAGGTTTAAGTTCTCAAAACGATCAACTTAGAATCTAAAGCACAAAATAACAGTAGTGGTTCATGCCACATAACGTCTATGTTATAAATGAATCAATAGGATCAATCCTAAGCTTTATTAGAATGTCAAAATACGATTTTCAATATCGATACAATTTAACCAACATTGGAACTTCCAATACAACGCATAAAGCACAATTTCACAAAGTTAACATCCTGTAACTTAAAATGGAACGACAAATAAAAAACAACAAGTTACAACATCATCTAGTTATCAACTTGAAAATGAAACGCGAAATCAAACAAAGTGGATACTCCGACGTCACGCCGGATCTGACCGACAACATAGTTACTTTAGGGTTACTAGCCCATGGGTAACCTTCCTATGTGCGCATTAGACCATATAGAGGGACTATCCCCCGTACTAGAACCACGTCCTAGCCATAGTCAAACAACGACATCCCTAAGTTTCCAAAATCAACAAGTTGTGCAATAACGCATATATCAACAGGAATATGCAAGATAATCAACTATCTACTAAGCATAACCAAATTTGGAAACCTATACAATACATGCTCTAAATCCACAACTAATATGATATGATGAATGTCGAATCTTCAGTGTGCGATTCGTTACACGCTATGCATGAAAGATGTTAAACACGAAGTGTGCAAATCATTACACAAGGCAACAATATATTCAATAAGGAAAACATATTCTCATGAATACAAACAGAGCAACTATGTTATCTAATGTTCAAAATATAACCAAATGAATATACAACAAGTCTAAGTCCATGATTTGAATATAGAAACCACTTCTAAAACACAACTAGATCATGGAGCAAATTGATATAATTTAAATAGATAAACACAATTAAATTCTCTAAATTCCGATTCAATTCCAATTAACCTCAATTTAACACATGTTAAAGGACATGGCAAGGTCATCACTTATATCCATTCTAAAACTTAATTAGGTTGTTAAAACAATAAAGTAGAACTTTAATTAAATCATGCTAATTTAAATCCCAAGGTTCTAAAACAACTTCAAATAGTCCCAAATTAATATATACTAGTAAACAAGTCATAACCAATACAAATATCAAGTTAAAACCTTAATTAAGTTAATGGGACCACAAAATAGATTTTAATTAATTCTTTTAATTAAAACTTCTTGATTTTCAAACTTAACCGAATGCTCTCAATTTAACATATCTTAGAGAACATGCCAAGGACTAATGTAATATCACATTACAAGCTTATTTCATGCAAGTTACACCTATGTAAATTAAACTTTCACTAAAGTTAAATATAAAATAAAGGTTGCAATTCTCATGTAATTAATCCCAATTTAATATATGTGAACAACCACACCAAAGTTTAATTTTCTAGCATGCCACAATTCAATTCCAAGATGTATATCACCATGAGAATTAAATCTTAAACAAGAAAATTAATTAAATGAAAGGTTTTAAAACCTCACCGAATATTCTAAATCAAATATATGTGAAGCTATATGGCATGTAGATCAAGAATATCAAGTCGGAATTCAAATAGAGTGAATAGTGCACTCGGGGCAAATTAATTAATCAAATTAATTAATAATTACTAATTTTCAAAACACCTCCAATTACTTTCAAATTCAACTATGTTGAAGAGCATGCTAAGGCCTAATATAATACGCTAACACATATTAATTTCAAACTAGTTAAGGCCATGTGAATTAATCTTTCACCTAAGATAAATATTAAATAAAATCTTTAATACTTATTCCAGTGTTCCAATTTTAATACACGACAATGAGCATATCAAGGGGCAATATAAAATCATGCTACATGTTTAAACCAAGTCATGAGCAACCGGGAAAATTAGATCCCGTACAAGAAAAATAAATAATAAAATCTCTAGATTTTATATTTAATCATGCAAACAAGTAGTATAAGCATCACAAGCATGCTATATAACAAGAATTTAAACCTAGAACATCCCCTACCTCAATTTGAGATGAAAACCTTAAAGGCCCACCGAAAAAAAAGTGTTCCGAATCCGCCGAAACCGAAGGGTTTTGTCAGGGACAACACGACCTATATGAATCCCCAAGAAGCCCTATGAAAATCCAAACTTGGCCTCAAACCTAAACTCAAAACTTGGCTAAAAATGGTTTCTAATAAGGGGTAATGGTAGAGCACGACGAGGGGAACAACAAATACTAAGGCCGAAGACTTTCCATCAAGGAAAAGTGAACCAAAAGAGGAAAGAGAAGATGGCAGCACCCCTTGGGCTACCATGGGAGCTCCAGGTCGTGCATGAAGAGGGGAGAAGATGAAAAATGAAATATCTCACCCCCTTTTTATAGAAATCTCAAAAAGTGCCCCGAACGGGCCCCGCCGGGTCTGAAAAAGTAAAATTTAAGCAGACGCGCTCAAATGGAAAAACTTTGTGAACAAAAAAGATTCAAAATGATAAAATATGAACAACAGAAGAAACGGCATTGAAAACTGAGTCCCGAGTAGAAAGTTATGCCCCGAACAAGTTCAGCGACAACTAGGTCCAAAAACTCTGAAACTGGAGAAAAATGACCAGAAGGAAATTCTATGAATTTACGAGTCAACGAAAAGTAAAAATGAATCCCGTACGAGGATCCAGGCTCCAGATGAGACATTTTTGCAATAACTTTTGTTAATTGCACAATGGCCCCTACAAAAAGGGTTAACTGCGAAATTGCCCCAGAATGAAAATATCTTCCAAAAGATATTTTCTTAGATGCCCTTAAAATAAAATATCTTCAAAAGATATTTATGAAAAACACCCCAAGAAATGAAAAGAGATTCTGAAGAATTGTGCATCTATGCCCCTATAGACACTGGGAGCAACCAGAGTACTTTCTTGCAAAAGTAAAGATATGTATTTCGAGGAAACCACTCAAGATGAAGGCACGTGAAGTCAAAAACCAACTCCGAGCATGAGAAGTGAGGTTGTGCCAAAAATGGACAAACGGAGATAAGACGAAATAGGGAAAATGACAGAATAGGGAAAAGAGAAATAGGGAAAATGACAGAATAGGGAAAAGATGAAATAACGCATAGTGTTTGAAAAACGAAAAATGCGAAAATGACTCGGTCCTCAAAGGAAGTTGTCAATTCACATGAAAGAGTCTCAGAAACCAATTTTGAGCACTCGAGATGACACTAAGCGACACGAAACAGAGCTCAGAAAAGAAAATTAAAAGAAAAAAATTCATTCGTAAAATTTCAAGAAAAATGAAAGGGAGGCAAATGACCGGGTCGTTACAGTATCAGAGCACTCCAGGTTCTAGTGTCCTTAGGAGTGTCTTTCGTTATATAACTTCCGCGCTGTGTCTCTTAAAACTTAGAGCCATATTATGATTCGTTGTACTCTATTTACGGTTCGTTATGAGGAGCAGATGTTAATTATATTTCATAGTTATGGAATGGTTGACATTAGAAGGAGGATGAGGTCCAAGGTGAAAGCGATACAGACCCAAAGGAGCAAAAAATTACGTTATCGAGTTCTTTGTCAGAAGCAGAACTTGGGATTGAAGGTTTAGTTTTAGTCAGCACTATTTTTAAAAAATATAAGCCAAGGAAGGGTTTAGGAGTGTGTTTTAGGTCACTGCCTAACGAGACTAACACGACTTTAGTTGTTCTCATAAAAGAGACAAACAAGGAATAGGATTCCGAAGAAGATCTTAATGGAGGGGCTGTAATGTATTCGGGAAAGAGGGTACTAAGTCTTGATGATGAATGATCACACGAGGTGATCTTATTCGCTAATAGTATAGTGAATGATACTAGTAGAATGGGTGAGGATCAACCTACATATAGTTAAACTTTTGGATTGCTTTTAAAAGAGGTAGATAACAAAACTCTTCAAGGGTTCAGGAATCGGATGGAGTTCTTAGCGGAATGAAGCAATGATTTTATATCACGTTCCGGAGGGTATGGTGATTAGGTTGTGATGTTTTGAGTTGCTTTATAAAGCTACGTTAGACGGTTTGCATTCCGCGTATGAGGAGGATGGGGATTAAGCCTTTGGAATTTGCTGAAGCAAATGGATGTTTGTGTGAGCTATGGTTAAAGCATATGTTTCGAGGTTAGATGATTACCTATGAAACTATAAAAGGAAATTGGGAACCGATCTAGTAAGGTTGATTTCCAAAAGAAACTTTCTTTTCTCGAAAGAACGATGTTTTAAGTAGGGTTATATTTGGTTTTATTGTGTGTACCTTATGTGTTTAATTTTTCGTTAATTATTCAAGATTGGGAATGTGGTTTAGTTGGGGACATAAGTGTGTGATCAGCCAACTATCATTTTGGAGGAATAACATTAATCACGCTAGGATGTTGAGCATGTGGTCATAGGATTTGGTAAGTATACATAACTTTAGCCAATCTATTGAACCTAGACATGCGTATGTTGGCCTAAGGATTTTATCTAAAGGTCAATCTTATGTTTTGATGATTACAAACCATTAATGATGTTTAAGTACTAATGTTTTAATTGAGTGATATATAGTTGATCAACATTCAATCCTCAATGATGAGCTAGAAGATCCATTCCAAGCATTCCAAAGCATTCCAAACATTCAAGCAATGGATTTAAGGAAGCATCAAAGTTGCAAGAAATCAAAGAAAAACTTGGACTTCAAAGATCACACAAAGCATTTCAAAGAAAGAAAACAAGTCTTCATCAAGCCTAAACGATCATGGTCAAAGAATGAAGAAAAGGGTAGATATGATGGTGAGAGCTTAAGATTCAATGTCAAAGTATATTTGAATATTTTTTGAAGCTCAAAATTATAGGACCATGCATATCATATATCATTCATATGCTCCTATGACCATTAGCAATAGACTAGGAACTTCATTTATATATATTGTCATATGAAATCTTTGCTAAGAAAGAGTTAGTTCAAGTTTGATAAGCTTTGAAAGAACTCATTTTTTAAGCTAGAAATTCTAGGACCATGCACATTAATTATTATATTTATTTTGGTCTCTAAAAAGAAAAGGAAAAGGCATTGAATTAATTTTTCATCTTTAAAGCCTTTGTTGCCAAAATTTGGTAAATAACTCTAGGACACAATGCACTTGAAATATATCATCTTCATATATCCCTAGACTCTTAGAAACAGGCGTTGAACTTAATTGAATCATTCATCAAAGTCCTAGGTGCTAGAAAGATGGATATCTCAAAAGAAGCTATTTTCAGCCTAGAAAATTTCAGACCAGCTTGCACTAAAACTGCTATAACTATTTGTGTAGTTGGAATTTTTACACAAGTCCAGTGGCATTGGAAAGCTGACTTCGAGCCCTTGAGTTTAGACTCAAATTTCACCTAAATTGGATTAAAAATGACTGAGATATGAGCTTCACAAAATACCTAATTCTGCTCTGCGAAAATTCTAACCAGGTTGCACTTAAACAGCCATAACTTTTTCTATGGTTGGAATTTTTGAGCAAGGCCAGTGTCTTTAGATAGCTGACTTGAAGAAAATAAATTTAGACTCAAATTTCACCTCATTTGGAGTTTCATGGACTGAGTTATGTCTATTTGAAATCATGCACTTTTTTCTGTCCAATTTAGCAGCAGCCTTCATGAAGCAAGAGCAGCCTCTATAAGAAATAGAGCCAGCTCTCTCAAAGACTAGAGAAGGCTCTACAAAATTAGAGATGGCTCAGGAAAGTAGAGAAGGCTCAATGAAAAACTAGAGAGGGCTCTACCAAAATTAGAGAAGGCTCAGGAAAGTAGAGAAGGCTCTACAAAACTAGAGAAGGCTCCATTTTTCTATTGAGCCGTCTCCATTTCAGAAAAAGAGCCTGCTTCACTTTTTTAATGGAGCCGCCTCCATTTGAAATTAAGCCGCCTCCACTTTTGCAAAGAGTCGGCTCCTTTGAGGGTTTTGAATTACAACGGCAATTTTTCTGCATTTATTTCCTCTAACCACTTCTAACAGCTATATTGAGCTATGAATTTCTTTATATATACAGAGGGCTTGTCTAAAAAGAACACATGATTTTAAGAGACATCATATCACATTGCAAAGAGAGCTTTTGTTCTCATATCTTCTCCTCATCTCTCTCATTCACTCATATACTACTTGAGAGAGCATTCAAGAACATTCATTCAAGTGCATCAAATAAAGCTTTTGGCTCTACCATTATACAGAGCTTTTGTTCTGGTTATACTCACTCATAGAGCCTCTATTCTGACATCGATCTTTGTCTCATATACAAGCTTCCATAATTGAATCAGAGTGAACTTCAGAGAGCATTTAGTGAGCCTTTGCTGAACTTTTGTTCTAGTATTTCATCAGAGCTTTTGTTCTGTATTTTGCTCATCATCTCTCATACATTTCATACTTAGAGTTTGAGCTTCACTTGATTTCATATATATACTCTATTATGAGGTTTGATTTGTATCAGTTCTTGAGAGGATTTCTTGTACTACAAATTCTATCTACAAATCTGCTGTAAGCCTAGGAGGAAGAGTTTCTCTTAGCAAAGAAATTGTAAGGGCTGGTGTGGCCTATGTAAAACTAAGAGAGGTGGTCTCTTAGCAAGGATACTGTAAAGGGTTGGTGTGACCCAAAAGGAAGCCTAGGAGAAGGGTGTTCTCCTAGCAAGAAAGAGAAGCAAGGTCTTGCTTCAATTGAAGGTTTGCTCTCCACCATTAAGGAGAACCTCTAAGGAATTTGGGAAATCTCAAGAGGGATCTTGAGCCGAGGAGTAGGAGTTTCCGAACCTCGCAAAAATCGCCGTGTTATTGTTTGCAATTTCTCTTCCCTTATCTCTTTTACAGTTATGCTAAATTGATTACTTTCATATCTTGTTTATTACATAATTGGTTATACTATTGATTAGAAATTGTACTTCTATAATTTGTGAAAATTGGCCATTGACTCTATTCACCCCCCCTCTAGAGTCAATTCTTGGGTAACAGCGTAATTATGGTATACTTTCAGGATGGATAATTAAACCAGCAGCATGAGTTGAATAATTTAGTACGATTGGTTTGATGTGCTTTCACGTTGTTGAACATTTTTTTTGGAAATTTCAAAAATTATTCCCAAGTCGGCAGGAGGATATAGTACTGGTTTAAGTACTTATTGGAATGATACCGATTGAGGATAGTAGATGGACTAACTATTCATCAGTCTATTCTTAATCAATAATTTTATTCATAAGGGCGTGTCATTAGGAGAAGTTACCGGGGTTTCATATGAAGGAGGAAGCAAAGTATCTTCATTTGCACAAATAATATGAATTTTTTTTTTTTTCTTTTTTTTTTTTATAGGTCACAGTTCGCAAAAAATAGTTATTAGGAAATTGCTGATTTTTGGTTGATGGAAAGATTCCATATTCTTTTGAAGATTAGACGGGAAGTCTAATAGACACTTACTTATGATAGAGAAGTAGGATGTCAAGGATATGGAGGTGAGACGGAACACCTAAATAAAGAAGAGGTGCACGATGTATGTGGATAAGTTGTAGTTAGTTGACTTTTGATCAATAGAATTACCGATTGACTTTTTATATCAGTAAGTTTGTCATGGATCAGAATGTGGGGATTTAGTTGTAGAGTTAGCTCTTGAAGATGCTCCAAATTAAATAATGGGTGCAGATGAAATCTGGTGGTACCAGACTAACGATACATTCTGTAGACAAATTGGATGGAGGATGTAAGGACTAAGATTCACAACTCTTAAGTCTTTATTTGTCCTCGTGAAAACATGATGCTTTACGGAATGAAGCAGATGGTTGGAGGACAGGTAGGAGGAGGGACACAATGCTTTTGTCTCAAAGTCTAGTATCTATTAGACAATTCAAATGGACCGTTAGAGCTTACTAGATCCTTATAGTCATCTTTATACTGAAGTGGAAATGACAGAGCATTTTTCCACAGATTTCGTTGAAGGATTGCTGATTCTACGCAAGGGTCAGGATTCTGGTTGGGGTATTGCTTGACTGATAAAATTAAATCAACATCATTTTGTCTATTTTGGTACTGGTAAGATGTCAGTTCATACGAATAGCACGAATCACGAGACGGCTTAGATGGATGGATGTGGTGATTCACACTTTACATTATGTTTCGTCTGGTGGAAGTAATAGGGAGGAGGATGGTCTTTTCAACCGATATGGTAATTGAACCTTTGGTGGTTATTGCGCAGTCAGTTAAGTTTTAGCATGTGTAAAAAAATAACACTTGCTGTTACCAAGGAAATTGAAGACGTCAACCTAGAATATTGGAGCTGACCCTGGAGGAGGATTAGTGGTTTGTCTTAATGATGCTGGGAATGTCGGAGTGACTGAGATGTAAAATTCATAAATTTTATGGTGTAGTTAAATGGTTATGAGTTGCATCACGACATACAATGTTAGTTTTGGTGAGTGGTATGGATAGGGACATGTACATAACTGTCCCTAAGTGTATCACCTGTTAGTAAGGTGAAAATGGATACTTAGATATCATTGGAGGTTTTAGCTACTTCCTATATCAAAATGGGAATATGACTAATCAGGAGTAGATAGTTGGTAGAAATTACCGACATTGGTTGGAATTTTGTGAATATTACTTTTAGTAGTGTCTACTTTGGCGTTTCATATTAGTTCTACATTGCACTGATAACGGAGTTATACCATGTGGTTATTTATTATCATAGACAAAAGGTGCTATGTCAAAGGAATTTTCTGAAAATGTTGGAGCAACACCTTTGCTTCGCATGTCTAGACGAGAGATTTGGTCGAGACATTATCTTTGATCATGGAGGCTAAGCTTAGGACATATATCCTAGGTTTGCATGGGTAATTGAAAGTGTTACTTCGCTTTTCAGTTATTATCTGTGCTATTGTTGGCACAAGGAGGTTAGTGTGACAAAATTTGGGGTTTTGGATATTACGTGGTGCATATCTCTCACTTGTTGGTCTGGCATGGAAATGAGGTTATATAATAAGACCTTGACTTTATTTAAGGATACATCGGAGAGAAATGCTCTCTTTTGTAGAGAATTGCGTGCAGTTTGAAGGCAGCAGTCGGATTTTGTAAATAGTTGAACTCGCCTATTAGAGTTTTCTATCAGGAAATGGTTGGTTAGGATGTCTTCCGTATAGGAAGCAATGTGCTTTTTGGAGGAAGGTTAGTTTCACCTATTAAATTAACTTTTCACGGATTTTGTTTATTAGTTTAGGCAGTAGCCTATGGTTTAGCATTATCAACTTGTTAAGCGTTGCATGCCTAGGAATTTTGTGCACCTTTGGAGGACTATGGATTTGTACCCTGGTATAGATACCGGATGCAACATAATTGGAGGCCCCGGGTCGTTTTGTCAACCGTTGGGATTAAATTCTTTCGAATAAGGTTATCCCTTTAGTGCATGTTCCGTCGGTTTATCACAATGAGGTTGAGTCTACCTGGCAACAGGAGGATGTCATTCGCTCGCAGTTTCCTGAAATTAAGGAAGAAAGTAAGAGCGTATTCCGAAAATGGAATTCCTTTTGTTAGGAGGGAAGAATGTAATACCCCTAATTCTTAAAAGGATATAATTGGAATTCAAATGATATAGTTGGAATTTAAATTGGTTTCAATGTGCATTTTATTTGACTGTTTATTTCATGTGTATGTTAATTGTTTATTTATTTGATGTGCGTTTTAGGTTTTGTTTATTTGCCTATTTGATTAATTGGTTTATTGTTTTATTTGACTTATTTGGTTTAATTTTAGGCTTGTGTGTAATTGTTTAATTATTGTATTTTGATTTAAATTTTATTTAAGGAGGGACATGGACAGTAGTAATGGACCAACCGTTTGGGGTCACATGGATTACTTGGATTTGTGGAGATGGGTATAATTAATACCCATGGATAGTTATACATATCTATATGGGTATATATGTATATAAGGCTTATTTAATAATTAATTATTATTAATGATTAAATTAGGCCACTGTTCATTATAAAAATATAATGTAGTTTTAGGTTTTATATAGATATAATTATGAATTCACGTTGTAGCCGACTTAGATATATTTTATTTTATTTTTCTTTCTCCTTAGGTAATTAAAATTAGGTTTTAGTATAAGCCTATATAAATATAATACTAGACGTCGGCTTAGGGTTTTGGGAGAAATCAATAGAACCTTATTCTGAAACAGAGAGCAACTGGAGAGAAAAACTGAGAGAACCAGTTAGGATGTCGGCCATGGACTGAAGGTTGTACCAAGGAAGAAGGAAAGGATGTCTTGAGGGTTTGAACTTGAGCAGTAGAAGGTTTACCGGTAGTTGGCAGTCGTTGAAAAATTTAGAGACGACGTTGAAAGGTTTCAAACCGAAACCTAAAGGCAAGTCTCTATTCTAACTCTTTCCCTTAAACCTATGTTCTGTGCATACCTAGGTAGGCTCCAGGGGTTTAATTAATGCTAAAACATATCTGTGATGCATGTTTAAACTGTAATTTGCTTCGTTGTATTAAACTGATTTGAAAATTCTTAAAACGTTTAATTGTATCCTTCTGTATATGTTGTTAAACCTTATTTAATTGAGATTGTTGATGCATGTCGATGTCTTTAAAATAATCTGGGACACTAAATGAACATTAGAACAAGTGTTTAAAAGATTACAGAGGCCCTAGGAATCGCTGGAGGCAAGGAAGATGAAGTAGAGATGCGGAACGGCTTTAGGGAGTGAGTGAGCAGGCTCCCAAAAAGAGGGAGCCAGCTCCCTCATCAATGGAGCCGGCTCCAAGGAGTGTGGAGCCAGCTACTAGGTCCATAGAGCCTACTCCCAGAGTTAGGGAGCTAGCTCCTATGACAATGGAGCAGGCTCTCAATTTGCGAGAGCCTGCTCTCGCCCAGAATTGCGTACTGTTAGTTTTTAGGGCACTGTTTGGACTGTACAGGGTGTTTTCACTTCATTTAAACTGCTTTAAATGATGGATATGATTGTCACAGACTTACAAAAATATAGGGAAACAATAATTCATAAATGGATTATGGAATGGATAGTGTGAACTTAGGAAAAAATCCTACATGTAGCACTTTGGTTGTTAATCAACTTACATACTGGAACTTGGAGATTCTTGTATATATAATTTTGTATTGTTTAATCACATTTAGATAGAGTTATAAGTATAGTGAACTACTTGAAATTAACCATGCTTGGTTTGGATTAAAATTGTATTTAATTTGCTGTTAATTGCATCAGTTATGGTACTGTTTGTAGGATTAAATGCTTAATCTTACTTTAGTAATTTAAAGGACTGCATTAGGATTTTTAAATTCTTATATTGGATGCATAATTTGGTCATTTATATGTTAGACTTTATTTATGCTAATTTTGGAGTATGATCGATGAGTTACTTATTCTTGCTTTGTCGATTATACGGACTTGTGTTTTGTATGCACCGGTATAGGACGGTGGCATACTAGGGATGGATTAGTGAAAAATTCTAAGTCTTACCTATTTGGAAATAAGTTAGATTAACTATAAAAGTTAATTCTTACTTATATATGTGTATATGCACCGGTATGAGACAGTGGTATATTCGGGACGGCTGAGTTCAAAACACTAGGACCTACCTATTCTCGGGACAGATTAGTTCAAAACAGTAAGTCCTACCTATTCTGAAATAAGATGGATTATATATAAAAGTTAAGTCCTACTTATATATATGTTAGGTTAATAAACATTTGAATGACATACCTTGAACGGACTTTATATATATATCTTTATGGTGCCGTGATAGGAGCTTGAGTCTCAGGATCACCGTTAGGGTGCGTATATCGCCTAGGATGGATAACTGGACATAGTTGTTGTTCCCTGGTAGTTCATGGTATACATGACCACGTTACGTGTGATTTGCATGTTACCTTCTTTTCAGGCTGAGACTACATTATAGTCTAGTGAACGTCCTATAGTGTGTATATATATACATATATGGATTAATTTAGTTATTGTTGAGCTATCTAGGATGTATCTGTGTATCGGGTTTCTGTATGAATTGTAGTAGGACGGAACTTGCATGTGGGCCTGACCCACTCTTATTTTTCAGGTGTTCGCAAGTCCAGGCTTAGAGCTTGATCGTACCGAGCAGATACAGACACTCACTCCTCCGACTATGTAGGACTGCTTTCCATGTTTAACTTTATATTTTTGTTTTAATTGTTTTACTTTTCAGTGTGGGATTTGAATAGGGGTCCACAAGATGGATTCCCGAGTTGTACAGATATTAGGGAGTTGGGAATTTATTATTTAAATTTTGAGGGATTTTAAATTTAGAATACTTTCAGTATATTATTATTTTATTCTTATTTCATATTTGTGTTCTGTGCTTATTTACATATTAATTGCTTGGTATCCATCGGATATGTGCTCTGACTTGATCACCTGTGGCTTTAGAATTGAGAGGTATCACAATATGGCATGTACATCAATAATATTAAGTCAGAAATCCAATGGAGTGAATAGTACACTTGGAATAAATTAATTAATCAAATTAATTAATTATCTCTAGATTTTAAAACATCTCCGATTATTCACATATGTTAAAGAGTATGCTAGGGTCTAATATAATATGACATCACGTATTAATTTCAAACTAGATAATGCCACATGAATTAAATTTTCATTCTAGAAAAATATTAAATAAAAACTTCAATATTTGTCCAAATGCTCTCAATTTAATATATGTCAATGAACATATCAAGGTGTAATTTAATGTCATGCCATATGTTTAGACCAAGCTATAACCAACTGGGAAAATCAAATCTCACACATGAAAAATAAATAATAAAATCTCTAAATTTAATACAAAGACATGTAAATGAGTTGTATAAGCATCAATAGTATGCAATACATTAAGAAGATAAACTATGACATCTCCTACCTCAATTTGAGATGAAATCTCAAATCCTCACCGAAAGAAAAATGTTCCGAATCCGACGATACTCCTAGGTTATGTCGGGGACAACGAGAGGAACAACTTTAACCTTTGAGGTACCATAAAAATCCAAACCCAAACTTGAAAACCGAACTTAAAAGTGGTCGAAAATGGATTCTAATAAGGAAGAAAGGTAGAGCACGACAAGGCCTACAATAAACGTTAAGGCGGAAGACAAAATACAAAGGAAATCAAGTAGAGAAAAAGAAAGAGTGGTGGCAGCCCCCTGGGTAGCCATGGCTGCGGGCCAAGATGAGGAAGAAGGGCTGAAAAGTTATCTTTAAAAATTAGGGCAACCTATTTATAGAAATCCCAAAAAGTGCCCCGAAAGGGCCCGCCGAATCCGAAAATATGGAATATGAGTAGATGCGATCAAATGGTGAAACCCCGTGAATAAAAAAGAACCAAAATGAGAAAATAAGAACAACGGAAGAAATGGTGTAAAAAACTGAGTCCCGAGTAGAGAGATATGCCTTGAACAAGTTCGGCGGCAACCGGGATAAAAAATCCTTAAAACTGAGGAAAACGTTCGGAAGGAAATTCTAAGAGTACACGACTTGACAAAATGTGAAAATGAATCCCGTACGAGGATCCAGGCTCAAAATAAGGTATTTTTTCAATAACTGTCGTTAATTGTACAATGGCCCCTCCAAAAAAGGTTAACTGCATAACTAGCCCAGAATGAAAATATCTTCCAAAAATATTTTCTTAAAAACCCCTAAAATAAAATATCTTCAAAAGATATTTATGAAAAATACCCCAAGAAAAGAAAATATTTTTGAAGAACTATGCATCCATGCCCCTATGGACATCGGAAGTAATCAGAGTACTTTTCTACAAAAGTAAAGATATATATTTCATGGAAACCACTTAGAATGAAGGTATGTGAAGTCAGAAATCAACTCCAAGCATGAAAAGTGAGGTTGTGCCAAAAAATGACAAACGGGAAAAAAGACAAAAAAGTGAATAGTGTCCAAAAAGTGAAAATGTGGAAATGACTCGGTCCTTAAAGGAAGTTGTCAATCCAAAGGAAAGAGTTTTAGAAACCATTTCCAAGCACTCGAGACGACACCAAGTGACAAGAAACAAAACTCGAAAAAGAAAATTAAACGTAAAAAATTTATCCGTAAAATTTGAGAAAAAGGAAAGGAGGGAAAATGACCGGGTCATTACATATTTGTTGAGATGGTGAAGTCTCACCAGGAAAACCATCCAGCTCTAAGTTTGTCTGCTCTCCCATCTTCTAAGTTGTTAACTCCTCTAGCCTTAAGTCCGAATGTGGTGGACGCTTTTGATTCTGCTCTTTTTGACCCCAAAAGGAAGTGATCTTGTATATTTTCTAATCTGAAATAATATTTGCTTTACTTGCAAACAGTAGTGAGTCTAAATTTTATGTTTATTTTTGAGAATTTGCCTTTGGAAATTTGCTTATCTATGGATTTATTGCTTATTATCATTGAATAACTTCTCATGTTTCTAAGAAAAATTATTTCTCTGGGGACTTTGGATTCCTCGTGATTCAAATCCAAAAGTAAAAATGGGAGTAAGAAGGTTTCGTATGACAGTTCGATCATTTAACTGAAGATTAACCGTCAAGGGAACCCTTCTTGTCATTACTTACATGGAGTATGTATATCAATATTCATTTTTTCTTATACTATTTCGAGGTGGGATAAATTTTTAATGGGCTTTACATTATTAGACCCAACATTAAGGATTGAATGTGTGTTATCTATCAAAGAGTTTGCCTCTATTTGGGTTTAGACCTGTTGGAGTACCTTCGGATATAGGTGGTTTAAAGTTTTATCTTTTTCAGTAGTTATGTATGCCTTAGAAGTTTAGTTGTCATGTTCGGACTCTTAGGATCCGAAGCAAGGAGTTCCTCAGTGACGAGAGACTTAGGATCTGTGGTATAAGCTAAGGGAATTGGTTTTAGATACTGAATCATGTTGTTCTTCAGATTCGTGGGTCCGAAGATTCAAAAGTGAGAAAAGTCCAAGGAAAAGAGTAACAGTGACTTGGTCAGATTCCCAGACGTTTGTTCGGGACCCTGTATTTCACTGTCACTCCATCCTTGGCGTTGTCTTCGAATAACATCTGCTTATATGAGCCATCTCTACTTCTTGTATCCTTTCTATGTAGGACATTTTGCCTAAGAAACTTTGGGCAAATTGGAATAACTTCGAGATTGATATCTTCATGATCCGAAGATTCTTCAAAAGATTGGCTCACAAAAGAGATTCCCCTGATACTTAGGTCTCTGATTAAGCGACTTTACTTTAAGACCCATTTATCAGGGGGCACCCTCCGTGGTGATCAATAGTTATAGGGTAACATCATATATGGTATTCCCTTTTCTTGTTTGTTTTTGATGTGGGACAACTTTTCTATGGGCTTGAAACTATTGGGCTAGGTGCCAAGGCCCATATAGAGTGTTTGCCCCTATTTTAGTTTAGACGTGTTTGTCTATCTTCGAACTCTTATGGTCTAAGGCAAGTGGTTCCTCAGCTATGAGCCTGAGAGGAGTTGTATTGTATTGGACTCTTGAGGTCTGAGGCAAGTGGTTCCTTAGCTATGAGCCTGAGAGGAATTGTTACATGCCGAACTCTTGAGGTCCGAGGCAAATGGTTCCTCAGTTATGAGCTTGAGAGGAATTGTTGAGTGCCGGACTCTTGAGGTTCGAGCCAAATGGTTCCTCGATTATGAGCTTGAGACGACTTGTTCCATGCCGGACTCTTGAGGTCTGAGGCAAATGGTTCCTCGGCTATGAGCCTAAGAGGAATTGTTGTGTGCCGAACTCTTGAGGTTCGAGGCAAATGGTTCCTCGGTTATGAGCCTGAGAGGAATTGTTGTCATGCCGAACCCTTAAGGTCTGAGGCAAATGGTTCCTTGGCTATGAGCCTGAGAGAAGTTGTTACGTGCTGGACTCTTGAGGTCTGAGGCAAATAGTTCATCGGCTATGAGCCTGAGAAGAATTGTTGTGTGCCAGACTCTTGAGGTCCAAGGCTTTTAAAAGGGAAAGAGGCCATGAGAAAGAGTCACCGAGACTATGTTACTTTTAGTACCTGTAATTGAAAGTCTACTCGTCTTGGAGGCTCGTTCTATAGCACCTACTTACAACACTGTCAAGTCATATTAACCACGCACTCATTCTTGTTTTAGTTGATGTGGGAAAATAATAGAGTCTACATTTTGGGCTAGGAATTTAGGCTTAAAAAAATTATTGCAAAGAATGCCCGCTGGTATCAAGGCTTTGAACACCATTTGGGCTGGGCCATTTAAAGGAATGTACAAAGGTATGTTTTTATTGGTGTGGGACAACAGTAAAAGCAAGTTGCTGCATAAAAACTCAAAATAGCTTAAATAATGAACAACTGCTGCGTCCAATTGATGACAATTTGTTCGAGTAAATAATTGTTGACTTTGTGTCTGTTTGTGTTTGTGTTTGTGTTTTGTTTTTGTTTTTTCTTCTTGTCATAACATCAATACATCAATACTAGTGGGGACACTAGTGGGCTACTAGTCTTGCCCCCTTTTACAAAAAGAAAGAAAAACTGTATAAACATAAAGTGAACCAACATCCCCCATCGAATATTAATATGTGTGTAAAAAATGACCACTCATGGGGATGGATTACTTGTAAATGCAAAGAAGATTATTGAATTTATGGGACTGTTGATCACAAGTGTACTCAACATCATCGACTACGGAATGCAATACATACTCAAAAAAGAAGACGTACTTGATAATACGAAAGTTTATTAGATCGGCCATAAGTAGCAATATTTGTAGAAAAACAAATATATTTGTCTACTTGTAAAAGAAAAACAAACGGACTATATTGTCTAATGATAGTACCTTTTGAGATGTATTACATTCCATGGACGTGCAATTGGACGCCCATAAGCCTCAGCTAAGTGGTAAACTCCTTTCCCTATTACTTCTGTGGCTCTATAGGGTCCCACCCAATTGGGTTGTAACTTCTTTACGTGGGCTGTCTCCTGCTTCAGCACCCAATCGCCTACCACAAAGCTTCTGAACTTGACACGCTTGTTGTAACCATTACGTAGCTGTTGTTGGTATGAAGTAAGCCGAATTGCCACAGCATCCCTCTTTTCGTCCAAAAGGTCAAAGCTATGTTCAAGCTGTTGATCATTATTCCCTTCGATTAATAAATGTTTCTAAAGAGTAGGCACTGCTAATTCCATAGGGATGACAGCTTCTGACCCATTGGCCATTGCAAAGGGGCTTTCCCCCGTTGGCCGTCGTGGGGCGGTTCGATATGCCCAAAGTACCTGAGGTAGATTCTGGTACCACTTTGATTTGAGTTTCTCCAACTTTTTCTTGAGACAACTAAAGATGGTTCGGTTAGTTATTTTGGCCTGCCTATTTCCTTGTGGATGACTAACTGCGGCTAATTTCTGTTAGATCCTATACTCAACGAAGAACTTTCTTGTGTTTCTGTTATCCAAGTTCTTACCGTTGTTCATCATGATAACCATCGGGACTCCGAATCGGTAGATGATATTGTTCTATATAAAACTCTTCACTTGCTCATAGGTCACACTTGAGTAAGCCTCGGCCTCTACCCATTTCATGAAATAATCCATGGCTAGCAACATGTATTCCTTTTGCTCCACGGCTTTGGGCAATGGTCCAACCATATCAATCCCCTACTGTGCAAATGGCCATGGATTTGCCATTGTATGCAAATCTTCACTAGGCTGTTGTTTCATTAGGTTGTGTCACTAGCATTTGTCACATCTCTTGGTATATTCCTCAGCATTCTCAGCTAGGTATGGCCAGAAGTAACCTTGAGTTAAGACCTTATGTGCCAGGGATCTGCCACCAGAATAGTTGCCGCAATCCCCGTCATAGATTTGCTTTAATATCATGAAGGCCTCAGGGGGGCTTAAGCACTTTAGTTAAGGACCTGAAAATGACTTCCAATACAACTGATTATTGATAATAGTATATTTGGCTATGGTGAACCTGAGTTTCTTTGCCTCGGCTTTCTAGTTCGGAAGAGTTCCATGTTTGAGGTAAGCTTCCAGCAGATCTATCCAACATGGTTCTCGTGGAATGTCCGGGATCACCATTACTTCTAGCCAAGGGCTTATACTAAGTTCATTCAGGATGTCTATCGGCACTATCCGGACTAAATCTTTGTCTGAGGAAGAAGCCGCTATGGCCAGTTGATCTGCTCAAGAGTTCTCCTCGCGAGGTACTTGGTGGAATTCGACTTGATTGAACCCACGTGTAGCACTCTCTATAGCCTCCTTGTATGCTTTCATTCTTTTTTCTTTGGGCTGATATTTGCCTGTCACTTGATTCACAATAAGTTGGGAATCACTAAAAACCTTTAAACACCTTACCTGGAGCTGGTTTGACAACTGGAGCCCGGTAAACAAGGCCTCATATTCAGCGTCGTTATTAGTGGCAGGAAAATTTAAACGGATTGACTGCTGTAGCTTGGTGCCATCAAGGGTTGTGATAGTGATTCCGGCCCCAGCACTAGTTAGGTTCGAGGAACCGTCTACCCGAAGCTCCCATTGTGGTTCGGGAGGATCTGGCTTTCTGGGCTTATTTCATACTCGAGGAGGAAGTCGGCTAATGCCTGGCCTTTGTGTGACACCTTTGGCTCATAAGATATATCAAAGGAACTGAGTTCAATTGCCCACTTAGTTATTCTTCAGAACAAGTCTGGCTTGGAAAGAATAACTCGCATGGGGTAGTTAGTTAAAACTACGATGCTTTGAGACTCAAAGTAATGTCGAAGCTTCCTCTTTGCATACATCAATGCTAGAATGATTTTTTCTGCTTTGTTGTACCGTGTCTCAACATCTGTCATCGTTTTATTGGTGTAGAAGACTGGGTACTGATTCTTTCCTCATTTTCTGATCAGTACGGCACTTGTGGCTATGCCGGAGATTGCTGAGTACATGATAAGAGTTTTACCAGGCTTTGGAGCGGACAGAATTGGAGGTTCAGCCATGTAGCACTTTAATTAATTGAGAGCTGTTTGCTGCTGAAACCCCCATATATCCTTGTTCTTGGACCTTATTGCATCAAAGAATGGTTTGCACTTATCTGATAACCGGGATATGGAGTAACTGAGAGTTGCGATTTGGCCAGTTAAAACCTATACTTCCTTGCGAGTTTTTGGTTTCTAATTTTGTATGAGGGCCTGAGCTTGAGCCGGGCTTACCTCTATCCCTCTCTTGTTGACAACATGGCCGAGAAATTACCCCAAAGAGACTGCGAAGGAACACTTGGACGGATTCAGCTTCATGTTATATCTTCTCAAAGTGTCAAAGACTTCCTAAAGGTGTTTGGGATGGTTCTCCTTCTTCACATTTTTAACCACCATGTCATCGATGTAGGCTTCGACCGTCCTTCCCAACATTTCATCGAAGATCTTGTTAACGAGACGTTGGTAAGTTGCCCTAGCATTCTTGAGTCCAAAGGGCATGACTTTGTAGCAATAGGTGCATTTCTCTGTTATGAAGGCAGTTTTCTCTTCATCCTCTAGATTCATGGGAATCTGGTTATACCCGGAATACGCATCGAGGAACGTGAGCCTCTCATAGCCAGTGGTTGCGTCGACCATTTGGTCTATCTTGGGTAGAGGAAAGCGATCCTTAGGACAAGCCTTGTTGTGTACACTCTCTATTTTTCATTCTTCTTCTGAACCACTACCACGTTCGAGAGCCATTATGGATAGTGCACCTCTCAGATGAAGCCTGCTTAAAGCAGTTTGCTTACTTCTTCAGCAATGATTTGATTACGCTTAGGAGCGAACCTTCTGTGCCTTTGCTTAACTGGTTTGAACGCCGGATCCACCTTTAGACTGTGGCATAAGATTGAAGTGCTGATTCCTACCATATCCGAATGATCCCAAGCAAACGCATTTGCGTTCCGTCGAATGACACCAACCAATGCTTCCTTTTCTTCAGTTGTGGGGGAAGAGCCCATATAAGTGATTTTTTGAGGATTGTCGAGGATAACTTCTACGATTTTGAGAGATTCCTGGATAGGCTTTGTAACTTTGGTTTCCCCCTCTGCCCACAAATGCTTGGGCAAAGGGCTTTGTAATTGCTATTTGTAAGTGCCTCTGTGTACTACATCTGGTTGAGATTGCATGATCATCTTTTTTGCTTCATTCAGTGTCAGCATGTAGCATTCTTTGGCAGCGACCTCATCTCCTTAAAGATTGATAACCTCCTTACCGTTCCGGGACAGGCATCGCATTACCTGATGAAGGGTGGACGGAACCCTGTTCATTCAATGGATCCAACCTCTTCCCATGATGAGATCATAAGAAGGATGAATGCCTGTTAAAACAAAGTTCGCCTTCAATGTCCTTTTTGCTGCAGTAATGGTTAGATCAATTACCCCAATGGGGTCCACCTTTGCGCCATCGAACCCCATTAAACGACTAGAGGTGGGTCAAATTGATGATGATGGGTTCTCCAGTTGCTTAAAGACTATTTTTGTGATAATATTGGCGCTGCTTCCTGGGTCTACAAGTACTCTCTTGATTATGCAATTTGCCCCCAGAAGACTGATAACTAGTGGATCCTCGTGGGAAAGCTGAACTCGGGATAAATCTCCATTGCCAAACCCAATATTAATACTGCCTGAAGCGATAGTGTTTACCGTGGATAGCTTTCTTAGCTTGTGGGCTGTCCTTAGTCTGGATCGGTACACCTCTTCCGACTCTTGGTCGTCTTCTGACCTCCTATGTATTGCATGGATAACATTTACTTGATTTCCCTCTACTTTCCGAGGATTGACCTCTCAAGGCTTCACATACTTTTTTGGTGTGAGGTAGTCTGCCAACTCACCTTTGGTTATCATACTTTCCATTTGCTGCCTGAGGGATCTGCAATCATTGGTTGTATGCTCGTAGTCCCTATGGTAGGCGCAGTGCTTGCTCTTGTCCCTTTGCTCTAAGGGTTACCTCATTGGCTGAGGGGCTGCGAATTTTACCTTATTTTCTTTAAATAGCCGAGCCATGGTGGTTCGAAGAGGTGTGCACCTCTCCTCTATCCTTTGCCTCTTCTCAGGTACCTGAGCAATCGGTGCTAAGGCATGCTAGCTTATTTGACTTTTGGAGCTTGAAGCTTTTCCCAAGATTTATTTTCTACTGTAATAAGGGTGGCATGCTGTGCTCGATGGGCTATGTTCTCCTCAAGCCGAATGAAGATTTATGCCCTAGCATTGAGAGTCTGTATGTCAGGAGCGGAATAGTTGACTGGGGAGGTATAGAACTTGGTACCCTGAATTATACTGATCCTGAATGTCTCAATAGCAGTCTCAGGATGACAAACTGCTATTTTCGAGGCCTCCATATTAAATCTGGATAGGTAAGCCTGCAATGTTTCTCCTCTCTTCTGCCGTATGGTGAAGAGACTAGAGATGGTTTTCTTCTATTTCTTGTTTCCACAGTATTGTGCTAGGAACATAGCGCACAAGGTTTCGTAATTTAGGATGGATTTGTGTGGCCTGTTCCTGAACCATTCCAATGCAGCTCCCATTAAGCTAGTCGGGAAAACCTTATATATGAATGCATCGTTATGATTGTCTAGTGCTATCTTCTGTGAATAGTGATTGAGATAACGGGAAGGATCTTCCGTGCCATCAAACTGAGTAAAGGAAGGCATAGTGAATTTCTTGGGTCTGTTAATATCGTAGATATCGTCGGTGAAGGGAGTCTTCACCAGAGAGTTCTTATGCTCTCTGGCCATCTCAGCAGGCGTCTGAATCCTTAAGAGCCTTTTCTCATCAAAGGACTCCTGTATGCCCACACCATCTGGAATACCATTAGTCCATACTGTAAGCTTATAGCTGAACTCGGCTTGTTCGTCCTGTATGCAATGAGGATGATTGTTCGAAGCGACCACCTCGGTCCTGGTCCTCTGCTCTTGTTGAACTTCATTAGGCCGAACCTTATTAGACCGTGCCTTATTGGCTTGAGGTTCGTTGGTTGGAGGAATGTTTTGGTTGGGGGGAGGTGCTGCCTTATCTCCTGGTGGTGGCTGTGGTGCTAATCGAGCCATCTCCGTTTGAAAGGCATCGTTTCACTGTTGAAGTAACGTAATTTGAGCTACGCTGGTCTCGTTCGCCTAACGAAACGTTTCGAATTGGTGCAGGAATTCTTCTCGCATCTTTTGCATCAACTCCATCTGTTGATCAATTGCTGCTGCGGATCCCCCGGTTGACATTCCAGATCGTAGTAGCATAAACAAATTGAATTAATTGCGGGAGTATATTTCTATACGTTTCCACAGACGACGCCAAAGTGTACGGGCAAAATTTCTCCTTATTAAAAGAAATTAAAAAAAATACAACTCACTCAAAATAATAGTAACAAGAAATAAGAATACTCATAGAGAAGTGTATATTGCTTGATGGATTTTATTGGAGGTCTAGGCCTCATTTATATACAAAAAGGTGGTGGAATTAAAGTAGGACTCGCATTACTTGCCCTCTAATACATTTCATATACAATGTTCTTTCCTATAATGTTGTTTCCTTCTATGCTTCTTTCCATGCAAGATTTCTTTTGCTGTAGAACTTCCTTGTATGAAGGATCCTTTATTTGGTAGGATTGATTTTGTCTTTAAATAAATCTAGGTCGAATGCAACTTGGTCCAACTGACTTTAAACGGGCTGGAAGTTTAATATTCATGACCTTGGGCTGTTGGTGATTTTGTTGGGCTTGAACAAGGTTGGGCTTTTGTAGCCCACAAAGAGATTTAAAAATAAAACTAATGTTGTGGCTACGTGGCTGGCTTTTATTGGAGGGGGATTTTTCCCTCCATAATTGTCAATAAGCTTCTGAACTTGATTCTTTAATATATAAGGTTAATAAACCATCATGCATGGAGTTACTATATGGAAAGAATATTGGACAATAGAATATAGTAGGAGATAACTTTTACTGAGTTGTTTTTTCATTTGATTACCATTAAAAGAAGTAAAAACAATGAAGAATCCTTCTACATTTGATGTGTTTTAAAGTGTTTCATTGAATTATTGCACAAAAGTAACTGATTCTCTCAGATTATAGTTAGTGTTCTTACTTTATTAAGTTTGAACTTTTATAATAGCACCAAAAACAGTGATCCATAAGGCAGTATCTATCATAGAGAAAAAGTGCTTACCTATGCTAATAATTTACAGAAGGGGCGGTTAAGGAATTAGCTTCATTTTTTCTGACTTGTGAGAAGGTTGAAGTTCACAATTTAGGTTTTGCCGGGGGATGTTATATTCGTATTTGGGTTTGTGTGGATGTGATACCCCTCGATTCTAGAGCTACGGGTGATCAAGTCCGAGCACAGATCCGAGGGATACCAGACAATTAATATGTAAACAAGTAAGAATACAAAAGAATTAAGTAACAAAATTAAGCTGAAAGAATTCTAAATTAAAAATCCTCAAAAGATTATACATTAATATAATTTAAACGTTCTCAAATCCGTACAAGTCGGGAATCCATCTAGTGGACCCCGAATAATCGCAATCAAAAGTAAAATATAGAACCATAATCCAAAACTAAAATATGAAAGGAAATCCTATGTAGTCGGAGGAGTGAATGATTGTATCTGCTCAGCACGATCAAGCTCTAAGCCTGGAATTGACGAACACCTGAAAAATAAGAGTGGGTCAGGTCCACATGTAAGTTCTATCATACTACAATTCATATAGAAACCCGATACGCAGATACATCGCAAGTAGCTCAGTAATAGCTAAAATAGTCCATATACATATAAATACACATTATAGGACGCTCACTAGCCTATAGTGTAGTTCTGGCTAAATAGAAGGTAACATGTAAATCATACATTATGATGGGCATATGCACCTAGACCTACCAGGGAACATCAACTATATCTAGTTATTCGTCCTTAGCGATATACGCACCCTAACCATGTTCTCGAGACTCAAGCTCATATCACAGTTCATAAGTATATAAATAAATCCTTCTCAATACAGAAAAATAAAACAAACATCCGATATGTCGTTCAACTGTTTTAGTTGATAAGACATGCATCCATGTAGGATTTAACTGTTTTAGTTAATCCATTCTGTATGTGTGAATAGGTAGGACTTAGCATTTTGATCTAATCCATCCCTAATATGCCACCGTCCCATACCAGTGCATATAGTGCATATGATCCATAAATGATGCACACTCATTTGAACATCAAATACATCCAGAGACAAACATAATAGAAATCAGATATAGACAAGATCCAATATATGATTATAATCATAGAACCTCCATTTAAATCGCTAGAGTAATGATAAACAATTTAAACTATCCATATCAATATAATTGACAGAAACAAAAATTATAACAGTTCATCAATTAACATCCATAGCACGATATAATGATAAGCAGAATTATGAACTGCGCACATTATACTTGAATGCCAAAACCACTTCCATACTAGTCCATTTAATTTACTAAAACAAGACTAGCAATTAAAACTTCCACTATTCCTGATAGCATACAATTTAGTATCTAAATTTCATGATGTCTATAACTATAGCAGAAACCAACATTCTTGGGACTTTATTATGTTATATATATCATTGATATAAAATCCCAAAAATAACTTTCATTTCAGTCCATTTAATTGGCTAAAACAACTAGCAATTAAATCTTCCTCCTTCCTTGACAGTATGCATATTAATATTTATAATTCATGATATCCCTTACCACAGCCTAAACCAACATTTCTAGGTCTTTAACAGGTTCAAAACATCTTTTAAAAACCCCCCAATTGAAGTACATAATTCCATTTTAGCCCATGGAATAAAAAATATCAGGAAAACACCCCGTAGGGGTGTTTCGAGCAAGGGAGCCGACTCCCTCTTCATGGGAGCCGGCTCTCATCCTCTTGGAGCTGGCTCTCTTTCTTGGAGAGCCGGCTCTCTCACCTAGGGAGCCGGCTCTCTCCCTAAGAGCCGTGATTTGCCTCATCTGCTTTTCTTCTTCGCTTCCAGCGAAGTTCAAGTCGTCTGTCCCACTTTTGTTAAAGGTTTTAGGGTTTAATTTAAGTCCCAATAGTCCTAGAAATTCCTCTGATCCTAATATGAATTATTTGACAAAAATCTAAAACGTAATAGAAACAGTTTACGCAAGATAATGATTTCAGTTAATTAAACACAAAAACAGTTTACAGTTTGATATAGTATGCATCAAACGTCCGTTTTAAAGTTTGAATTAATTCCTGGAGACTATATAGCATGCACATAACACAGGTTTAAGGGACGGAGTTAGGATAAAACTTGCCTCTAGGTTTTGAATTGAAACCGTAACTCCTTCTTCCTAGTTTTTCTTGCAACTTCAGATTACCGTTAAGCCTCCGACTGCTCTGATTCAGACCTACAAGCAATCACTTCCTTCCTCCTTGGCCCGACCTTCACCCTTTGGCCGAAGCCTTAACTGGTTCTCAAGTTTTCTCTTAAGTTGCTCTCTGTTTGTGAAAAAGGTTTTGTTGATTTCTAAACCTAAGTTGACGTCTAATGTTATATTTATAAAGGCTTAAGGAAAACCTAATTTCTTTAATTCCAAGAGAAGATGTAAAAGAAAACAAAATAACCTACACTAAGTCGGCTAACCCGTGAGAATATACAAAACCCTAGAATTATATTACACATTATATAATGAATAAAAATATAATTCAATTATTAACATATATTAATAATTAAACTAATCCACATATACATATATACCTATATATACATGTATAAACATCCATGGGTATTAATTGTACCCATTTACTCCCTTAACCAAGTAATCCATGTAACCCAAACCGTTGGTCCATTTCTACTTTCCAAGTCCATCCTTAATAAAATAAAATAAACATTTAAATTAAAATACAATAATTAAACAATTACACATAAGCATAAAAGTAAACTAAACCAACTAAGTCAAATAAACAATAAACCAATTAATTAAATAGGCAGATAATCAAACAAATATACAATAAACCAATTAATCAAATAGGTAGATAATCAAATAAAAAAAAATGCACATAAAATAATCAATGAATTAAAACTCACATAAAAGAAATAATCAATTAAAATACATGCGAAAACAAATATCAAATTCCAATTATATCCTTTTGAGAATTAGGGGTATTACATTCTTCCCCCTAACAAAAGGAATTCTATCCTCGGAATTCATGAAACTCTGAATTTTTTTATTTGAAATCCATTTCCATTCCATTGTGGACTTTGCCTCTCTGTATGGGCTCCACTGAATTCCCTAATTCCTCAAAGAAAATTTATAGTTCCTATATTGAATAAATACACAAAAAACATACTACACGTAGGTTGTATTTAATAACTACTCATCCCTACCAAATTTTATACTGGTAAATATCCACATTCCTTCAAGTTCCATAGTATATAGGCACAAAATTTCTATGCATCTAGCGCGAACAAGTTGGTAACGCTAAACTATAGGCTATTACCTAAATCGATAAGCAAAATCTGTGAAAAGTCAATTTAATAGGTAAAACTGACCTTCCTCCAAAAAGCATATTGCTTCTTAACAAAAGACATCCCAAACAACCATTTCTGGATAGAAAACTCTAATGTACAAGTTCAACTATTTACAAAATCTGACTACCGCCTCCAAACCGCGTGCAATCCTCTACAAAAGAGAGTATTTCTCTCTGATGTATCCTTAAATAAAGTCAAGGTCTTATTATATAACCCTCGCTTCCATATCAGACTAACAAGTGAGAGATTGGCACTACATAATAACCAAAACCTCAAACAGTGTCACACTACCCTCCTTGTGCCAAGAATAGCACCGATAATAACTAAAAAGTGAAGTAACACTATCAATTACCCATGCAATCCTAGGATATATGTCCTAAGTATATCATCCATGATCAAATATAATGTCTCGATCAAATCTCATGTCTAGAGATGCGAAGCAAAGTTATTGCTCCAACATCTTCAGAAAATTCCTTTGACATAGCACCTTTTATCTACTATAATGAATAACCACATGCTATAACTCCATTATCAGTACAATGTAGAACTGATATGAACCTCCAAAGTACACATTACTAGAATTAATGTCCACAAGCAAACTTGCTCTATCCACCACTCTTAATCCATATGGAATTAAAATTCCAACCAATGTTGGTAATTTCTACTAACCATCCACTCCTGATTAGTCATACTCCCATTTTGATATAGGAAGTGGCTAAAACCTCCAATGATATCCAAGTATCAATTTTCCACCTTGCTAACAAGTGATACACTTGGAGACAGTTATGTACATGTCTCTATCCGTACCGCTCACCAAAACTAACATTGTTTGTCGTAATGTAACTTATAACCATTTGACTGCATCGTAAAATTTATGAATTTACATCTCAGTCACTCCAACCTTCCTAGTATCATTAAGACAAACTATTAACCCTCCTTCAGTACCCTAAGCTTATTTGAGTAACGTACTACCTCCTCCAGGGTCAGCTCCAACATTCTAAGTTAACCTCTTCAATTACCTTGGTAACAGTAAGTGTTATTTTTACACATGCTAAACTTAACTGATTGCGCAATAACCACCGAAGATTCATTTACCATATCGGTTGACAAGATTATCCTCCTCCCTATTACTTCCACCAGACGAAACTTAATGCAAAGTGTGAATCACCACATCTATCCATCCAAGTCGTCTCGTGATCCGTGCTATTCGTATGAACTGATATCTTTCCAGTTCCAAATAGACAAAATGAAGCTGATTTAATTTATTAGTCAAGCAATATCCCAACCAGAATCCTGACCCTTATGTTGAATCAACAATCTCTCAACTAAATCCGTGGAAACTACTATGTCATTCCCACTCTAGTATGAGAAATGGCTACAAGGATCTAGCAATCTCTGATGGTCCATCTGGATTATCGAATAGATATTAGACTTTGAGTCAAAATCACTGGGTCCCTCCTCCAGCCTGTCCTTCAAACATCTGTTTCATTCCGTGAAGCATCATGTTTCCACCAGAATAAATAAAGAATCAAGAGTTGTGAACCTCAGTCCTTACATCTTCCTTTCAATTTGTCTACAGAAAGTACCGGTAGTCTGGTACCACCAGCTTTCATCTGCACCCATTGTTTAATTTGGAGCATCGTTAAAAGCTAACTCTGCAACTAAATCCATACTGTCTGATCCATGATAAACTTACCGATATAGAAAGTCAATTGGTAATTCTATTTATCAAAAGTCAACTAACCACAACTTTTCCCCATACATCGTGTACCTCTTCCTTATTTAGGTGTTCGGTCTCACCTTCATGTTTTTGACATCCTACTTCTCTAACACAAGTAAGTGTCTATTAGACTTCTTATCTAACTTCAAAAGAATATGGAATCTTTCCATCCTCCAAATAGTCAGCAATTTCCTAGTAACAACTATTTGTTGCGAACTGTGACTTAAAAGAAAAAAAAAATATAAATTTCCCATTTTATTTGTACAAACGAAGAGACTTTGCTTCCTCCTTAATATGCAATCCCGACAACTCCTCCTAATAACACGCCTTCATAAATAAAATTCTTGATTAAGAATAGACTGATGAATAGTTAGTCCATCTACTATCCTCAGTCGATGTCATTCTAATAAGTACTTAAACCAGTGCAAAACCCTCCTACCGACTTGGGAACAACTTTTGAAATTTCCAAGAAAATGTTCCGTAAAGTCAGTACCTCCGATACCTCATCGTGGCGTTAAAGTATATCAAACTAATCGTACTAGATTATTTGACTCGTACTACTGGTTTAATTATCCCATCCTAAAAACATACCATAATTACACATGTCTAGGTTCAATAGATTGGCTAGAATGATATATATCTACCAAAATCCTATGACCACATGCTCACAATCCTAGTGTAAATAACGCTATTCCTCCAAAACAGTAGTTGGCTGATCACACACTTGTGTCCCCAACTAAACCACATTCCGAATCCTGAATAATTGACGAAAAATGAAACAGATAAGATACATACAATAAAACAAAAATATAACCCTACTTAAAACATCGTTCTTTCTAGAAAAGAAAGTCTCTTTTGGAATCAACCTTACCAAATTGGTTCATAATTTTCTTTTATAGTTTCATAGGTAATCATCCAACCTCAAAACGTATCCTTTAAATATAGCTTAAAAACAAAATTCATTTGCCTAAGCAAATTCCAAAGGCTTAACCCTCATCCTTCTTATACGCAGAATACAAACCGTTTAACATAGCTTTATAAAACAACTTAGAACATCACAACCTAATCCCCCATACTCTCCAAAACATAATATAAAATCATTGCTTTGTTCCGATAAGAACTTCATCTGATTCCTAAACTCCTGAAGAGTTCTTTTTTTCCCACCTCTTTTAAAGGTAATACGAAAGTTTAACTATATGTAGGTTGATCCACACCAACTCTGCTAGTATCATTCACTATACTACTAGCGAATAAGATCACCTTTGTGCGATCCTTTATCTTAAAGATTCAGTGTCTTTTTTCTTAGATATGTTGAAATCTCCTCCATTAGAATCTATTTCGGCCTCATCCTCTTCGATTTTCTCCTTTTTGAGAAAACTGAAATCGTGTAGGCCCAAGATGCGGTGACTTATCATACATACCTAAATCTTTCTTTAGCTTATACTTTTAAAAGTAGCACCAATTGGAACTAAACCTTCGATTCCTAAATTCTGAAAAACATACTCCTTTACTTCTTTGGGTCTTTATCACTTTCGCCTTGGACCCAATCCTCCTCCCAGTGTTAACCATTCTGTGATACATAATATAATTGATATCTGCTCTTCCTAACGAACCGTAAAAGAGTACAACGAATCCTAACATGGCTTTAAGTTTTAAGAGACGCAACGCATAATTCATATAATGAAAGACACTCCTAAGGACACTAGAACCTGGAGTGCTCTGATACCAACTATGATACCCCTCGGTTTTAGAGCCACGGGTGATCAAGTCTGAGCATAGATTCGAGGGATACCAGACAATTAATATGTAAACAAGCAGGAATACAAAAGAATTAAGAAACAAATTTAAAGCTGAAAAAATTCTAAATTAAAAATCCTCAAAAGATTATACATTAATATAATTTAAACATTTCGAAAACTGTACAACTCGGGAATCCATCTAGTGGACCCCTAATAATCCCAATCGAAAGTAAAATACAGAACCATAATCCAAAACTAAAATATAAAAGGAAATCCTACGTAGTCGGAGGAGTGAGTGACTATATCTGCTCAGCACGATCAAGTTCTAAGCGTGGAACTGATGAACACCTGAAAAATAAGAGTGGGTCAGGCCCACATGCAAGTTCTATCCTATTACAATCCACACAGAAACCCAATACGCAGATACATCCCAGATAGCTCGGTAATAGCTAAAATAGTCCATATACATATAAATACACACTATAGAACGCTCTCTAGCTTATAGTGTAGTTCAGCCTAAATAGAAGGTAGCATGTAAATCACACATTATAGTGTGCATGTGCACCTAGACCTACCAGGGAACATCAGCTATATCTAGTTACTCATCCTTGGCAATATACGCACCCTAACCATGATCCTAAGACTCAAACTCATATCACGGTACCATAAGTATGTATATAAATCCTTCTTAATACAAAAAAATAAAACAAACATCCTATATGTCATTCAACTATTTTAGTAGACAAGACATTCATCCATGTAGGATTTAACTGTTTTAGTTAATCCATTTCGTATGTATGAATAGGTAGGACTTAGCATTTTGATATAATCCATCCTTAATATGCCACCGTCCTATACTGGTGCATATAATGCATATGATCCATAAATGATGCACACTTGTTTGAACATCAAGACATGCAGGGACAAACATAAAAGAAATCAGATATAGACAAGATCCTATTATGCATTTAAATTGCTAAAGTAATGATAAACAATTTAAACTATCCATATCCATATAAATGATAGAACAGAAATTATAACAGTTTATCAATTAACATCCATAGCACGATATAATGATAAGCAGAATTATAAACTGAGCACATTATACTTGAATGCCAAAACCATTTCCATACTAGTCAATTTAATTTACTAAAACAAGACTAGCAATTAAAACTTCCATTATTCTTGACAGCATACAATTTAGTATCTAAATTTCATGATGTCTATAACTACAGCAGAAACCAACATTCCTGGGACTTTATTATGTTATATATATCATTGATATAAAATCCTAAAAATAACTTTCATTTCAGTCCATTTAATTGGCTAAAACAACTAGCAATTAAATCTTCCTCATTCCTTGACAACACGCATATTAATATTTATAATTTATGATGTCCCTTACCACAGCCTAAACCAATATTTCTTAGTCTTTAATAGGTTCAAAACATCTTTTAAAAACCACCCAATTGAATTACAGAATTCCATTTTAGCCCCTGGAATAAAAAATATCAGGAAAACACCCCGTAGGGGTGTTTCTAGCAAGGGAGCCGGCTCCCATCCTCTTGGAGTCAGCTCTCCCTCATGGAGAGCTGGCTCTCTTACCTAGGGAGCCGGCTCCCCCTATTAGGGAGCCGGCTCTCTCCTTGGGAGCCGTGATCTGCCTCATCTGTTCTTCTTTTTTGCTTCCGGCAAAGTTCAAGTCATCTGTCCCACTTTCGTTATAGGTTTTAGGGTTCAATTCAAGTACCAACAGTCTTAGAAACTCCTCTGATCCCAATACGAATTGTTTGACAAAAATCTAAAACGTAATAGAAACAGTTTATGTAAGAAAACGATTTTAGTTAATTAAACATAAAAATTGTTTACAGTCTAATATAGCATGCATCAAACGTCCCTTTTAAAGTTTGAATTAATTCATGAAGACTATATAGCATACACAGAACACGGGTTTAAGGGAAGGAGTTAGGATAAAACTTGCCTCTAGGTTTTGAATTGAAACCGTAACTCCTTCTTCCTAGTTTTTCCGGCGACTTCAGATTACCGTCAAACCTCCGACTGTTATGGTTCAGACCCACAAACAATCACTTCCTTCCTCTTTGGCCTAACCTTCACCCTATGGTTGAAGCCCTAACTGGTTCTCACAGTTTTCTATCAAGTTGCTCTCTGTTTGTGAAAAAAGGTTTTGTTGATTTCTAAACCCTAAGCCGACGTCTAATGTTATATTTATAAAGGCTTAAGGAAAACCTAATTTCCTTAATTCCAAGAGAAGACGTAAAAGAAAACAAAATAACCTACACTAAGTCGGCTAACCCATGAGAATGTACGAAACCCTAGAATTATATTACACATTATATAATGAATAAAAATATAACTCAATTATTAACATATACTAATAATTAAACTAATTCACATATACATATATACCTATATATACATGTATAAACATCCATGGGTATTAACTATACCCATTTACTCCCTTAACCAAGTAATCCATGTAACCCAAACCATTGGTCCATTTTTACTATCCAAGTCCATCCTTAATAAAATAAAAAAAATATTTAAATTAAAATACAATAATTAAACAATTACACATCAGCATAAAATTAAACAAAACCAAATAAGTCAAATAAACAATAAACCAATTAATCAAATAGGCAGATAATCAATCAAATAAATAATAAATCTATTAGTCAAATAGGCAGATAATCAAATAAAAAAATGCACATAAAATAATCAATGAATTAAAACTCACATAAAAGAAATAATCAATTAAAATACATAAGAAAATAAATATCAAATTTCAATTATATCCTTTTGAGAATTAGGGGTATTACAGTGGATGTGTTAAAGCCATTTAGACGAGGGCTCAGGATTGTTCATGAGGGTAAATGGAAATGGACGAAATTGCACTACGAACGTCTCCCTTTCTTTTGTTATTTTTATGGTAGAGTTGGTCATGCAGTTCGTTGTTGTCTGTCCAAGCTTGATTCTGATCCAATTGATGATCGACAGTTTGGTTGTTGGTTGAAAGCTTCGGGATTTGTTGGGAAACTTCTTAAGAATCAGAAAGGCTCCAGTTTTGTTAGCTCATCTTCTGACCCTTTGCCGCGATCTACTTCTATCGTCCCAATTTCCCAGGTGATAGGGGAGCCCACAGACGAGGTACACAGTACTCATAGCGATTTTATCAATTCTTGTGCACCGGTGGTTCAGCTCATAAATGCTCCAGTCAGACTTCAGTCCTACTCTACTCCCTCAAGGGTTGGTCCTATCAGTGATAGGGGCCCAAGTTTAATGGGTAAGCTGCCCATTATTGACGATCCGGGTCGTGTCCAATTATCTGTCCCTCGGGCTTCGGCCCAGTCTTTAGGATCCTTGGATACTCATCTTCTAGACGGGTTTATCTCTGGTGGGCCTCGTAATCTCCTTAATGAAGTCAAGCCCAATCCGAGTATGGCCTCGTCACACCAGGTTTTTTATTCTTAGTCATTTTTTAGTCCAGACTTAAGCCCATTTATGGAGCCTGTTATTGTCCCTATTCCCCACGCTAAGGAGTCCTCGTTACCCTCCCTTATTTTGCCCGATCTTTATGGTGTTGATGGTTCATCAGTCCCCTTTCTTATTGTCTCTCCTACCTCGGTGATGCCAATAAAGGCGACTTCCTCGTTGGCGTGGAAGAAGTGAGCTCAGGTGGCCAGTGAGCATAGATCGGAGATTCCCACCCCTCCCCCCAAACGTAAATCTGAGGTCCTTCAGGTCTCTTCTCTCATCGCTTTTAAGAAAGCTATGAGGGTGGTTATGGATGCTAATTTTCCGAACTCCACAGTGGTGTCCTCTTCCCCTCAATCCAATCCAGTGGTGGCAGCCTGCCTTATAGTGCCCCAACCCCCTCAATGAGGGTTCTGGTGTGGAATTTTCAGGGTTTGGGGAACCCCCTGACAGTTTCTCAGTTGAGGAGGTTAGTTCACTTCTATTCTCCCCCTTTGATTTTTCTTTCAGAGACAAAAAATGTGGGTGATCGGGTTGAAATAGTTAAAACTTTATTTGATGGTTTTGATTCTTTTGTGGTGCCTTTGGTTGGATGGGCAGGAGGATTGGCTCTATTTTTTTTTCTAAGGAATGGACTATTTCTATAATTGACTTCACTGATTTTCAGATAACTTGTAAGGTTGTGGGGGGTAAAGGGAGCATCCCTTGGTTTTTTACAGGGGTATATGGGTCCTACACCGAGAGAGACTGGGCCTTCCAATGGCAATACATTCATAGTTACAGTTTCAACTGGGACCTAATTGGATTGTCATGGGAGACTTTAATGCCATTTTACACCGCAACGAAAAACGGGGTGGTCATTTGAAGCAGGGGTGGACGTTAAAGGATTTTAAGTATTTCTTGGAAGATTGTGCTTTGCTAGACCTCTGGTTTAAAAGTTTTCCCTTTACTTGGTGGAATAATAGGGAGCTAGATAAACTTATTTTGGCCCGTTTAGATTACGCTTTAGCTACTCGTGAATGGTTTGACTTGCTTCCCCGGTGTATTGTTTATCACTTATCGGTTCAAGGTTCAAATCACCATGCCCTTCTCTTATGTCTTAATGATTCCCTTTCTTATTCACGGTGTTCCTTTCATTTTGATACCCGCTGGGTGAAAGAAGCGGAGTTTAAACCGCTTATGGTTAAAGCCTGGATGACCCCTGTTCTAGACTCTCCTATACCCAGTATTCAAAAGTGACTCATTCACTGTCAATCTGAGTTACAACTTTGGCGCCGGGGTAAATGTAATAATTGCAAGTCTAATATTCAGCGTCTTGAGAAGGTTTTGACTCATTTAAAAGAAAGTGAGACTGGGTTTGATAAGGCCAAATGTTTTCGGCTGGAACAGGAGTTAGGAACTGCTTAGCGGGAGGAAGAAATTTATTGGCTTTAGAAATCCCGAATAGCTTGGTTGAAACAAGGGGACAAAAATACTAAATTTTTTCATCGGAAAGCTCAGGTTCATAGGAGGAATAATGAGATTTATGGTTTGGAAGATTCTTCCGGTCGGTGGTGCGATTCCAAAGATGATATTCGTCGGGTTGCCGAGGATTATTTCCAAGACTTGTTTGCTGCCATCCCGAATTTTACAAATCATGAGTTTTGGCATTCAGTGAACCAAAAAGTTACTCCAGCAATGAATACCTTTTTGTTGATGGATGGTACTTTTGATGAACTTTGGTCTACTCTTGCCAGTATGGGCCCCTATAAAGCTCCTCGTCCCGATGGGTTTACCCCTTTATTCTTCCAGTCCAATTGGGAAGTTCTAAAAGGGGACCTACTTCAGGGGTTTAATGATTTTATCTATGGAGTTCCGTTGCCTAATCTCTGACTTCCACTAACCTGGTTCTAATTCCTAAGGTTTCGTATCCCACTTCTATGTCTAACTTCTGTCCAATTGCTCTTTGTAATGTGGCTTACAAGATTTTTTCTAAAGTGATAGCGAACCATTTGAAACCTTTGCTCCCCCTTCTTATTACTGAAACCCAGAGTGCCTTTGTGCCGAACCATCTTATCCATGATAACATTCTTCTTGCTCACAACCTTCTCCATGTTCTGAAATCCAAAACGAGTGGCGACCTTTATTTTTTGGCCCTTAAATTGGATATGGCGAAGGCCTATGACCGAATTAGTTGGGCTTTCCTGGGCAAGTTTTTACAGTGTTTGGGTTTTGATTCGCGGTGGGTTATTTTGATTATGGAGTGCATTAGCTCTGTGTCGTATTCTGTTTTAATTAATAGTGAACGGGGTGCTAATTTTTTCCCTTCCAAAGGGTTTTGGCAGGGAGACCCATTATCACCATTTCTCTTTCTTTTTTGTACCGAGTGTCTCTCCCTCTTGTTTAATTCACCTGGTCGGTGTGCTCAGTGTTTGGGTCTAAAGGCAGGGCATGGTTGTCCTTTGATTTCGCATCTCTTATTTGCGGACGACGCTCTTATGTTTTGTCGGGCGAGAGATGTTAAGGTGTTCCAAATCAAATCTATTCTAGATCGTTATATGGCCTTAAAGGGTCAACTGGTTAATTTTGATAAATCTAGCTTTTTTTTTTTCTCCCAATACTTCAATTTCTCAGAAGGAGGTCTGTCTGCGGTTGTTGGGTATTCATAATGTAAACTGGTAGAATAAATATCTTGGCTTGCCGTCTTTTTTGGGTCGTTCTAAGACAGTAGCTCTTAATTTTTTGACCGAAAAGGTTTCTACAAAGGCTAGTTGTTTAAAAGGTTCTATGTTGTCTAAGGCTAGTCTGGAGGTACTTCTGAAATCTGTTCTATCGACTATTCCAGTGTTCTCAATGCAGTGTTTTCGGCTTCCCAAAAAGAATTTCCAAGTTTTGTTCGGCCAGCTTCTGAATTTTTGGTGGAGTGGGTTGAGCGATCGCATAAAATTAAATGGATTAGTTGGGTTGATATGTGCTTATCCAAGGATGGGGGTGGTCTGGGTTTTCGGGATGTTGAAGCCTTCAATATGGCGTTTTTAGCTAAGGTTGCTTGGCGTATGGAGGTGGGCGACGAGTCTATGTTGTACAAATCCTTCAATCCCAAATATTTTAAAAATTGCAGCTTTGTGGAGTCGTCGTCTTTGTCTCATGCTTCGCGGGTCTGAAAGAGCATTTTTTCTGTTTGTGAGTTGATTCAGGAAGGGTTGAAATAGAGTATTGGGGATAGAGCGAAGGTGAACTACTGGTCTGACAATTGGTTGCCGGACTCTCCTAAGCACACTGTTTCTTCTATGCCTCACAGAACGAGCTTTTCATTGGTGGCGGACTTAATTTCCCCTTCCCTTCACTGTTGGAATGTGGAGTTGGTGGACTAGTTTTTTAGTTAACAGGATCGTGCTCTTATTTTAAACATCCCTCTGAGTTTGTTTTGACGCGAAGATCATGAGGTATGGGGCGCCTCTTTTTTCAGTCAAAAGTGCTTACCATCTTGCTTGTTCTCTCCTCCACAAAGTGCCCTCCTCCCTGTCGGAGACAAGTTTTAGTTTAGCTGCCGTTTTTTATTTGATGTGGTGAAAAGTGTGGAAGATTAAGGCTCATAGGAAAATCATTCTCCTTCTCTGGCAAAGCATGCATGATAGAATTCCGGTCCAGACCCAACTTGGGATTAGAGGGGTTCATTCTTCTTCGGATTGTCCTCTTTATGAATCAGAAGTGGAAACTGTTGATCACTTACGCTGTACTTGTACCTTGGCTCGGTTGGTTTGGAAATTATGTTCGCTCTGGATTGTTTTTTCTTCTCTAGCTCCCACTATTTGGAAAAAATGATGGTTTGATTTGTGTGATAATTGGTCACAGCTGGGGGCTTCTGACGACTGTATGAGTTTGGCGGCGTTTGTGTATTGGTCTATTTGGAAGTGCCGCAATGATCTTGTCTTTAATCGGAAATGTTCGGATCCCTTTGATGTTGCTCAGAAATCGTTTTCGGATTTTCAGGAATTTCAGGAAGTATCTCGGCAAAAAAATCTTCTGTTATTGCCGTTTCATCCAGTCCAGCCCTCTGTGCTTGTGGCTACCTCCTGCCTTGGGGTGTTTTAAACTGAACTTTGATACGGCTTACAACTCTTCTCGTCAAATTTGTGGAGGTGGTGTAATTCTTCGAAACCATTTAGGTTGCCCTGTTAAAATTGCCACTTTTTTCCTTTCTCATCTTTCTAATCCTTCTCTGGCTAAAACTTTGGTGTTGAGGGAATATTTCTTGCTTCTGAGTCACTGGGGCTACACAGACGTTGCGGTTGAAGGGGATTGCAAGCCTGTTTTGCAGCTTCAAGTAACAGCTGAAGGTTAGGTGGTACTTTTTTCTAACATTTGTTCCCTTCTTTCCCTCTATGTAGGGTCCTTTTTTGTGTAGATTCCTCGTGGAGGAAATGGCGTCGCTCATCTTTTGAGCAGAAAAGCTCTTGCAGCCGAGTACGGTGATTTGGAGTGGATCATATGGCCCCTGTGGTTGTTGAATGCTCTGCTCCCTGTTTGTTCTTTTTCTGTTTCTTTAGTGTAATTGTTTGTTGGCCAAAAAAAAAAAAAAAAATCATCATTTGATACCATGCTCCCCAGTCCCTGTACAAACAAATATTGACCCATAAAACCCTTTTAAAGAGAAAATATTGTGTGGGTTGGGTGTGGGCCCCCACCCATTCAATAACTATGGTATATACCATTGAGTTTTAAGTTAACAACTTATCTCTACTTATATGAAAATCTTTTCAAATTTTTTCTTTTCTCTTATTTGATTTTGTTAGAAAATTTTGATATTAAAATTAAATTATCTCTAATAATTTAAACTTTAATAAATTATGATTAACATGATAATTCAAACCTCACAATTACCTTGCTAATTAAAATTAAAACACACACAGAAATGAATTCATTTGACATAGCAAGGGTTGGAAAGGTATACATGTTTCATATATTTGCATTTTTATTGATTTGCATTTAGGAGTTGGCAGTTCTGAAACTTATCATGCAAAGCTACTAGAAGAGCATGATTGATGTGAGTCCTACAAATAAGGTTCACTCATTTAACAGAAGTGTCGCAGTTATAGGACTCGGTACGCACATGGAATGAGATTCTTCAAGGAATATTATTTAATTGAAACCAAATTGGTTCTATCACAGGAGTGTTAGATAGATATAAATGTTATTTCATTAATTGCCCTGTGGAAATTTGGATGGGTGGACTCAAAGACCTGTGGAAATTTAGATGGGTGGACTCAAAGACGTATGGAGCATAGGGTGGCAAATTACGATACGATATAAGCAAGTTTGGATTGACTTTAAATGGGTTCAGATTATAAACTGATTGACACGATTAATCCATTTACTTAATTATGTCAGATTGGGATTGAGGGGTTCAACCCATTTATGACCCGTTTAACTCAACATGCTATAATCGTGAATATAACATATGTAATATGTTATCTGTTTAAATCCAATTACTATGGATAGTTAAGTCATTTCAACATAAACCTTGCCTATGCTTTATGATTTTTTTTTCTTATTTTGATTAATTGGGTTAAATGTGACAATTTATTATTATTATTTATTATTTGATTAAATATTAAATATCTCGTTTTGATAAACAGGTTATATAAATGGGTTAACACGTTACCCATTTAATAAATGGGTTGGGTTAGTGTTGAGGGTTCTTGATACGATTATTAAATGGGTTAAATTTGGGTTTACCTGTTTAGTATAATACCCTTACATTGACACGACACGATTATGACCCACGAACACAAATTGCCACCCTTAGTGGAGCGTGAGCCTTAAGATAGTCCATGGCTCGTAATTGTAGTATCGATTGCGATCGCGGTCTAATGTATTTGAGCAAATATTGATATAAATTGATCGAATCAATCAGTTCATGAAGATATGTAACAGTATCAAACTCTTAAAAATAGGTTACGAACTCGCCTAACATATAAATAATATTACATATACTCACATGCATATATAATATCATATATAAATAAATAAATAAATAATATATATACATATATATATTTTATTCTGATAAACTATAGTAGGGTACTCGAATATGAACACACTCGTTTGGAGAGTTAGACGCTCTAGCACTAGACTACTAAATAATGCCTTTTATTCAGGAAAATTAGAGGAGGATATTTGAATACAAACACACTACATGGCATAATATGATATTAATTAATTGGAATAAAAATTGTTCCAAATCTATCATCATTGTCACTCAAATGCACACTTTTTTTTTTTTTTTTTTTTTTTTTTTTTTTTTTTTTTTTTTTAAGTTTGTAGATCACCCCACTCACCAGATGTTTTAATAGAATATAAAGATAGTTTCATAACTCACAAGTATCACACCATATACCTATATATTTATTATAAATAGGGTAAAGTGCAATAAACCCCCCTGAACTATACCCCAATGAGCACAAAACCCCTTTGAATTTTTAAAGTAGCATTTAACCCCCCTCAACTTAGGGGTTTGGTGGCAATTTACCCAATCCGACCACCGAAAAAAAATTTTGCTGTTAAACTGAGTCCCTAAATACTATTTTTAAATTAAATGACCATTCAACCCTTATCATACAGAAATACCATACTACCCTTATATTATACATATTGTTACCCATTCAACCCAAAATCCCAAAATCCCTAACTCTTCTCTATCCTCTTCACCTAATTTTCTCTCTCTTCTCTATCTCCATTGAAGACTAGAAGCAAAACTGTTCGTTTTACCAATCAAAATAAAGGAGTAGTAAAGAACCGTCTAAAAGTGAATTTCAAAGATTGAAGATTTGGGTGTATTTTGTTATCCCTTTATGTTGTGAATTGGCTTAATAGGAGAAAACGGAAACAGCAAGTGCAAGATTACCGAACGGCGGGTTATTGGTTGCATGCCCAACTTCTCGAACGGATCTCTCTAAACATCTTGGTTTTTTCCATTTCCCTTACACCAAACGAGAGTGGCATCTACACCAAACCGATATCAGCGTCCACACCATGAACTTCTGCAACAGCCTTGATCGAAACACCACGGCGATTTTTATGTCGTCGTGACAGAATATGAGCAGGTCATTTTTATGACCTGGTTCTCACCGTGGATGGTAGCGACCTTTGGGTTGCTACATGTTGGAGGATGGGGTCGCTAGTACTATAGCGACCCAGCAAGCTATGGAGGACATGGGTTCCTCTGTATTATATCTCTCTGTGTGTCCATCTCTCTCTACATTATATACACATATACAATATTGATATTTTGTATTTTGTATTTTTTTTTTATAGAGAATGAGTTCCTTTGTATCTTCATATATATGTATACATAGTTTAATTTTAGGTGTGCATGTGGCGCGCACACATATATTTATATATATACTGATGTGTTGTATTTTCTTTTACGAAGAATGAGTTCTATTGGTGAATCATCTTTGAGTATTCGAAAGGGTCCTTTCAAGAACTAGAGATGTTTTTGTTGTGAAAAGGTAGCCGTGTACATTTCTGATTCCAAAATAATACAGGTTTCCTTTTTCTAAATGCAGTGCAGGTGCTTATAAGTTTTGGGACTGTTGGGTTACTTCCTTGCACTATGTTATGAGTTTGAACTGTTAGTGTATCCCCGAGTTAATTTCAATCTATTAGGACTTTGAACATTTAGCATATCCCTGGGTTACTTTCAATCTGTTTGCTGTTGGTGACGCTATACAGGAATAAATCAATGCCCAGGAAAAAAAAGAATGTGAAATTTAGCCTCAAATCAAATTAATAAAGGTGATCAGTTGAAGATTTGCGCAATGTTTCTAGTTGAAGCTTCACGCTCTATAATTCATGATGCTGTTTTGACTGCCAATTATGACAGTTTGATTCTTCGTCACATATCATACATGTCCTTAACTTGATGGAGTGGGGATTTGAACTTGAGCTATCACACCACATCCTACTATTTTGTTAATCATGGCAACTGACCAAAAATGAGAATTTGACATAATTGAGCAATTAACCTGCACGTAGCACCTAACCAAAACTGGGAATTTAACCTAATTGAACAATTTACATGCACTTAGCTACTACACATATATTCTGCACATAACACCTGCACATATATACACCAACTAAGTAACTACTGCACTAATCTACTACTTATATATCCTATATTTATTACACTTAAGTATTGCACATATCATTCATCAAATTCACTTACCACCTGCACATGATACACACAAAGATACTGAACTTTTATTACATTACTAAACTTTTATTACATAACCAAATTAATCTTAATGTTTCCGTATCCTAGTCATCAATACTTAATTAACAGAACATTATCATTTGGTCATTTTTCTTGTCAACATAAACAATAAGACAAAAAAATAATTTAAAGGTCATTCATGTTAATAAAAGCCATTAGTTCAGTACCATCAACCACCAAAAAAACTGTAACCATCTTCACTACTAACAAGCATAGTCATTGTCCATCATTGACATGTGAAAGCATAAATTACACATGTTCAATATTTAAACAAGTTTTAGTAGCTACCTAAATAAGATAAATAATGAAACACACCTAGAAGATGAAGCCTGTGTTGATGCCAGCTGAGAAAATGTTATGTTTTGAACCTATTATGAACATACACATGTGAGTAGATTTGGAAAACACCAGCAAAGAACCATGTTTACCGGGAAAAAATAATAATTAAAGTGTACCTCCTAACTCTGATTTGAAGATACTGTAGTGGGAATTTTAGTTCCAGCAACTCTTCCTTTTTCACCCCTCCTTCCCCTTCCTCTCACTGGTTGTCCTTTTCCTCTTCTTATAATTGGTGGTCTACCTCCCTTTTTTGGTGGAGGTTTCTCAATTACCAAAGGTGCAGAAAGTTTACAAGCCCTTGAGTTATGACCTTTAACCTAGCACTTTGAACATTTCAGTTGCGGCTTCTGTAATACCCCTAGTTTTCAAAAGGATATAATTAGAATTTAAATTTTTATTTCTTGTGCATTTTTAATTGTTTACGTGGCTATGTGTTTATGTTGCTTCATGTTATATGTTTAAATGAATTAATTAATTAAATATTAGTGTGTGCTTAAGTGTTTTATTTAAATTAATTGTTGTAGGAGATTATTTGTTAAAAGATGATGTGTTGATTTAAATGTAATTTTAGTTGCTTGTTTAGATATGTGTTTTATTTTAATTTTAATTTAAAAAAAGAGTTGGATTTGGATAGTAGTTGTGGACCAAATAAATGGGTCACATGGACTACTTGGATGGACCTACATGGGTAAGGGTTATGACCCGGGGTTAGTGGAGGTTATTATTATTATTATTATTCTAACTAATAATGATAAGGAGGATTCAGTTATGTCTATATTTATATAAATATATACAATTATATTGTATTTATATGAATGGTTACATATATATGTAGATACGTAATATTATAGGGTAGTATTAGTATTATTATATAGTTGTATTATTTATTTTTATTTTTCTATTTTAGCCGACTTAGTATCTGGTCGGGATTAGGGTTTGAATACACCTATATATATTTATGTTTTGTCCGCCAAGGGTTTAGAACCCTAGTCACGTATCAGTGGAGGCAAGGGAAAATACAGAGAGGTTTGTGAGAAACTAAGAGGAACAGTTGGGAGTTTTGGCCGTAGATTGCAGGTCGGACCAAGGAGGAAGGAAGAGGGTTGCTTGTGGGTTGAACCAAGAGTAGTAGACGGCAGTTAAGGAGTTGCCAAAAAAATTAGGAAAACGACGTTAAGGTTTCAAAACTGAAATTAGAGGCAAATTCTATTTCTTGCTCTTTTCCTTTGACCTGTGTTCTGTGCATGCCTAGGTAGTCTTCAGGAAATAAACAGATATTAATATTGATTAAATATGCATGTTAATTCAGGTTTAAACTGTAATATATGTGTTGAATGATTGAAATTGATTTACTGTATAACTTGTTTTAATTCTGTTTTAAATTTCTTGTAACGATGCGTACTAGGTTTTATAATTTTCTGGATGAGTTGGGACATAGTTGGACCTCTAAGAACTTAAACTAAGACATTGCAGAAGGTTTTTAACATCATCGGATATGAAGACGATGACAGGAAGTAGGGACAGAGCCGGCTCCCAACCCTAAGTTTTTTGGCTACGGCTCTCTGTGAGAGAGAGAGCCGGCTCCATGGATTGAGGGAGCCAGCTTCCTAAGTCATAGAGCCAGCTCCCAAGGTAGGGGAGCCGGCTCCAATTGGTTGAGAGCTGGCTCTTTACTTTTGAGAGCTTGCTCTCTTGTTTTAATGTATTCTGGAGGTGGTTTTGGACACTGTTTGGTTTATTTAGGTTCCCAAACTGTTCTGGATTATTAATGAGGGTTCTAAATATTATTTCATGGTATATTAAAACCCTATAATGCAGGATTTATTCTATATGCTAATGATTTGAATAGTATGGAAGTTTAAATAATGTTGTATGCTGTTAACGGATAAAAATGATTTAATTGTTTTATTTTATTTTAGCAATTTAACGGACTGTGACATGATTTTTAAATCTTGTTTTGGATGAATAATAGGGTCATATACTTAGCAGACTTTATTTATGCTTATGTTGGATTTTAATTGATGAACTATTAAATCTTGTTCTGTCAATTACATGGATGATATGGATTGTATGCACCGGTATGAGACGGTGGCATACTAGGGACAGATTAGTTTAAAACACTAAGTCCTACCTATTCTGGAATAAGGAATGGATTAACTGTAAAGGTTAAGTCCTACCTATATTTCATGTCAGGTCAACTAAAACAGTTGAATGACATATTGGACGTTTGTTTTATATTCTGTAATAGGAAAAATATTATATATATATGATTATGGTACCGTGATATGAGCTTGAGTCTCAGTATCATGGTTAGGGTGCGTATATCACCTAGGATGGATAACTGGATATAGACACCTGGTCCCCTAGTAGGTCTTGGTATACATGCCCACTTTACGTGCGATTTGCATGTTACCTTCTATTCAGGTTAAGACAGACTTATAGACTAGTGAGCATTCTATAGTTTGTATCTATACATATATGGACTATTTAGCTATTGTTGGGGTTGTATAGGATGTATTTGCGTATCAGGTCTCTGTTTTGACTGTAGTAGAGTAGAACTTGTTTATGGGCCTAACCCAGCATTATTTTTCAGGTATTCGTCAAGAGTAGGAATTGTTCGTGCTGAGCAGGGATCATCTTCTTTACTCTTCTAGATTTATTAGATAGAAGTTTCTTTATGTTCTAGTGTTCTGATTTAAGTCATTTGTTCAGTTGAGATTTTCTAGGGGTCCATATAGTATGGATTCCTGAGTTGTATCAGTATGAAAGGATTGGTTGTACCAGAATATTTTCTTATTTATAAAAATTAATTCTGAGGATTTCATTAATGGATTATCGTTTTAGTTTTCTTTCAACAATTTTATTTGTTTCTATTTATCATATTTGTATTTTGTGTTCGTTTCTTACCATTTATTTTTTATATCCTCGGGTATTCGGGTGTGGGCCTGGCCAGCCCGCATATGAAAATCTGGGGGTATCACAGTTGGTATCAGAGCACTCCATATTCAAGTGTCATAAGGAGTGTCTTTCGGTATAGGACTTCCGCGTTGTGTCCCTTAAAACTTAGAGCCCATATTAGGATTCGTTGTACTCTATTTACGGTTCGTTAGAAGGAGCTGATGTCAATTATATTCCATAATTATGGAATGGTTGACACTAGGAGGAGGATGGGGTCCAAGCGAAAGTGATAAAGACCTAAAGGAGTAAAGGAGTACGTTATCGATTTCTTTGCCAGAAGGCTGAGTTAGGGATCTAAGGATTAGTTCTGGTTGGCACTATTTTAAGATATAAGCCAATAAAAGAATTAGGTGTACATGTTTGGTCACCGCATATCGGGGCCAACACGACTTTAGTTGTTCTAAAAAAGGAGACATGCGAGGAGTAGGGTCCAAAGAGGATCCTATTGCAGGAGATTTCAGTGTATCCAAGAAAGGGGGTACTAAATCTTGAAGACGAAGGATCGCTCAAGGGTGATCTTATTTACTTGTAATATAACAAATAATATTAGTAGAATATGGGGTTGATTAATCTACAAATAGTTAAGCTTTCGTATTATCTTTAAAAAAGATAAAAATATACTCTTCTGGAGTTTGGGGATTTGATGGAGTTCTTGTCAGCATGAAATATGTGATTTTGTATCATGTCCAGGAGAGCATTGGTATTAGGTTGTGACATTCTAAGTTGCTTTATAAAGTCACGTTAGACGGTTTGCATTCCGTATATAAGGAGGATGAGGGTTAAGGTTTTGGTATTTGCTAATGCAAATGGATATTTTTTTTTTTTTTTTTTTTTTTTTTTTTTTTTTTTTTTTAAGCAATGTTTAAAGGATATGTTTTGGGGTTGGATGATTGCTTATGAAACTATAAAAGGATCTTTTGTGAAATAATTTTGCAAGTTGTTTTCAAATGAGACATTCTTTTCTATAAAGAATAATGTCTTGAGTAAGATTGTATTTTGTTTTATTGTATGTCATACGTGTTTATTTTCGTTAATTATTTGGGATTTGGTATGTGGGTTAGTTGGGGACACCAGTGTGTGATTAGCTAACTATTGTTTTGGAGTTATAATGCTAAATTATGCTAGGATTGTGAGCAATTGGTAATAAGATTTGGTAGATATACATAAATGTAGCCAATCTATTGGACCTGGATATACGTTATTATAGTATGCTTTCAGGATGGGATAGTTAAACCATCAGTATAAGTCAAATAATCTAGTATGATTAGTTTGATATACTTAAATGCCATGATGATTTATTGGAGGTGTTGACTTTGTTGAACGTCTTCTTGGAAATCTCAAAAGTTGTTCCCAAGTCAGAAAGAGGATTTAGCACTGGTTTAGGTACTTATTGGGATAATGCCAAGTGAGGATAGTAGACTAACTAAATCTTCATCATTCTATGCTTAATTAAGAATCTTATTCACAAGGGTGTGTCATTAAGATGAGTTGCCGGTGTTACACACGGAAAAGGAAACTAAGTCTTTTACAATTGCATAAATAATATATAATTTTTTTTTCTTTTTTTATGTCACAATTTGCAACAATTAGCTGTTGCTAGGAAATTGATGACCTATTTGAAGGATGGAAAGGTTCCATATTCTTTTGAAGCAAGACAAAGAAGTCAGATTGACACTTACTTGTGTTAAAAAAACCAGGTGTGTCAAGATAGGATGGGGAGACTGATCACCTATATATAAGGAAGAGGTACACGGTGTGTGTGGAAAAGTCATAGTTAGTTGACTTTCGATGAATAGAATTACCGGTTGATTTTTATTATCGGTGAGTTCATCACGGATCAGCGGTGCATGGATTTGGTTACAGAATTAGCTTTTGATAATGCTCCAAATAAAACAATGGGTGCAGATGGAAGCTGGTGGTACCAGACTAATGGTACTTTCGGTATACAAATTGGAAGGAGGATGTAAGGACTAAGGTTGACAACACTTAATTCTTTATTCATCCGGGTGGAAATATGATGCTTTACAGTATGAAGCAGATGTTTAGAGGACAGGCAGGAGGAGAGACATAGTGATTTTGTCTCCAAGTCTAATATTTATTAGATAATTGTGATGGACCATCAGAGATGACTAGATCTTTGCAGCCATTTCCTATACTGAAGTGGAAATGACAGAGCATTTTCCACGGATTTAGTTGACAGACTACTGATTTTTCACAAGGGTCAGGATTCTGGTTGGGACATTGGTTGACTGATAAATTAAGTCAGTTTCAAACTGGTAAGATATCAGTTCATATAAATAACTCGGATCACGAGACAGCTTAGATGGATAGAAGTGGTGATTCACACTTTGCATTAAGTTTTGTCTGGTGGAAGTAAATATGGAAGTGGATACTCTTAACAAGCGATGTGGTAATTAAACCTTTGGGTAGTTGTTGAGAAATTAGTTAAATGTATAACATGTGTAATAATAACACTTGCTATTACCCAAGTAATTGAAGAGGTCAACTTAAAATGTCAAGGCTGACCTGAAGGCGGTGTTGTCTTACTCAGATCGAGTTTAAGGTACTGAAGAGGTTTAGTAGATTTTGTAACTAATGTTACGGAGGTCAGAGTGCCTAAAATGTAAAATTTAAATAATTTTACGGTGCACTTAGATGGTTATGTGTTACATCGGGACATCTAATGTTAGTTTTGGTGCGCCGGTATGGATAGGGACATGTACAAAACTGTCTATAAGATTAACACCTGGTAGAAAGGTGGAAAATTGATAATCGGATATCATTGAAGATTTTTGCCACTTCCTTTTTCAAATTGGGAGTAGAACTAATCAGGACTGGAAGGTCGGTAAAAATTATCGACATTGATTTGGCATTTTTTATTTCATATGGGATTAGAGTGCTGGATTAAGTACGTTTGTTTATTAACATTAATTAGGGTAATGTTCACTTTGGAGCTTCATATCAGTTTTACATTGCACTAATAGTAGTGTTATAGCATGTAGATGTCTATTATAATGGATGAAAGTTGCTATTTAGAAGGAGCTTTATGAGGATTTTGGAGCAGCAGTTTTGTTTCATATCTCTAAACGGAGGATTTGATTGAGAATATAAATATGATTATGGAGGATATGCTTGGGATATATAACCTTGGTTTTCATGGTTAATTGGACGTGTTTACTTCACTTTTCTAATTTTTGTCTGTCATATTGTTGGCACAAAGAGGGTAGTCTGACAATGTTTGAGGTTTTGTATATTATATAGTGTGGACCTCTTACCTGTTGGTTTAAACTGACATTGAGGGTTGTATAATATGACCTTGACTTCATTAAAGGATACATCGGAGAGAAATACTCTCCTTTGTAATGAGTTACGCGCGGTTTGGAGGCAGCAGTAAGAAGTTGTAGATAGTTGAACTCGCCCACTAGAGTTTTTTTATCAGGAAATGGTTGCTTGGGATGTATTCCATATGGGAATCAATGTGCTTTTTGGAGGAAGGTCAGTTTTTACGTATTCAATTGACTTTTCACGGATTGTGTTTTTTTAAATTGAGGCAGTAGCCTATCGATTAGCATTACCAACTTGTTTGCACTGGATGCATAGGAATTTTGTGCATATATCCTATAAAACTTGGAAGAATATGGATATACCTAATATGAAATTGGGTAAGGATGAGTAGTTGTTAAATACAATCTACGTGTAGTATATTTTTTTGTGTTTCTTCAATATAGGAACACCAAATTTTCTTTGAGGGTTTGGGAATTAGTGGAGCCCATGCATAGAGGCAGAATCCACAACGGAACGGAAATGAATTTTAACAAAAATAATTCAGAGTTTTGTGAATTCTGAGGACAGAATTCCTTTTGTTAGGGGGAAGAATGTAATATCCCTAATTTTTAAAAGGATATAATTGGAATTTAAATTTTTATTTCTTGTGCATTTTTAATTGTTTAAGTGGCTTCATGTTATATGTTTAAATGAATTAATTGATTAAATATAAGTGTGTGCTTAAGTGTTTTTTTAAAATTAATTGTTGTAGGAGATTATTTGTTAAAAGATGATGTGTTGATTTAAATGTAATTTTAGCTCCTTGTTTAGATATGTGTTTTATTTTAATTTTAATTTAAAAAAAGAGTTGGATTTGGATAGTAGTTATGGACCAAATAAATGGATCACATGGACTACTTGGATGGACCTACATGGGTAAGGGTTATGACCCAGGGGTAGTAGAGGTTATTATTATTATTATTATTATTCTAACTAATAATGATAAGGAGGATTCAGTTATATCTATATTTATATAAATATATATATAATTATATTGTATTTATATAAATGGTTACATATATATGTACATACGTAATATTACAGGGTAGTATTAATATTATTATATAGCTGTATTATTTATTTTTCTTTTTCTATTTTAGCCAACCTAGTATTTGGTCGGGATTAGGGTTTGAATAAGCCTATATATATTTATGTTTTGTCTGCCAAGGGTTTAGAACCTTAGTCACGTATCAGTGGAGGCAAGGGAAAATATAGAGAGGTTTAATAGAAACTGAGAGGAACAGTTGGGAGTTTTGGCCGTAGATTGTAGGTCGGACCAAGGAGGAAGGAAGAGTGTTGCTTGTGGGTTGAACCAGGAGCAGTAAATGGTAGTTAAGGAGTTGTCAAAAAAATTACGAAGACGATGTTAAGGTTTCAAAACTGAAATCGGAGGCAAATTCTATTTCTTGCTTTTTTCCTTTGACCTGTGCTGTGTGCATGCCTAGGTAGTCTCCAGGAAATAAATGGATATTAATATTGATTAATTATGCATGTTAATTCAGGTTTTAAACTGTAATATATGTGTTGAATGATTGAAATTGATTTACTGTATTACTTGTTTCAATTCTGTTTTAAATTTCTTGTAACGATGCATACTGGGTTTTATAATTTTCTAGATGAGTTGGGACATAGTTGGACCTGTAGGAACTTAAACTAAGACATTACAGAGGGTTTTTAACATCGTCGGAGATGAAGACGATAATAGGAAGCAGGGACAGAGCCGGCTCCCAAGGGAATGGAGTCGGCTCCCTAAGTTTTTTAGCCACGGCTCTCTGTGAGAGACAGAGCCGGCTCCACGGACTGAGGAAGCCGGCTTCCTAAGTCATAGAGCCAGCTTCCAAGGTAGGGGAGCAGGCTCCCTAAGTTTTTTGGCCAAGGCTCTCCGTGAGAGAGAGAGCCGGCTTCATTGATTGAGGAAGCTGGCTCCCTAAGTCACAGAGCCGGCTCCCAAGGTAGGGGAGCCGGCTCCCATTGGTTGAGAGCTAGTTCTCAACTTTTGAGAGCTTGCTCTTTTATTTTAATGTATTCTGGAGGTGGTTTTGGACACTGTTTTGTTGATTTAGGTTCCCGAACTGTTCTGGATTATTAATGAGGGCTCCAAATATTATTTTATGCTATATTAAAACCCTATAATGTAGGGTTTAATCTATATGCTAATGATTTGAACAGTATGGAAGTCTAAATAATGTTGCATACTGTTAACGGATAAAAAGGATTTAATTGCTTTATTTTATTTTAGCAATTTAATGGACTATGACATGATTTTTAAATCTTGTTTTGGATGTATAATAGAGTCATGTACTTAGCAGACTTTATTTATGCTTATGTTGGATTTTAATTGATGAACTATTAAATGTTATTCTGTCAATTACATGGATGTTATGGATTGTATGCACCGGTATGGGATGGTGGCATACTAGGGATGGATTAGTTCAAAATACTAAGTCTTACCTATTCTAGAATAAGGATTGGATTAACTGTAAAGGTTAAGTCCTACCTATATTCATATCAGGTCAACTAAAACAGTTGAATGACATATTTGATGTTTGTTTTATATTATGTAATAGGAAGGATATTATATATATATGATTATGGTACCGTGATATGAGCTTAAGTCTCAGGATCATAGTTAGGGTGCGTTATGCCTAGGATGGATAAATGGACATAGACACCTGGTCCCCTGGTAGGTCTAGGTATCATGCCCACTTTACGTGCAATTTGTATGTTACATTCTATTCAGGTTGAGACAGACTTATGGACTAGCGAGCATTCTATAGTTTGTATTTATACATATATGGACTATTTAGCTATTGTTGGGGTTGTCTAGGATGTATTTGCGTATCAGGTCTCTGCTTGGACTGTAGTAGAGTAGAACTTGTTTGTGGGCCTAGCCCACCATTATTTTTTAGGTATTCGTCTGGAGTAGGAATTGTTAGTGCTGAGTAGGTATCATCTACTTCACTCTTCCGGATTAATTAGATAGAAGTGTCTTCATGTTCCAGTGTTCTGATTTAAGTCACTTGTTCAGTTGAGATTTTTTAAGGGTCCACATAGTATGGATTCCCAAGTTATATCAGTATGGAAGGATTGGTTGTACCATAATATTTTCTTATTTATAAAAATTTATTCTGAGGATTTCATTAACGGATTATCGTTTTAGTTTTCTTTCAATAATTTTATTTATTTTTATTTATCATTGCTGGTGCTTCCGTCGCACTACACCACAAGCTTGAGAGAATGCATTAAGGCGAGGGCCAAGTTTTACATTTATAAAAGCCACTACTACCTTCACTAAAAATATAGTTAGGGTGATTAGGGAACGTCCCAAGGGATTGGAGTCGAATTTGGTTGTGAAATCACAATTAGGGTTAGTAGGTTGAGTGATCAAACAAATAGTTGGTTGGTTGATTAAACTAGAGAGCAAATTAAACTAAATAACTAAATGCAACAGAGAGTAAGTAAGAGAGAGAGAGATCTTGGGGTTTAGAGGTCACCACCAAACAATAATTTTCTACACCCTTAACAAGTGACTAATGAGGGAAATGTGTGTTGCAATATTGATGTGTGTGTGTGTTTGGTTGATGCAACTAGTAAGGGTGACGAATTAAGTATACATTGTCTAATCAACATGTGAAAAACACAATATATCTAACAATTAAGTATATATTGTCTAAATGGCATGTGAAAAGCACAATATAATCTAGCAAGTCATTAATCATTTTATTAAGCTCACAAGCCAAATACACCATAAGGTTAGAGACATATGATACTTGCATTCAAAAGTATGGAACATCAAACAACAAACATGTATTGTCCTCCCATCTAACAACTATGCTACCATTACATTACGATTAAGCTAATGACATGAAATTAAACTAATTAAGCTAAGGGGGAGGCACAATCCATCAAGAAATGAGCATGAACCATCAAGAAAATTACAAGAGCATTCCATTAAGCACTATGTTTTGACAATCTCTAGATCTATGGCATTAATACACATAGACATGCATCAATAACACAAGAAATAGAGACAAACACATGAACATCTATTCTAGTATACATAGACATATGGATAGAATGAAATGATCAATGGAAGCATTAAACCACATAAATTATTGAATAAACAAGATCTATATATATAAAAGTGCCAAAACATGCATTACAACACTAATCCCTCAATAATACACAAAATCAAGATGTAGAAAGCATGCTTGGGGCTATCTCTATGTGATGACCCTGGTTTTTAGGCCAGCTTGTCCTGTGATGAACCGTAAGGATGATCCGATAACGAATCCGAATGCGGAAGCGAAAACAGAAAACAAGACTCTAAGAAGTCAAAGTGACCTTCAATGAGGTCGTGGAACTCAACAAGAACTGATGCGGAAGCAAAAGATCAAAAATATGACAAATAAGCCCCCAGGGGCAAAATAGTCATTTCTAAAAAATTGTAGATTCGGGTGCCACCGAGCACACTACTGGAAAGACAACGAAAAACTAATCAAGATGGACTCAAGAATCACATGACTTGGAGTCCGGACGAAGGAGAAACGGCATGACGAAGAAAAACGAGCACTTAAGGCAAAAAGGATAAACTAGTAATTATCCAGGAAGAACTGGGTACAACTGAGCACACCGTTGGAAAGACAGCAAAAAATTAGTCAAGTTCAAAAAAAAAATTCACTTAAATCGGAGTCCGGACGAAGGAGAAAAGCCCAAAAGAAGAGTTGACGTCGCGGTGGCCCGACGAGGGGGCCATGACAGCCCCCCATGCGCGCCCATGCACGCCGCGCGCGCGCTGAGTGCGCCATGGCTGGCAGCAGCAGCCCAAAAGCTGCTATGTGTTTATTTTTCAGAAAAATCCAGAACAAAGGTTGAATTTGTAGGCCTAAATGAATTTTTTTGCAAAAACACAAAGAAGAAACCCCCCTCAAAATTTAGTTTTCTACATGACTTGCGAGAGAATTAAAAAAAACGCAATGTAGAATGCCCGAAATGCCCCTCCATGAAAACTGGTCATGGAGGTCCAAAAAGCTGCTATTTTGAAAAACTGAGAACTGAACTTCGTAAGTGATTTCCGATATCAAGATGACATTTTCTGAAAAAACACGGAAAAGAAACCCCCCCTAAAATCATGTTTTCTATTCAACAATGTTAAAAGAAGAAAATAAAACTACAATGAAAAGTTTATAATGCCCCTAGATCAGAATATGCAAAAAAAGTGCGAAATGAATTCACAAGAGGCTCAAAACACAAACGATGAGGTTTTGCCCGGAAACGACTATGCACACAAACGTAACTTACCTATTTAGATGCGCTACAATGGTCCATGGCTTAAAAATATAGCCGATGCAAAATCCGACCCCCCAACGGGCAAAAAGGAAAGAATGGAACTTGGAATGAAAACTTGAAATCCAAAAATACAAAACGGGATCAAATGACCGTTTGACCCTTGGCCACACTTCATACAAGATTAATAAGACCTTATGAAAGAATGAAAATGGAATTCCCACACCCGATGCAACCATGGTGAAGCAATGACTTGCGATTTTTCAAGGTTTTCATAACATTTCATGAAGTTAAAATGTTACATAGAATACAATATACATGTCATTGGCCTCCGGCCTCATCTTATACATATCAAATATATTGAAAGAAGTGTGCTTAAGTACACATTACATACATGGAATCAAATATACATATTTTGACATATAAGTCTACAAAATGACATTTCATGCTAACATTTGCATGAAATGGAAACTTGAAAGCTACATGACATCCAAGGAATGCTAGGCTTCACGAACCAAGTCTTCATACCTGAAATATGCCCCAGTATCATAGGGGTGAGTAACATAAAGCTACTCGTAGGAGATGAGCATGCATCGACCTAGCATTTTACAAATTTATCACCTTAAGGTGAAACATGTTAAAGGGGCTTATGCCACCTAACGTCTATGTCCAAATGAGACTCGGGGAGCATCCTAAGCTACCTTAGAGTATAAGCAACAAGAATCATGATATACATACGTGTATGAAACGAATCATAGTTGGGATAATCTAAAAACACGACAAGTTGAATGCTTGAGCATAGATTAACATGAATTGCATTTTCAATACCATTGAACTAGGTCTAGAGTAATCCATATAACATAACAAAAGCATATTTGAATACAAGTTAACAAGAATCACATTATCCATGAAATTCAACAGCAAAAGAGCATGTTATACAATGCAATAAGGTATAAGTTCTTAAAGCCATCAACTTAGAATCTAAAGCACAAAATAACAGTAGTGGTTCATGCCACCTAACGTCTATGTTATAAATGAATCAATAGGATCAATCCTAAGCTTTATTAAAACGTCAAAACACGATTTTCAATATCAATGCAATTTAACCAACATTGGAACTTCCAATACAACGCATAAAGCACAATTTCGCAAAGTTAACATCCTGTAACTTAAAATGAAACGACAAATAAGAAACAACAAGTTACAACATCATCTAGTTATCAACTTGAAAATAAAAAGCGAAATCAAACAAAGTGGATACTCGGACGTCACGCCGGATCAGACCGACAACATAGTTACTTTAGGGTTACTAGCCTATGGGTAACCTCCCTATGTGTGCACTAGACTATATATAGAGGGACTATCCCCCGTACTAGAACCACGTCCTAGCTATAGTCAAACAACGACATCCCCAAGTTTCCAAAATCAACAAGTTTGTGAACAAAAATTTGTGAACAAAAAATATTTAAAATAATAAAATATGAACAACGGAAGAAACAGCGTCAAAAACTGAGTCCTGAGCAGAAAGTTATGCCCAAAACAAGTTTGGCGAAAACCGGAGCCAGAAACCTTGAAACTGGAAAACATCGACCAAGAGGAAATTCCAAGAGTACACAACTCGATGAAATATGAAAATGAATCCCGTACGAGGATCCAGGCTCAAAACAAGACATTTTGCAATAACTTTCATTAATTGTACAATGGCCCCTCCAAAAAGTGAAAACTGCACTTATGGCCCAAAATGAAAATATCTTCCAAAAATATTTTCTTAAAACCCCTGAAATAAAATATCTTCAAAAGATATTTATGAAAAACACCCCAAAAAAAGAAAATAATTTCAAAGAACTCTGCATCCATGCCTCTATGGACACCGGGAGCAACTAGAGTACTTTCTTGCAAAAGTAACGGTACGTATTTCGTGGAAACCACTCAAGATGAAGGCACATGAAGTCAAAAACCAACTCTGAGCATGAGAAGTGAGGTTGTGCCAAAAACTGACAAACGGAGATAAGACAGAATAAAAGGACGAAATAGCGCATAGTGTCGAAAAAAGAAAAATATGAAAATGACTCAGTCCTTAAAGGAAGTTGTCAATCCACGGAAAAGAGTCTCAGGAACCAATTCTGAGCACTCGAGATGACACTAAGCGACACGAAACAGAGCTCAGAAAAGAAAATTAAACGAAAAAAATTCATTCGTAAAATTTCAGGAAAAAGGAAAGGAAGGCAAATGACCGGGTCATTACACTCTAGCCCCAAGGGGATGTCTAACCACTCATGGTAGTGCTTTACCGACCCTCAAGGGCTAACTCCATGGTAGAGATTTGCTCCTTGGTTGATGAAGAGTCTCCAATGATGTCTCTTTCCTCCTCCTCCTCTAGACTTGCTCTCCAAGAGTTCTTACAAGGTATGATATGATATGATGTGATATGACAAAAAAAGTAATCCTTATCCTTATATAGGTAGGTCAAATGACACCCAAAATGAGCTGGGGTCGTACAACAAATATTCCCCAACGATTGGATAAAGGACAACTTTTTCTTAGCTGGAAATTTAACTTTTTCACACTGGAGGAAGTTCGATCGATTAAACCTTAGACTTGGATCGATTAAACATGGCTAAGATTTATCGAACTGAAGTTGGATCGATCTTCAATGGCAGCGCTTTTTGGATAAAAACAAATCTGAGATATTTTGGAGATATTTTTGGAAAAAGACAAAAGTGGTTGGTAGGGTGGTACAACTAGATAAGATCAATCATTTGGATAGGGACAAGGTAGTTCGATCGATCGAAGAATGATGTTGGATCGATTAAACTTTTGAGATCTCTGAAAATGTCATCATGGCTCTGATCCATCTAGAAGTGCTGAGATCGATCATGTTGGATCGATCGAACTTTGATCTGAGATCGATCGAAGATGTTGATTTCCACCTTTTTTTTTTTTTTTTCCTTTTGCTTCCTTTTGACTCCTTTCTTTGATTCATCCTAGAATTGCTTCATTTCTGCTCTTATTTGGCTGAGTTAGTTTATTTTCAGGATAAGTGCCTGAAAATGGAAATAATACGAAATCAATCTAAAACGGTAAAGTAAGATAGATAAAGGTACTAGAATGCCTAAGCTTAAGGGGTTTAAATACACACTTTTCAGCGCTCATCACACCTCCAAACTTAAATATTGCTAGTCCCTAGCAATGAACTAGAAAGTAAAGGAACGAAATGAATAACTAAACAACTATGAACTAGAAAATAATAAATGGATAACGCCACTTTCGTAGGGAACACGATTGCACTTAACACATGCAACAAGCCTTTTAAACCCTTAGGTTACCCCTAATGGACGAGTGAAGTCTCGTGAAGGTTTCGAGAAATGATACCCACAAACATTAAGCTCATTCTTTTAAAAGAGGCACCAATATTGCAAACAAGCATTGGGAGAAAATTACCTCAAGTATGCAATTTTCAAAGATTTCTAAGCAATCTCCTAAAATTTCAACATCAAGCATGCAAGTATAGTCCTCCACACATCAAGAAAATGATCATTCAAATCAAAACAACTAATAGAATCCTTTTTGAGTGGACTGGCATCAAATATGTTGCTATCGTAGCCAACTAAAGAGTTAATCACATCTGTACCCTCAAACTAGCACACAAATTTAGTTCTATCTTTGATCCTTTTATTAAAACTTTATTCATCTAGGTGCGATTACTCTTTTCACTCGATTTTTTTTTTTAAAGGATCAAAGATGGAAGCATGGTGCAATGTGTTGATCTATTAAGCTTTCTAGCGATTCATAAGGTCGAGCATTAGGTTAATGACTCCCAATCCAGACGGCTTTAGGGCATTAGGCATTCAAACACCCCTACAGACTTACAAGCTTAAATCAACTAGGCTATAAATCAAGACAGCCTCCATCTAATCATTTCCCACTTCTCACCTTTTGGGAGAAGTCCTCACTTTTTATTGCTTTTGATTTTGCCTTTTTTTTTTTTTTTTTAAATTCAATTATTAACCTAAAGTTTGGGCCCTTCACCTTTCGGCGCGAGAAGTTCAATGCTTGATGAGGCTAGAATCCCGGCTACTTAGTGAAAAGGGGTTGTTATCCACCTTTATCAAGAATGAAAGCTTTCAATACACTACTAGCCTAATTGGGATATAACCAATTCAATAATCAACAAAGCATGTACCCCATAAATGAATGCTAATATGTGCCTGTGTTAGTGTAGAATCCTAGAGTGAATTTCAAAACAATCACAAAATCAAGATGTTGTGGACCATAAGTGCAAGCAAGATATCAATCTTTCAAAGAATTTACTCCTAAATGGCTTCCACAAGGCATACAAGGAGTATTGGACTCTCAAGTCAAGCAATTTTTAAATTTTAAGCAATATAGTCAAAAGATCAAAATCATCTCTAGATATGGACCAATCATAGAAAATTTCTCAAATACACAAGTCATGCTCAATTTTTGAATTTAAAAGTAAACACTGTAACATACACCATTACCCACAAACTTAAACGCTACAATGTCCTCAATGTGTAAAGAGAACAAAAGGAAAGAGTATACCGGTGTAATTAAGGCAAAGAATGGCTAGGACTGAAGTATCCAAAGTGGGTGGCATGGCCCCCCCAAACTTGGGATTAACTGTGGTCCTGAAATTTGGCACTCGGATAAATTCATCAGATAACAAAATTAGTGCATAGTGGACATGCAAGTGTAAATGAAATAAAACAGTGAGAGAGGTATAACGGTGGTCCTAAAAATCGGGTAGCACTCTCTCACTGTAGTCACTGTGATGTACCGGATGGAGTCAAACATACAGAGATAAGAATATAATAGATGACATCCATAGCAAAAACATATATAAAGAAAATAAAGTATAAAGTACATCAAAAGAGTAAAGCCGACATATCCGGTTGCAAATAATATACAGTGACAAAAATGAAGTATAGAAAAGATAGAAGAAACTGGGAATCTCAGGTGGACGAGGCAAGACGGGCAGGGCGAGCTCCGCGGATATCCCTAGATAAGTCTCGGAGTGTAGTAATGACATCCGTGCGGAATGTAGCAAAATCAACTCGGTGGGTTACAACATCGGCTCGAATGGCAGCAGTATCAGCTCTGATAGCAACCACTGCATCCTCAAGAGTTTGAAGACATTCTCCAAAGACGGGGGTCTGACTAGGAGCCTCAGGTACGAATGAATCAGAAGAAAGACCTGAGTTTACTCCTCCTCGTGTACTGGCGACCCAGCTAGAGAGTGGTGCTCCGCGTCATCTGCAGGTCGCTCTAAATCGATGTCTATGTGCTTGGCAGCTGGACCTACTGGTACATCATCCACTGCGGGGTCTGTTGCTGCTACCTCTGGCTCCTCAGCCTCTAGCTCTTCTGCAGCCACTACTGCGTGGTTCTACAGTCTGGTGATAATAGCATTGTAGCTCTTGTTCCAGTCCTTCTTCAAGAAGTGACAGGAACCTTTCTCAAGGTGCTCCCAAGGATGAAAAGGATAACGCTGATCAATCAATATCTGGGTGATGAGGTGGCCAAATGGGAGAGACTTAGCCCTTCCGGCCGTCTCCTTGCTGATATACTCATCGAAGAGCTTCCTCATCACACTCCAGATAAGCGCAGGGATAGATATCCAGTGGCCTGTATAAAATGCGTAGAGGGCTATCAGATAGTCTCTTTGCCGCTGAATCTTGTGCTCGGCCATATATATGTTCCGAAAGAGAATGGAATCAAAGAACCATAGGTCATATGGAAGAAAGGTACGGGTGGAGAAAGTCTCACCATTGGCAAGGTAACTTGTCAAGAAAACTGTTATGTCTGCATAAGATAGCCTATATAGCCTCGGATAACGCTCATGTAGCTTCGGAGAGCATCGGTGTAGACAATGGCATGATCGAGCTAGCATGTCCATAATAATAGTAATTTGATGGCCATCTATAGTAGTGACCAGCTCTGTCGTGGTACGCAGGGACGGTCGGAGGTTCTAGAAGAACATCCTACTAGCCGCGGGTAGACTGGCTCAGTAACTGGGGCAAAAATAGCTGCAAGGCCCCTCTGGATAATATCATGATAAGCTGATCGGGTCAATACCGATCTGGAGAAGAAATCTATGTCGAACACTGACTCATGGTCCACTTTCATATGTGCATATCTAGGAGCGGGCATGTCACGCTCTCGAGCTGGCTGAGGTGGCTGGTGTGTTGGAGGAGATGGAGATGGTGTAAACGTAGCCTGAGCCTGAGAAGGAGATGGAATATGATCAGCCTCAGCCTCATGAGAAGGTGACTAAGGTGGAGTAGGCTCTAATGGCTCCTCCTGTGCAGGGTCATGGTCATAAGAAGGACCGGCCTCTGAATCAAAAGTGTGCCTGCCCCGGCGGTGATAGTGACCGCGGGCTACAGTCTTGCTTTTAGTCATGGCCTAAATAATTTAAAACAAACTTGTAAGCGGAGTTAGTGCTAGAATAAAGAATTTAAAGCATAAAATAGAAACATGCATGTCAAATGAGATAAATAAAACAGATAGATGACATGAATCTATGCAAGTGACAGGATATGAAGCATGCTACATAATGTAAGTATGAAATGCATCCAACGTGGAATATCATAGGCATTGGGCATAGCATGAACATAATACATGATGAAGTGTGTGTATGAGATCTGTGAAGTTCGATTGATCACAAAAAATGTGAGATCGATCTCAAAACTTCGATTAATCTTAGAAATTGAAAAACTGAGTTCGATCGATCTCTCAAGATCGATCTGAGAAATAAGTTCGATTAATCGAACTATGCGATGTGAAAATCGAAAGGTCACAGATCTGTGATGTGGATGGCACGGGGCCTTCACGAACAGTGTCGTGGGCCCATCAACACAACATACAATCAATCCTACTCACTTTACAAAGCCCATACTCCCAAAATCAATTCAAAAATCAAAATATATACATATATATTCAAATCTATATACACACATATATATAACATGTTTTAAGCTTCATTAATGGTGGATTTCATCAGCAATATATCATGGATCTAGCATGTAAAGTACGAATACATAAAATAGAAGCTTAAATCACAAAGGGGATCTCGGATCTCACTTAAAATATGAGATAGGTGGAAATGAAATGCGAAGGGGTGAAATTTGAGAAGAGAGAGAGAGAGTAAAAGCTCATTGGATCTCGCCGGAGATGATGATGAAGATGGGTGCACAGTGGCAATGGGAATGAGGGACTGAGGGTTTAGAGGGTTGGATTGATCTAATGAATCGATCTTGAGACCCTCAGGTTCTATTTTTAAAACTTTTCCCGTCCAGTTCGATCGATCGAACTGAGATTTCAGATTGATCGAACTGTGATGATCTCTCTTCAAAGTATTTTTGAATTTTTGAAAAATTAAAAACTAAAATTAAAAATTAAAAATTAAAATTGAAAAATAGAAAATATTTTTCGATTTTTGAAAAATAAGAATAAAAATAAAATAAAATAAAATAAAATCTTTTTGGATTTTTGAAATAGAAATAAAAATATTTTTAGATTTTTAAAATTAAAAAGTCAAAGATGAATTTCCAGACTTGAGATCGATCTGAACAAGAGTTTGATCGATCAGACAGAGAGCAAAAATATGCAGGTTTTTGGTTCAAAAATTTGGTTAAGTGTTGGAACTTGCAGATCGATCCAATGATGAAGTTGGATCGATCGAAGACTTCAGATCGATCTTAAAATGTTTTCGATCAATGAGACAGAGAGCTGAAATATGCAGGTTGATGTAGGCTCAAAATTTTTCTAAGTGTTGGAACTCAAGATCGATCGAACTTTGAAGTTGGATCGATCTAAGGTCTTTTGATCGATCTGAGAATAAGTTCAAACGATGGGACAGAGAGGTGATTTGGATGCAGGTCAAAATTTTTTCTAAGTGTTGGATGTAGGTAGAAGTTTGATCGATCGAACTCTCATTTGAGATCGATCGAACTTATACAAAATGCTCAATCACAACATAGTCATGCAATCCTAACCACAGTTCCTAGCATTGCATATGAACCAAAAACAAGTATCTAGACTTCGCAAGAAATGAAATTTAAGATAGAAATGGGGGAGGAATAGGGTTTTGACACCCTACAAAATGTCGTGCTAGTCTTTAACATCTCTAGCAAGACGTCAGGCTCTTTTAACGCGGATAAAAGATCTTGTTATGCATCCCCTCCTTGTTGGGGTGATAGATGCTTTGATCTCCACCCAACAAATGGTTCTTTAAAGAACTTGTTGAATTTAGCTCAAAAGAAACTTTTGATCCCTTGTCAATGCAATCACAATATTTGGGCTTCCATGCCCTTTCAAAGTAAGAATTTGAAACAACACTTTGAGAATGTAAGGTTGAAGATGATCCCTTTGAAGTTTTGGTCTTACACAAAAGCTCACTTCCTTGACATTAAAGATCATAACATTTATCTACAACATTAACCTCTCCTTCATATTTGTCAAATGAATTGGGTGTGGGATTGAAGATATTCAACTTCACCTTCATGTGGCCAAATGAGATTTTTATTATCCCCATCCTACAATTGATGTTGGCATTAGCGGTTGCTAAGAAAGGACAAGGATAACGGGAATTTGGCTTTTAGGATTGGGGACCGGTTCCATGTCAATGACAACGAAATCAACTGGGAAGAAGAATTTGTCAATCTTTATCAATACATCCTTGATTATACCCCTAGGCTTCTTAATGGATCGGTCGGCAAGTTGTAAAACTACCGACGTCGGTTTCAATTCACCTAGGCCCAATTTGACATAAACCGAGTATGAAAGAAGGTTAACACTTGCTCCTAAGTCAAAAAGTGCCCGATTAATGATATGATCACCAATGATGCATGATGTAGTAGGTGAACTGGGGTCCTTAAACTTTGGTAGAGTGTTATGTTGCAAAATTGAGCTCACTTGCTCGATTAAAACCACTTTTCTTGGTGCTTGGCTCTTGTTTTTTTGTTTTTGGGTGCACAAGTCTTTCAAGAATTTGGCATAAGCTGGAATTTGCTTGATTGCATCCAAAAGTGGAAGGTTGACTTTCACTTGCCTAAACATTTCCATGATTTCATTGGTTTTTGCTTTTTGCTTGTCTTTTGAAATGGATCCTTTTAAGGCATCTGGAAAATAGGGCTTTTGGTTTAAAACTCTTTTCAAAATTTTTCTTTGAAGTCTCATCAACACAAGAAGTTTTTAAATCACTTTGTTTCAAATCATTTTTCAACAAAACCTTTTCAAATTCATTTTACAGCAAATCTTTCTTCAAATCATTTTCAAAATCATTGTTCAAATCACATTTTGAAGCTTTCTCATTCACAAGATCATGTATAAATGGGATGTGAAATTGGACGGGTGACAACTTGAGGTTGCATCGGTTCACTCTCTTCATTGAACTTTTCGACTTGATTGTCCATAATCCTACCACTCCGCAAGGTAGTCACCGCATTAACATGCTTAATGGTGTGGCCTTCCGATGAGGAATGGGTTTCCACAACACATTGTTGCTTAGGTGGGGCATTCATAGGCATCTTTTCCTTCTCTCTTGCATTAAGAGTGCTTACTATTTTCCCTACTTGGGTTTCTAGCTTCGCAATAGATTGAGAGTGGGAATGAAGCAATTGTGTGTTTGCCTCAAAAGTGCCAAAGCATTCAAAACTTTTTCTTCAAAGGCGGGACTTGTAGCATTTCCTTGGGAATAAGATTGGTTGGGAAAATGAGAGTTAGCAAATTGATTCCCTTGTATTGATAAGGTCTATAACCTTGGGATCCTTGGTTTTGAAGTGGAGGTGGAATGTACTTCCCTTGAAAACCGCCTTAGGAAGGGTTTGAGCCCTCTCCTTAGTTTTTCCAAGAGAAGTTCAGATGATTTCTCCAACTTGGATTATAATGAGTACCATAAGGATTGTTCCCTTGGTTCACAAAAGCTGCATTGACTTATTCATTAGGTTTATTTTGTACTTGTCTGTGAGGACAATGAGAAGTAGAATGAAGAATACTAGAACAAGTCATACATATTTCATTTGATGCACGATGAGAATGGTTAGGGAAGGAAGATACTTGGTTCATCGAGTTTTGGTTAATCAAAAATTGATCAAACATTTGAGATAAAAACTTCATTTCGGCGGCTATTTCATTTGAATGGTCAACTTGATGTAAGCCAACACTCTTCCTAGCTTGTGAATTTCTACTATTCTTGGATGATAATGTTCTATGCAAAGAATTTTCACTCATGCTCTCATAAAGACGCCACACGTCATCCTCATGCCTATTAATGTAAGAGCCACCCATGGAGGCATCAACCATGCCTTTGTAATTGTCTGATAAGCTCTTAAAGAAATATTGAACTAATTGCCATTTGGGCATGTTATGATGTGGACACTTCCTAAGAAATTCATTAAAGCGTTCCCATGCCTTATGAAACATTGCTCCATCCCCATGTGTGAATTCTCGAATTGAGGTTCGCATGGCATTGGTCTTAGTAACCGAATAGTACTTCTTCAAGAATTCCTATTGCATTTCTATCCAAGAAGTGATTGAAAAAGGCCTAAGATTGTTAAACCAATATTTTGCCTTGTCTTTTAAGGTAAATGGAAAAAGTTTGACTTTTAAGACCTCTTCCGGCATGTCCGTATATTTTACGGTGGAATGTACTTCTAGAAACTCATCCAAATGCTTGTAAGGTTCTTCACTTGGAAGTCCATGATAGTTAGGAAGCATTTGAATGGTTTGTGGCTTAATTTCATAGTGATGTGCTCTAAATGGTGGCAATTGAATGCATGTGGGTACATTGTATTCATTAGGCACATAGTGATCTCTTAAAGCAAGTGGAGGATTAGCAATTTGAGGTGCAACGTGGGCACCTTGATTTTGATTTCCTTGAATGATGGGAGGTTGTGGAACATACATTGGCCTTGGCATTCCAAATGTAACTTGGCCTTGTTGTTGTTATGGTTGGTGAATGAATGGCCTAGGCATGTCTAATGGTGCTTCAATGTTCTCATGATGCACATTTGGATAGAGGATACCTTGTTGGTCTATGTGACCAAGGTCCTTTACATGCTCTTCATTATGGCCTTCCATTGATGTAATGGATTGGGTAGAACTAGAACTTCCTCTTCCCTTAGGATTTCTCACTACGGATTCAAGATGCAAATTAAGAGGGATAAGAGTTGGTCTTAGTGATTTACGACCATACATGCACAATGTAAAAACACACAAACACAATGAATGAACAAACACTTCGACTTGACAATAATTCAATGAAACTTCCTCCACAAACACTTAACCCATACTCTTATGCTTTAACAATAATGATGCAAAGAACAATTAAGAATGCCTCCACGCGGGCTCACAATTTATCTAACAAATTAAAAACAAGCCTCCATGCGGGCCGACGATTTAACTAAGGGATTGAGTAAGAAAAAGCTCGCAAAGGTCTTTTAGCACTTCAACTCCAAATTTATGGCTTAGCTTAGCAATTTCTTTTAAAAAAATTTTAGCATTTTTCCTTGCTTACTTATCTCCTTTACTTGGATGCTCCTTTGCTTGCCTCCTAGCTCAATGCACTTTGTCAAAGATGAACAAACACAATGAGTAATCAAAAAGAAAAAAAATAAAAACAAAGTAAAAGCACGATCAAAAGAGTACTAATTCCTAATGAATTCCACAAATACGACGTTGCCTAATCCCCGGCAACGGTGCCAAAAACTGCTGGTGCTTCCGTCGCACTACACCACAAGCTTGAGAGAGTGCATTAAGGCGAGGGCCAAGTTTTACATTTATAAAAGCCACTACTACCTTCGCTAAAAATATAGTTAGGGTAAGTAGGGATTGTCCCAAGGGATTAGAGTCGAATTTGGTTGTGGAATCACAATTAGGGTTAGTAGGTCGAGTGATCAAACAAATAGTTGGTTAGTTGATTAAACTAGAGAGCAAATTAAACTAAATAACTAAATGCAATAGAGAGTAAGTAAGAGAGAGAGAGAAATCTTGGGGTTTAGAGGTCACCACCAAACAATACTTTTCTACACCCTTAACAAGTGACTAATGAGGGAAATGTGTTTTGTAATATTGATGTGTGTGTGTGTTTAGTTGATTCAACTAGCAAAGGTGACCAATTAAGTATACATTGTCCAATCAACATGTGAAAAGCACAATATATCTAACAATTAAGTATATATTGTCTAAATAGTATGTGAAAAGCACAATATATCTAGCAAGTCATTAATCATTTCATTAAGCTCACAAGCCAAATACACCACAAGGTTAGAGACATATGCTACTTGCATTCAAAAATATGGAACATCAAACAACAAGCATGGATTGTCCTCCCATCTAACAACTATGCTACCATTACGCTACAATTAAACTAATGACATGAAATTAAACTAATTAAGCTAAGGGGGAGGCACAATCCATTAAGAAATGAGCATGAACCATCAAGAAAATTACAAGAGCATTCCATTAAGCACTATGTTTTGACAATCTCTAGATCTATGGCATTAATACACATAGGCATGAGTCAATAACACAAGAAATAGAGACTAACACATGACCATCTATTCTAGTATACATAGACATATGGATAAAATGAAATGATCAATTGAAAGCATTAAACCACATAAATTATTGAATAAACAAGATATATATATATATATATATATATATATATATATATATATATAAGTACCAAAACAAGCATTACAACACTAATCCCTCAATAATACACAAAATTAAGATGTAGAAACCATGTTTGGGGCTAACTCTAGCCCCAAGAGGATGTCTAGCCACTCATGGTAGTGTTTCTCCAACCCTCAAGAGCTAACTCCATGATAGAGATTTGCTCCTTGGTTGATGAAGAGTCTCCAATGGTGTCTCTAGCCTCCTCCTCCTCTAGGCTTGCTCTCCAAGAGTTCTTCCAAGGTATGATATGATATGATGTGATATGATGTAAAAAGTAATCCTTATCCTTATATAGGGAGGTCAAATGACACCCAAAATGAACTGGGGTCGTACAACAAATATTCCCCAATGATTGGATAAAGGACAACTTTTTGTGAGCTGGAAATTTAACTTTTTCGTACTGGAGGAAGTTCCATCGATCAAACCTTAGACTTGGATCGATCGAACATGGCGATCGATCGAACTGAAGTTGGATCGATCCTCAATTGCGGCGCTTTTTGGATAAAAACAAATCTGAGATATTTTGGAGATATTTTTGGAAAAGGACAAAAGTGGTTGGTAGGGCGGTACAACTAGATAAGATCAATCATTTGGATAAGGACAAGGTAGTTCGATCGATCGAAGAATGATGTTGGATCGATCGAACTTTTGAGATCTCTGAAAATGTCATCATCGCTCTGATCCATCTAGAAGTGCTAAGATCGATCATGTTGGATCGATCGAACTTTGATCTGAGATCGATTGAAGATGTTGATTTCCACTTTTTTCTTCCTTTTGCTTCCTTTTGGCTCATTTCTTTGATTCATCCCAGAATTGCTTCATTTCTGCTCTTATTTGGCTAAGTTAGTTTATTTTCTGGATAAGTGCCTGAAAATAAAAATAATACGAAATCAATCTAAAACGGTAAAGTAAGATAGATAAAGGTACTAGAATGCTTAAGCTTAAGGGGTTTAAATACGCACTTTTCAGCGCTCATCAATCATATTTATATTCTGTGTTCGTTTCTTACCATTTATTTTTGATATCCTCGGGTATTCGGGTGTGGGCCTGGCCAACCCGCATTTGAAAATCTGGGGGTATCATAGCTTTAATCTGCTAAGCTTAGTTGAAGTACTGGGCTCATCATTTTTCTTGTTCCTAGCCTTCTTTGGCCTTCCAGTAGGTTTCCTAAAGGTTAGTGGAAGCAATGGGGTTGGAGGGTTGTGCTTTCAATAACTGTCTCATAGGGAAAGGATGTATTAAACCAGAATATGCCTTCAAGTATGTTTCCCTATAATAATATGGATCAACATATGACTCAGGCAGGTCTTTCCTTAAAAATGTGCATAATATAACATGCCTATAAGGTATACCAATCAAATTCCATATTTTGCAACTATAAGTTTTCTTCTCAAGATCATCTGCTTCGCCAATGCCAAAGCATTCAACATCGTACTTGTTATGACCAGCATAAAGAACCTTGCACATCCTTGCTTTCCTTTTCATATTGTTCAAATTCTTTTGAATTTCTAGACACAATAAACTATCTTTTGATTCCATCCATTCTCTTTTCTTTTGGAACCTCAACATTAAATGTCTTCTGATCCACTTCAACATGTATATGATTGGTTTGTCCCTTGCTTAAAGGATGACAACATTCCAACTCTCACACATATTATTGATCACCATATCACTTTTTGATTGATATGAGAATCTTGATTTTGACCATAATTCAGGTGGCACATTGTGAAGCCAGCTATAAGCTTTAACATTTAACACCTTGATATTCCTCATATGTACATCAAAATCAGCATCTGTGAAAGACCTTGCTGCTTCCCATAACTCATTTTTTTGTTGCTGCCCTTTGAACCTGAGTTTGAAGTTCTCATAAAGATACCTCACACAATATCTATGGTCTGACCCATCAATTATGTTCTTAAAAGTGTCTACCAGACCCTGCATTCACAAGAAAAATATTTTAATTCTAAACTAACAAAATTTTTAAACCATATATGAACTGAATAATGTTAAATATACTTACTTTTTGCCTATCAAATATGAATGTGATTTCTTGGTAAGGCCCTACAACATCCATGAGCTCTGACATAAACCAACTCCAAGAATCCCTTGTCTCACACTCAACCACAACAAAGGCAACTGGGAACATTTGTTCATTTCCATCAATAGATACAGCACTGAGAAGGTGACCCCCATATGGTCCCTTTAAGAAACAACCATCTACACCAATTAGTGGCCTACACCCTTTCTCACTGCAGCATAACATATAAAAACCCTTTGAAATTTTCTCACATTTTCTTCAGCTGTGGGCTTAGTTTGAATTTTAACTACACTGCCAGGGTTTGATGTAAATATCAAATGAGCATACTCCCTCATCTTTTCATATTGTTCTGCTTCATTTCCCTTAACAACATCTAAGCTTTTCTCTTTGCTTTTCTTACTTTATAGTCTGACACATCAATATCCAACTCACTTACAATAGTACACTTAAGTGTATTTGCTGGCATGCCTAGATTAAGTCTCACTTGCTCTAGCTACTTATTTGCTAAGTAGGTAGATGTGGCTTGTCCATTTGTATGAAACCAAAGGCAATTATGATGCTCTAGAACATATGTCTTTACTATTATGCAATCCTCATCATCTGGCTTGCTTGCAAATATCTTCCAACTACAACCCCCCTTATATACTACAGAAATCCCATCCCTATTATTTCTTTTGAACTTCAAATCAAACCTTTTCTTCACTGCTGTTTCTCTAAGTGTTAGTTTGAAATCTGCAGTTGTCCCAAATTTCATGCCCATAATTATTTCTTTTTCCCCCAAATCCTTTGAAGGAATAAATTCTTGGTGCTTAAGACCATTACCCTCATCATCTTCTAATCCACATGCACTTATCAACTATTCAATAGGAGCATAATCAGATTCAACCTGTGCAAAATCTATTTCAACTTGTGCATAATGATCAGTTGAAGTTGAGCCCTCATTTTCTGCACTATGTGTTGAAATTGGAATTTCTTTCCCTTACAGATTCAGCATAGGTGAAACAATGTATAACTTGACTAGGTTGCCTTCCCTCTGAGCTTCATAGTCATAAAACATCCTTAGTACGACTAAATCACATCTTACCTATCTGAAGCAGTGATTACCATTTAAGAATGGTACTTTATAAAACACTTCTTTGATATCCCCATATCCCAAATTATTTGCCATCTCTTGGATATCAGTATAAGTCATAAGGTCTAGGTCTACACTTTCAATGAAGGATGTAGCTTCTCCTATGTATGTTATATGGGGTGTTTTTGAAAAAACACCCCCATGATGAATCTCAATGCTGTAAAGGTGCATCTACAAAATTTGTACAAGATAGGCAAGTACTTTAAACATACTAAAGAAGTGAAAAGTGGGGAAAAACATAGTGACTTTAAAAGTGCATAAAGACAAACAATAACTTTGAAATGTAGGATAAGGTCAATGGTCACAAGTGCATTACAAGTGGACAGTTTTAAAAAAAAAAAAAAATCAAACTACATTCAGCATGACCACTCAATCGCAGGGTAACAAATTCAATAGCAACTCCACACTTCAATAATTGAAAAGGACCTAAAATAAATACACAACAAAGACCACTCAACCACAATCTAAACATACAAATGATTTTACTAGGGACCACTAATGACCAAGTTGCTGCCTACTAAAAGCATTATTGATGTCTGATGCAAAAAAGAACAAACTAGCTTTTGGTACAGAACCTTAAAAGTAGATGCTTTCAACACTATATAACAAAACATGAAAGACACTAAAAGTGACAACATATACAAATACACAATCAAATTTATGTCGCCCAAAACTTAGTAAATCACTACTCATTTTTTTTTTTTTTTTGTGCAATTTTTACTTAATATGTTTCAGTCGCTTAAATTTTTGAGAAAAAAATAAATAAAAATAATTTCTTTCACAGGTCATTCACAGGTGGAAAAAAAATCAAATTAAACCAAACAATTTTTACTTAACATACTAAACCCTAACATAGAACAATTTTCACAAAAACTTAGTAAATCACTACTCATTTTTTTTTGCAATTTTTACTTAATATATTTCAGTCGCTTAAGGTGAAAAAAAAAAATCAAATAAAACCAAACATCTTAGATTAACATACTAAACCCTAACATAGACAATTTTTAGAAAAACTTAATAAATCACTACTCATTTTTTTGCATATTAAATCAATATTAACAAACTAATGTGCTAATGTTTAGAGCTTTACTGAGTAACCCTTGAAGATCAAGACTGAAGATCGAACGAAAGCACAAATTTTTTCCTGATCAATAAAGTTTTTTCTCTCTGTATTCAATATATGAAGGTCTCTATTGATATTGTACTCCATAGATGGGGTGAATGAATGGTGGTAGGTGATAAAAGTGTCAGTTATAGTGATAAGGGTGAATGTGTGTCAACTATTCACTGCCTTCATAAATAAAAAGTGGGTCCCACATCAATTTAACCTAGTTTTATTACTTATATTGATGCGGCACCATTTTATTGCAGGGATAAAATGGTCTTTTACACATTTTCAATTATAGGATGTCACCGGCAAAACCTTCTCTGTCCTAAAACTTAACTAAACTCATAGTTTGGGGATGTTATTTGTAGTTGAGGGGGGTTTGCTGCACCTGGGGTATAGTTGAGAGGGGTTTATTGCACTTTATCCTTATAAATATATATGTTATGTATTTAGGGTTATTGATTAATTATATTTAGATAGTTTTTTATTGTTTATTTTTTATTTTTTATTTTTTTTATGATTATTATGATAGTGTCCGTTGGAATATATTTATTTTATTATTTGTTACATATTCTTTATTATCTTTACAAATATCTATATGAAATCCTTTTTAATTTTTTTCTTTCTTTTATTTTCTCTTATTTTATTTGTTTAGAAAAATTAAATATTAAAATTAAACTATCTCTAACAATTTAAACTTTAGTAAATTATGATTAACATGATAATTCAAACCTCGCCATTACTTTGCCAATTAAAATTAAAACACACGGCAATGAATTCATTTGACATGGCAATGGTGGGAAAGGTACGTATACCTGTTTCAAATATTTGCATTTTTATTGACTTGCATTTAGATGCAAAATTTCTGAAACTTATCATGCAAAGCTACGAGAGTTATTCACACACCTCGACTAATGGCATCACACATGTGGTTTACTAATATATATATATATATATATATATATATATATATATATATATATATATATCCGGCCTAATGAAGTTGAGTTGGTTATGAGTATAAGAAATTATAGGACGAAGTTAATAAAAATTAACGTGTTTGAATTGATTACATTGTTAGAGATTTTTGTCTCACATTGAACGTGAATGAAAATAAGTTGGGTTTATAAGGACATGTAGCCAAACACCAAATACTTTTCTCTTAAATAGACTTTAATTCTTCAAGTTCTACAAGTAAATTGACAACTATAAGAGCAAGTTTAATTTGTCAAGAGGGCGCTTTGGCTGTTTCTCAATCCACTAATTAACATTTAAAGCGTTAGTATTCCTTTTGAAGAGTGGACAGAGATGTGGTGTCATCACCATCCTTTCATGGCAACTTCCTTTGCATAACAATAGAAGTCCTTCCAAAGACTTCATTTTGGGGTAAGTCGATGCTATCTTTCCGTGTTCTCATCTCCAATAATGGTATCAAAACAAGCTAATTAATAATACTTTGAAAATTTTGAGTTAGACTAGTTTTTTTAATACTTTTTATACTTTTCATTTCAAAAGATTGCGAAGGACAAAATATCTATAAAAAAAATATATAGCATGAATTTCACCAAATCACCATCCTTTCATGGCAACTTCCTTTGCATAACAATAGAAGTCCTTCCAAAGACTTCATTTTGGGTGAGTCAATGCTATCTTTCCGTGTTCTCATCTTCATATATGAAAAAAAGAAAGATGAAAAATATAGTACAACAATCAGTCCTTCCCCTCAAAACTGAGGAAAGACAAAGCTAGATCTCATATATAATTCTTAATTACTTGATCCAGAGAGAGAAAGAGAGGCCCTCATGGGTTTGCAAAGGAAGCATCTGCAAATGGTGTTGCTATGGTGTTTAGTAGCAGTACTAGCACTAGCAACAACAAAAGCATCTCAAACAATTCGATCCGATTGTGATGAATATTGTGGGGATGTAAGCATTCCATACCCGTTTGGCACAAGCGAGGGCTGTTACTTCAATAAAGATTTTCTGATAACTTGTGACCACAGTGTCAACCCTCCCAAAGCACAGCTACTAAACAGCTCTACTGTCGAAGTCCTAAACATATCCATTGATGCTCATGAATTGCGCATCCATACTTTTATAGCTATTAGGTGTTATGACTCCCTGGGCCACACGACAGACGATAATATTTCCTATACTACTTTACCATTTTTCCCTTTTTCCTATACCCGAAACAAGTTCACTGCTGTTGGTTGTGACACCTTTGCCAACGCCATAGCTTTCCAAGGAGACGACCTTATAATGGCTGGGTGCTTGTCATTCTGTACTGATGAAAATAGTACAAGGGACGGGGTTTGCTCCGGTATAGGATGCTGCCAAAGCCTCATCCCAGAAGGGCTTTTGGTCTTTAATAGCAGCGTTGGAAGCTTATTTAACCACAGCAGGATATGGGACTTCAGTCCATGCAGTTATTCTTTCCTGGTGGAAGAAGATGCTTATAACTTCTCTACAGCCCATCTCAAGGATCTTCAATACAGAAGAGTTGTTCCCACTGTGCTGGACTGGGCAGTTGGCAATCTAACATGCGAAGAAGCTCAAAAGAACTCATCCAATTATGCATGTCCAAAGGAAAGTGTCTGCAATGAGTCCAGTAATGGTCCAGGGTATCGCTGCAACTGCCCTCAAGGTTACAGAGGAAACCCATATTTGCCTTTTCCCAATGGTTGCCAAGGTATTTTTGACAACTTTTTTCTTATGTTGCTCAAAACTTCTTTTGTTATCGTCATGCTTTAATTATCAGTTTGATCATTTTCAGATATTGATGAATGTACGGATTCAACCCTCAATAACTGCACCAATAGTTGTCATAACAAACTCGGCAGTTATAAGTGTTCGTGTCCAAAGTGGTATAAAGGGGACGGCAAAAGAGATGGAGAGGGCTGCACTATAGACCCATTATTATTGACAAAGGTGTCGCTCGGTAAGTCTGTATATATATTTTTACACACTAACAATAATTGCTTCCAACCTTATCAAGAGAGAGAGAGAACATTTCCTTACAGTCGGGGTCGCAAAAGATATATGGAATACCTGTCTTTTTGTAATTTTCAATACTCCCATGTTATGCATATAGGGCCCTGACCTTCCTTAGCTTTCGGTTGCAAACTAGGGCCTAGCTTCAGTTTGTTGTTAATAGAATTAAGTTTGGGTGAATTACACTGGCCTGTTCAATGTCTAAATAATTCTGACTTTCCTGGTTAGTTTTGTCAATTTATCAATGGCTTGAATTGACAATAATATTCATTGTACTTTTATTGTTTTTAAATAGAAAATATTCATAGGTTTATAAAACCAAAATAACGATGTTAGAACTGTTTGGGCCGGAAACCCCCAACTTTGATAGGTTGTAGCTAGTTTTGAGAAATGGCACTCTTCCAAATTTATCTTTTAAAATGCGTCTCTAGAACTTCTAACTCTTGTTTTTAAATTTATTTTTAGGACTTGTACAAAATAATAATCACTTGAAGTTATTATTGTTTTGGCTTCCAATAAATTTTTATTTATTTATTTTTTTTCTCCTAGTTGGTACTCTCACATACACATGCCTCCACGGAAGCTCGAACCCCTAACCTCTCTTTGAGAAGTAAGAGTTTAATACCGCTAGGCCACAGCCCGTTGGTCTTCTAATTTTTTCTTGCATGCACTAAGTAAATAGTTTCCAGCATAACCTAGTTATTATTGTTTTGGCTTCCAAAATTACGCAAAACAATTTGGTCTCTCTTTTTTACTTACCAAAAAAAAAAGATAAAACACAACGCAAAACAATTTGGTTCGTCAATTTGCATAACTGGCTAACGGCCGGGATGCTTAAATTAATCAAACAGTATTTAGTTTTAGTTTTACTCAGAATTAGGCATTGATGTTTCAACACATGGATCCATGTGTGTATATTTCTTCAGAATGGTCAAAACATCATGTAATTTGGTAACATAGGAGTTGAGCTGCATTCACTAAAACATACATAGTTTATTCTTTGGTCAAATGTAGGTATCAGCATTGGCTTCGCAGTATTATTAATTGGAGGCAATTGGTTGTACTGGGGATTCAAACAAAGAAAGCTCGTCATGCTCAAAGAAAAGTTCTTTCGGCAAAATGGAGGTTTTTTGCTACAACAACAACTCCATGAAAGGCAAATATCGGCCAATGCCATTAGAATCTTCACTACAAAGGAGCTTGAGGATGCCACCAACAACTATGATGAAAGTAGGATAGTCGGTCAAGGAGGTTTTGGTACCGTTTACAAAGGAATTTTTAAAGACAACCGGACAGTTGCCATAAAGAAGTCCAAAATGGTGGATCGAACTCAGATTGACCAATTTATAAATGAGGTGGTTGTACTCTCTCAAATTAATCATAGGAATGTGGTAAAACTCTTGGGTTGTTGTCTAGAGACAGAAGTCCCATTATTGGTATATGAATTCATCACCAATGACACTCTTTATCACCACATACATAGCAATGAAAAGACCTCGGTCATGTCCCTGGAAATCCGTCTAAGGATTGCTGCAGAAATTGCTGGAGTGTTATCGTATTTGCATTGTGCAACTTCCGTTCCCATCATTCACAGAGATGTCAAGTCCATGAACATACTCTTGGATGATAATTTCACCACAAAGGTGTCTGACTTTGGGGCTTCAAGGTTGATTGCACTCGATGAAACTCAAGTATCAACTATGGTGTTGGGAACCGTTGGTTACTTGGATCCTGAATATTTGCAAACAAATCAATTGACTGAAAAAAGTGATGTTTATAGCTTCGGCGTACTTCTTGTGGAGCTGCTCACCGGAAAGAAGCCACTTTCTCACACTGGGCCAGAGAAGGAGAGAAGTCTAGCTATGTATTTTCTAGCATTGTTGAAAGAAGATCGACTGTTCCAAATTCTGGATGATTGTGTAGTGCAAGAGGGAAATCCAGAGCAGCTTAGAGAAGTAGCTAATGTAGCAAAAAGGTGCTTAATGTTAAAAGGTGAGGAAAGGCCTACAATGAGGGAAGTAGCAGCGGAACTTGAGGGACTGAGAAAGATGGAAAGGCACGGATGGGTTGGTGCCGGTGTAAATTCAGAGGAGAGAGAGTACTTGCTCCGTGAATCAGAGGATCACGGTTATGGTGGTGGTGGTAATACAACAGCCGGGTATGATAGCATTAAGGATCAAGTATTAATTTCAGTAGGCGGTCCGAGATGATGGCTTTGTGTTTGATATACAACTGCATTTTATTTTCTGTTTAAATTATGTATTGCACCGGTTTTATTATGTTAAATAAACAAATAAGATGTGTATTTTTTTTCTTCCAATAAATGAATAAGATGTATGATTTGATCATTTTTCATTTGACCACAGTTAATCTGTACAACAGTGTACTTATAATTGCCATCATATTGCTTTCAAATAATGGTAATTTTTAAATAAAAATTGTTAACTATTATTTGATATTAATATATTAAACTACCACTTTTTTTTTTTTTTTTTTCCTACTTCAAATTATATTGAACGGGTCCCGGCTGCTTGGACAGTCTGGCTTTGGCTTGCTGGTGTTGCTGCTAATGGTATCACCACTAACAACAAAGACAGCAGTGAAATTTTAAATAATAATGTAATTTCTATTTCACAATGTTATTTATAATTTATGTTTTTAAATAATAATGCAAAATTATTTATATATATATTTTTTATCCTTTACAATTTTTTACTTTATAGTTATACACATACTTTGTCTCACATGCTTCAAACACGTGTTTTACCATATATATATATATATAGCCTAAAGCAGTTGAGTTTGTTATGTGTATATGAAATTATATGAGAAAGTTAAAAATAAATAAATAAACGTGTTTGGGTTGGTTACGTTGTTAGAGATTTTTGTTTCACGAATATGAACGGAGAAAGACTTGGGTTTATAAGAATAGGTAGCCGTAGACCAAATACTTTTCCCTCAAGTATACTTTTCTTCGACTTGGATTTATAAGAATAAGTAGCCAGAGACCAAATACTTTTCACTTAAGTAGACTTTTCTTCTCTTTTTGTTTTTTGGAAACTTAAGTATACTTTAATTCCTCAAGTTCTACAAGTAAATCGACAATTATAAGAGCAAGTTTCAGTGTTCTTCAATCCAAATGATTAACATTGCCATCTCTCTCTCAAAGAAAAAAAAAACAAAGGTGTGTCCCTTCTATGATTCATTTGCAGAATAAAAATGCTTAATATACAATTCTTAATGTGTTATAGCGTATTTGAAGAGAAAAAAAATTAACGAATTAATTGGAATCACACTTGTATAATGTTAAATCATAAATATATATATATATATATATATATATATATATATATATATATATCTCTTTATTCTTGTGTTTATTGCATCAAAGCTAGGGCCACAATAAAGTCAACAGGCAAAAAGGGTAAGTAATATGGTTTATTTTCTTCTTAGGACCTCAAAAGTCCACCCCAAGTTGCAAGACATACTAAGGGCTTGTTTGGGAATTGTTTCCATGTATTCTGTAATACTTCTGGTCTGTTACAGTAGCCCATTTTGAGAACAAAACATGTTTGGGCCGGCTTATTTTGTTTTCAACAGTACCAGAACACTCCAGGATTTTGGGCTCAAGGTTGAAACACCATTTTGGTGTTCTCGTTTGTTTGGAGTTTTTTTGGGCTACAAAAGTAATTGCAGCGGAAGGAATAAAATGGCCCAACCCAACATAGGTATAAAAGGAAAGTTGCAACACTCTAGGGTTTGTTTGCGCTCTCCAAACGGCGATTCCGGAGGCGATCCAGAGGTGATTCCCGTGCTGCAAATTGACGACCTTTTCCTACACAGTGCACAACGTCAGGCTTTAGATCGGCCTTTTGTCACTCCAGCGAGTTCTTCGCGAAGGGGCCAAGCTCTCTCTTCATCGCCTCTCTCTCCACTCTCGGATTCTTTTCTCTCTGCCCAAATTCTCCCCAAGCTCTCTGTCTATTTCTTTATCTCTCTCATCTCGGTATGTAAAGCCAAATCCGAGATACAAACAGAGTTTTGAACAATTACAGAGTTATGGGGTTTTACGATTTCTGAGTGTGTGTAATATTTTCAGGAATGAATTTGGTGAAGACAGTGATCGGATTCCATTTATAGCTTCAAGATCTGGTCTTAGCATAGTAAGTAAGCCTATTTTTAAATCTTTGATTCGTCAAAAAATATGATTTGATCTCTCATGAAATTTTGATTTTTGCCCATTTTCTATCGCTTTCTCTGCAATATGGGTTTGTTGGCATTTGCTTCATTTTTCTATCTATTATAGCTTCATTTTGCTTCTCTTTCTTGCTAGGAGAACATCCTTCTCCTAGGCTTCTTTTGGGTCACAACAACCCTTACAAGATTGTAGCAACGTTTGTAATTGAAATACAAGATTGAATCTCTTTAAATATTTAGATGTACAAGTGTAAGCTCACAACTAGAGTAGATAAGAATATTAATGAAGCTCAAGTTCTAGGATAAGAGAATGTAGTGATAAATGAATGAAAGCTCAGAGAAACAATTTATGACTATTGAATGCTCTTGAATGTTCTTTCAAGTGGTTGGAGGAATTAAATGCAAAAATTGTCTTTGGAATTCAAACCCCTCATAAGGAGCCTGCTCTATGTAATAGAGGAGGCGGCTCCATTTTGTGTGGAGCAGGCTCTACCTCAAGTAGAGGCGGCTACCAGAAATAGGAGGCGACTCTTTCTCTAAAAAGTTATTTCTCGAGCCTATTTTAGCTACTGGAGTGAAAAGAGCATGCTCAACTTGAAAAGATCAGGCTCAACTTGAAAAGAGGCTGCTCTATTGCTTTGTAAAAACCAAAATTGGTTACTGGAGTGAAAAGAGCAAGCTCTACCTTGAATGGAGGTGGCTTCATTGCTGTGCAAGACTAAAAATGAAATTAAGTGAGTCCTATGCACTTCCTATTATGTGTAGCTTGCATATATAAGGTTCATGAGTAAATTTTAGGCATATTAAAAACTGAATTTAGATTGAGTATACATGATCCTAAAATTTTGAGTTTCAAAATATATTCAAATAAACTTTGACATTAATTCTTAAGCTCTCACCATCCTATTTACCCTTTTCTTCATTCTTTGACCATGATCGTTTAGGCTTGATGAAGTCTTGCTTTCTTTCTTTGAAATGCTTGAATGATCTTTGAAGTTCGAGTTTTTTTTTTTTTTTTTTTTTTTTTTTTTTGATTTCTTGTAACTTTTGAGGTTTCCTTGAATCCATTGCTTAAGTGCTTAGAATGCTTGGAATGGATCTTCTAGCTCATCATTGAGGATTGAATATTGATCATCTATATATCACTCAATGAAGAATTTAGTACTTAAACATCATTAATGGTTTGTAATCATGAAAACATAAGATTGACCTTTAGATAAAATTCTTAGGCCAACACAAGAGTTGGAGGATGTAGTTGTTATTATGCAAGCTTAACAAAATCGGCAAAACTACATTATCTATGGTTGTTATTGTTGTTTTACTATAACTATATTATTTACGTTATTGCTCATGTTGTTGTTATTGGTTATTGTGGCTGTTGATAAATGATGTAATATATTGGTTCAATTTTACTTCATGAATTTTATTGTGCTTGTTGACAAATGATGCAACATTTATGAAACTTATGTCTGTAATATCTTCAAACTCATGTAATGTGTAATATGTTAAAAGTTTATTCCAGTTCGATAGTGAAACAATGTGTTCTACAACTGTCAAAACAATATGCAACATTCATAGATTTTACAATTTAGAATATATTTTATTGGTTTTTATAAAAAACTAAGATAAACTTTTAACAATATATATATATGAAAAGTTAAATTGATTGTATATTAAAATTATACAATAATTAAATTTTACTTTATATTTAATAAAGTTATAAATAATGTATTGATGCAAACATTATTTAGAAACACTCTTTACCAAACATATTTTATGTTTTTGTTTTACTAATTTTGGTTACACTTTTACTCTGCTAAACATGTTTTGTTCTCATATTTCTTGGAACAAAATATCTTGCCAAACATATTCTACCATGTTTCTGTTCCAAAATTCTCACCGCAAATTTTCGTCACCAAACATATTTTATTCTCATTTCAGAACACCACATTACAAAACACTTGTTCTATTCTAGGCTAATACAAAACACTACAAAACACAACACTTTCCAAACGGGCCCTAAGATACACGTTATATTGTGTTCTTATCGGGAGAAAAAAACTGAGTCAACAAACACCATTTGTTAAGCAATTCAACCATCAGAGTGTGAATCGAAAACACTTGGTTAATGATCTGTTTAGTGGTTTTTGTGTTACAAAAATAAAAATAGACATTTATGTAAAACTGCATACCACAATTGCAAAAGCATGTCTAAACTTAACCAAATGAATTCTAGCATTTAAGTGTTTGTATTCCTTTTGAAGTGTGGACAACTAAGAAGCTTAAACATTGACACGCTACACAGATATGATATGACATGAATATGTTGATATCTCAAAATTTTAAAAAGTAAGACACGAGTAACACGTGGACACGATTATTTATAAATATGAATTTTTATTTATATACATCTATTTGAGTAATAGTATTATAAAATTTTAATTCATTTTTTATTTTCATATTAAGAGTTGTTCTGAAATGATTTAAAATTTAAAATTATATCATTATTATAATAATTTTTAGGGTAAAGTGCAAAAAACCCCCTCTGAACTTTGGGAAAATTTGCAACTAACCCCTTAAACTTCCAAAATTGCAGAAAACCCTTTGAACTATGCAAAAAAGTTACAGATCACCCTATCCGGCCAAGGTCCGGTGAGAATTAGCCATTAAAATTTGTTGAAATATTTTAAAAGGCCATACTGCCCTTAGAAACATGAAAGGATAAGAGTGCCCTTAATTAGCAACAAAGCCAAACATGGCTTTAACCAAATTTCCCTTTTTGCTGCCTACGAATCTAGAAACGGCGCTGGCGAAGTATCCGGAGAGGACAGAGGATGGTGGCATAAGGATTTACTGGTGAGCACGTAAGCTGGGTGTGGTCGGCGATGGCAGCGAGGTTGACGAAATGACTCCGGTAAGCATAGTGGAGAGGACGACATGAATGAGCCACCAAAAATGGACCGGCGACCACAGTGAACGGCGAGAATGTCGGCGAGCTCGTGAGGATGCCCAATAAGGTAGTAAAAAGGGCTTATGGTGAGCTCGAAACGGCGTGGAAGTAAGGATTCAACGGTGAGCACATGTGAATTGGAATGAACCTCACCGGTGATGAACAAAAAGGTTGGCGGCGCTGTAACTGAACTTACCGGCCAAACAAATTCCAGCGAGACCCACTGAGCTTTGACAACCATCAACTTCGATAAGCCAACTTCAGACCTAACAACTTTAATATTCTTTTTCATCGCTTGTGCTGTTCATTTTGAGACCAGTCGACAACACCAAGCTCACACCGGCGAGCTCCAAGCGTCGGCTACACAACTGATTTTTCCAACCCCAAACCCGTCTGAAACCATTCCGGCGAGGACAGAGGACAGTGGCAAAAGGATTTACAGGTGAGGCCCTCGACCAAGAATGGGTGCCGACGTTCTTATTGAGGCCCTCGAGTGCGAGGGCATCACCACCGTTTTCACATACCTTGGCGGCCCGTCAATGGAGATGCACCAGGCCTTCACGCACTTCGATGCCGTTTTGAACACTTCGATCATAGTGATGCATAGCTCTGAACACTTCGAGGGTTAGGGTTTGGAGATGTCGATGGCTAAAGCAATTTAGAATTATTAATTATTAATTATAAAATACATAAATATCAGCCATTATTGGTTGGTTTGATATTATAAGAATATTGAAAGGGTAGTTTCATCTTTTTTCCTTTTGGTGGCCTAAGTGGGCAAATTGTAACAAATTGAAAGTTCAGGGGGGTTTCTTATAGTTTCGGGGGGTTAGTTGCAAAACCCCCATAGTTCAGGGGTTTTTTTTACACTTTACCCTAATTTTTATATCATATGTATCGTTATTATACTAATTTGTGATAAATAAATAAATATTTTTATGCTTCACCTGTCATTATATGTATAATGATAATTTTTATTAAAGAAAAACATATGTTGAACACTTCATAGTCTATTAAATCTCCAAAATAATAAAATTTAATTTTTATTTATGTTCACATATATATGAAATGTCAAACACGTGTCACAAAAATATAAAAAAAAAGTATATATCGGGTGTTCGGAACGAACACGGCAAAAATGTAATTCCATCCGCAGAAAATCCATGTTTTCTAAAGGGACAAAGATGCCGATGTGATGTGGCCATCCTTGTAGTCCAAAAATATGGTCTAATACTATATACTATATAGTATTATTTATTTAAATATTATCTAAAAATATAATATATATAAATATAATTATTATTATAAAATAATAATCTATAAATATATAAGGGTTAATTACAATGACACCCCCTGAGGTTTGCCATATTGACAGTCATATACAACTTAACTCTTTTTTGGACAAAGACATCCCCTAAAGTTACAAACTTGAACAATGAAACCCCAAACATGATGAAAGTAAATGTTTACCCTTTGATCACATAAAATGACCAAATTACCTTAATCTAAAAAATCATTTCTTCTTCTAATTTTTCAATCTTCTCATTCATTCCGGCCAATATACACAACCACTACTCACTCGACACCACCACTCACCACCACCACAACCTCCACAACGGCCATCTTCTTCTCCATTCCACCACCATCACACAAACCCAGCACCTCAAAATTACACACATATATCTATAGCCAAGCCATCCAAACCTATATAAATCACACAAACCCAACACATATAAATCACACAAACCCAACACATATAGATCACACCATCCAAAAAAAAAAAAAACACAGAGATCGCCTCAAAAGGGGATCTCGCGGCGAACAAAGAGAAGCCCTCACCAGCCGCCGTGAGTCCTCCACGGTTGAGCCATCCATAGTCAATCCAACTTCTAACTCTCCTCACCCACCTCCGCCTCTCAGCCATTGCTCTCTGCATCGACAACACCATCGGCGTCTGCTACATCACCCTCGACCGATACCCAACACACCAACCCTGCTCATAGATCCAAGATCCTCCTCAACCTTCTCCAATCTCTGCCATCCATTGCTGCCGCCGCCGATCTCACTCCTTGCCACTGTTGATATCCTCAACTTTCTCCGATCTCTTCCGTCCATCGCTGCCGCCATCGATTTCACTTCTTGCTGCCATTGATATTCTCTACTGAGTTGAGCAAACAATAGAGATAACTTCTCTCCTGATTACAGGTCCGTCTCTGCCGCCGCCGATCTCTCTCTCACTGCAATTTTAATCTGCCGCCGGTAATTAAACAAAGTTTTCTGGTGACCTATCTCAGTTCTTCTGTAGTTCCTGATCTGACAACTCCAATGGAAACACTATCATCAATAAGAAGGATCACCAGATCGCAAGCTTGTGTGTGTGAGATAGAGAGAAAATTTGGTTTTGGTACGGATTGGAGGTTTGATGGTGTGGAAGAAGATGAGGGTGATTGAGTAGTTTGTGTGTGTGTGTGTGAGAGAGAGAGAGAGAGAGATAAGATGAGATGAAAGGATAGTTTGGTCATTTTAGGTGAGGATTAAAATATTCTTAGGGCATATTAGACATTTCATGTAACTTAAGTCTGTGTTTAGCGTCATTGTTCAAGTTTGCAACCTTAAGGGGTGTCTTTGTCCAAAAAAGGACTAAGTTGTATATGACTGTCAATATGGCAAACCTCAGGGGGTGTCGTTGTAATTAACCCAATATATAATTACTTATAATATATAGTTTAATATAATAAAATAAAACTATAAGATAAAAGAATTTGATTAGAAGTCGAGGCTAGAATTTGATTCTATGTATATATCCTTAAGACAGATTCGCCCCGCTATGGTACTAACAGACTCAGTAGCATCTATCTTCGGTAGTAGCAGTGCAAACCAAAGGAATAGGCGAACCGGCTTAGTACTCTCTAACTCGAACTTGGAGTGATTGACTAAGGCTTAAACCCAAAGATAAGGGCTCGAACTCATATACATTTATAGAATAAGAGAGAGGAAGGAGAGAATTCAGAATTAGAGAAAAGGATTCTGAATTGGAGTGCTTTCGAATGAACCCAAGGGGGGGTTTATATAGGCCTTATGGTGCCTTGTTGATTTTAATATTTTTCAGATGTGGGACAAATATTTCCCACACTTTGCAAAGCCATTTAGACTTATCAAATACCTTACTTTGGAGCTAATTTCTCATTCACCCGGAAACGGATTTGAGAAAGTAAATATACCATGTTCATCTCCTTGCGGAGAGGAACGCGTTCGTCTATAGATCGGCAACAAATTTTTAGCGGAATCTATTCAAAATCTCATCCAAAGTTTATGTTTTTAATGCCCTCGTTTCTAACAATCCTTTCACGGAAACTTCCTTTGCATGAAAATATAAGTCCTTCCAAAGACTTTTTAATACAAACTTGCAAATGAGAATTTTTGTGGCCAAACATTTCGTGTATATATATATATATACAGGCTAAAAAGAGAGATGAAAAATTTAGTACAAAAATCAGTCCTTCCTCTCAAAACTGAGGAACGACAAAGCTAGATCTAATAATATTTAATTACTTGATCCTGAGATAAGGAGAAGCCCTTATGGCTTTGCAAAGGAAGCATCTGCATTTGGTGTTGCTATGGTGGTTAGTAGCAGTACTAGCACTAGCAACAACAAAAGCATCTCAAACAATTCAATCCGATTGTGAAGAATATTGTGGGAATGTAAGCACTCCATACGTACCCTTTTGGCACAAAGGAGGGCTGTTAATTGAATAAAGATTTTCTTATAACTTGTAACCGCACCTTCATCCCTCCCATACCACAATTACAAGCCACTAACATCGAAGTCCTTAACATCCCTTGATGCTCATGAATTGCGCATTCATACTTTTGTAGCCCGTACTTGTTATGACGGGAAACAATCCAATCAAAGCTGGGCATCTGTTTATTTAAAAAAATTCCCCTTTCCAGTAAACATGACAAGATCACTACTGTTGGTTGTGATACACTTACAAATATGGCAGCTCTTCATGGAGACAATGACACAATAAGGACTAGATGTATGTCATTCTGTACTAGAGCAGATAGTTCTATTAATATAAAGATTCTGTGTATCTTATTATAACAGCTGTATACCGATTCTTGCCGTGATTCTTACCGTGATTATATCTTAATCACATTTGTATAGCGGTTGCACAATAGCCTATAAATAGGCTCCTTTGTACATGTTCCAAACATACTTCAATATACAGAACATACATTGTATATCTCTTGTCGATCTCTCTCTGTCTCTTTCTTATATTCAACATGGTATCAAAGCCATCGATTGATGTCCTGTACTACCTCTGATCTTCATCAAAAATCTGCACCATCAATTATTAATTTTTTTTCTTTTTTCACATCGTGTCACCGCCTATCTGCCGCTGCTCTCTGCCTGTGTTCTCTGCATCATCCACTGTGCAAAGTCCACCAAATATCATTCCAATACTGGGTCGTCTTCTTCAGAAGAGGCAACACGCACCACTGCTACAGGAAGCCTGTACGCGTTCCTCAGCCGCTGCCCATCTGGCGTTGCTGATTCAGCCAGTGTTTCAGCCGTGATTCAGCCACTGCTCTCTGCCGTCACTGCTCTCTGCCGTCGCGGCTCCCTGCCGCCACAGAGCTCTGCTGCAGTCACCGATCTCTGCTCTCTGCCGTCGCTCCATCTGCCGCCTCTGTCCTTCACCATCAGCACCAATATAGAAATAGTTAACACAGAGAGAACAAAGTTTACACTGTCGCCGGTGACCTGTCCGTCCTCTCTGCCAGATCTCTCCCACACCGGACCGGTCAGCTCTGCATACAGTTACTTTTTTTTGGAACCCCTCCATACCATTACTCCACCGACAGCATATATTATTATTTTTTCTTAAATATATATATATATATATATATATATATAATATTATATTATAGCATTTAAAATATATTTTATATATAAAAATATATATATTATATATAAATATATATATTTTCTCACTTCATCAATCAAGTACACGTCTCATATATTTTCAAGTTATGGACCGGTCCAAAATTTCTCATCCTATTGGCACTACATTGGAGGGCTGTTCAAATTATATTCTTTGGACCCAAGCTATGACTAGCTTTCTCAAAGGTAAAAAATTATGGCGCATTGTCACTGGTGATATCCTCCAGCCCGTGCGAGAGGAAACTAAAACAAAAGAAAAATATGGTGACCGTCTTAAAGAATGGGACAGCAAAAATCATCAGATTATCACTTGGTTTCGCAATACCTCTATCTCTTCCATTAGTATAGAATTTGGTCATTTCGATTCTGCAAAATCTATCTAGAATGTTTTGAAGCACCGATACACCCCACTAATCTCGCTCATCAATATCAACTTCTGACCAATCTTCACAGTGAAACTCAACAAGTTGGTCAATCTATTAGTACTTTTGTCTCTGAAATGGATTTTATTTGGGATCAACTATCTCTTTCTGAACCCACTTGGTCGTGTGCTTCTGATGCTACAAAGTTTACTACCTATCGAGATCAGCAACGTGTCATCATGTTTCTCATGGCTCTTCAACCATCATTTGAACTTGTTCGAGCCTCTCTCTTTCATCGGCATCCTCTGTCTACCTTAGAAGATGCTATAACCGAGCTTCTTTCAGAAGAAACTCGTTTGAGTACATCTCAACCTCCGGCTTCAGATGCAGTTCTTGCTACTCATTATCCAAGAAAGAAATTGACGTTATCCTTTTTCTCTCCAAGGGAGTGTAACTACTATCACAACACAGATCATGTTTATAACCTGTCCCACCAGAGTTTACAAGTTTTATCACAAGAAAGGCCCAAGTCACTACTAGAGTGACTATCCCAAAAAATGGCAATCTCGCACCAATTCTTCTAAAGGTTCTTCATCTAAACACAATCATCCATCTTCCTCCATCACTGCTGCCACCGCTGAGGGATATTATCCTCCTGCTTCTACAGTCGCACAAATGTCCACCAACGATATCGAGGCCCTTCTGAGACAAATTATCTCCAATAATAGTACACCTTCTTCCATTGCCATGTCAGTTTCCCCAGGTAATTCTTAGTTTTTTATTCTTACTGCTGTAATCACATGACCTCTGATTCTACATTGTTTTCTAAACATCATCCTGCCATCAATTCACCTACAATTCATACAGCTGATGGATCTCACTTGCATGTCAATCACGTCAGTCAAATTTCCACTCCCAATATCTCACTCTCAAATACCTTTCATATACCAAAACTTACAATCAATCTTATCTCTGTTGGTCAGATATGTGAACTTAGACTTAATGTCATTTTTTTTTTTTCGCTTTTGGTTGTCATGTACAGGATCCACAGATGGGGCAGACCTTTGGGATAGGCCGTAAAGTGGGACGTCTCTTTGAGCTTATCCATATTTGCATTCCTTCTCATCGGCTCTCTGTAGTTTCCACTGTTGCTTCAGCAACCTCTACTCCCTTATTTAGCCTTTGGCATTCCCGATTAGGTCATGTATCTATTAAGCGTTACGCTCCTTAGTGTCAACCGGTCAATTAGGTTTAGTTAAAAATGATGATGTAACTTGTTTACCTTGTCAACTTGCAAAACAACCTGCTTTATCTTTCAATAAAAGCACATCTATTACTACTGCTCCGTTTGACCTAGTTCACTCTGACATATGGGGACCTTCTCCTCACACTACAATGGGGGAATCCAAATACTTTGTTATTTTCATTGATGACTACTCACGATTTACCTTGCTATATCTCATGAAAAATCACTCTGAACTACCCTAACTTCACTATAATTTTGCAAACATGGTCAAAACCCAATTTTCCCGATCCATCAAGATCTTTCGCATTGATAATGCTATGGAGTACAATGAAACAAATTTTCTAAAATTTCTTCACCAACATGGCACGATCTCTCACTCTTCTTGTCCTGGCACATCCTAATAAAACAGGCGGGCTAAATGTAAACATAGGCATATCTTAGACACTGTTCTCTCCCTCCTAATATCTAGTTCATGTCCTGAGCATTTTTGGGAGGAAGCAGCTCTCACTGCCGTATACACCATCAACCGTGTTCCATGCTTATTATTGAATATCAATCTCCCTATGAACGCTTATATGGGATCTTTCCTGCTTATAATCTTCTCAAAGTTTTTAGATGTGCTTGTTTTGTCTTACTTCAGCCTCATAAATGTACCAAATTAAAGCATCATGCTTGTCTATGTTGTTTTCTAGGTTATGGAATTAAGCATAAAGGATACCAATATTGGGATCCCATTTCTAGACGTCTTCGTGTCTCTCGTCATGTCATCTTTTGGGAACACAAAATGTTCTCTTCTCTCTCCAAATTCCATCTATCTCCATCTTCTACTCCTTTATTCTTTACTGATTCTTTAGTTGAACTCTTCCCAGATGATATAGATACAATATCTTCATCTGAGCTTCCAAATATTATCTCATTTACTCCAGAAATAACGTCTTCATCTGAGCTCCCACAAATGGCCTTACCTGACGAATCTGCTTCATCTGATGGTCCTGCTAATGAAACTTCTTCATCAGATACCATCACTACTGTTCAACCTCCTCGCAAATATGATCGGGTAAGAAAACCTCCTAGTTATTTACGTGATTTTCAATGTTTCTCTACTATCATGTCTCAACATAAGCCTCAATCTTATCGTGAGGCTAGCTCTAACTCCCTTTGGCAGCAAGCTATGACAGAAGAACTACAGGTTCTCACACAAGCTTATACTTGGGATATGGTTGCTCTTCCCTCTGACAAAACTATTTTTGGTTGTAAATGGGTTTACAAAATCAAAACTTATTCTGATGGTTTAGTAGAACAATATAAAGCTCGTTTGGTTGCAAAGGGCTTCACCCAAGAATATGGCATTGATTATGAGGAAACATTTGCCCCTGTTGCTCGACTTACTTCTGTCCATAGCCTATTGGCTGTTGCAGCAGCTTGTAAGTGGGAATTATTTCAAATGGATGTGAAAAATGCCTTTCTCAATGGTGATCTCACTGAAGAAGTATATATGACCATTCTCCACATTAAGTCTGTAAACTCCGTCGAGCACTGTATAGTCTCAAACAAGCTCCAAGAGCTTGGTTTGCAAAATTTAGTTCTGCAATTGGAGGTTTTGGATTTACTTCAAGCTCATATGATTCTAGCCTTTTTATCTGCAAGACTAACTCTGGTATTACTTTTTTCTTACTTTATGTTGATGATATGACAATCACTGGCAATGATCTTGCAGGTATCTCTACATTCACAAAAATTTCTCAGTCATCACTTTGATATGAAGGATCTTGGGAGCCTCCACTATTTCCTAGGCTTGGAGATTCTCTCTGATTCGGATGGCTATTATCTCTCCCAGGCCAACTATTCGTCTGACATTCTTACTCGTGCTGGTATCACTGATTGCAAGACAGCTCTTACTCCACTTGAGACTAATGTTAAACTCACTCCTGTAGATGGTACACTCCTCAGTGATGCCACATTGTATCAACAATTGGTTGGCAGTTTGGTATATTTCACTGTTACTCGACCTGACATCACCTATGTTGTGCATCTTATCAGTCAGTCAGTTCATTTATGCCCCTCGATCTACTCATTATACTGTTGTAGTACGCATTCTTTGATACATTAAAGGGACTATGTTTCATAGCCTTCACTTTTCTACTCATTCTTCACTTGAGCTACGCGCCTACTTTGATGCTGATTGGGCAGGTGATCCAACTGACCGGCATTCTACTACTGGCTTCTGCTTCTTTCTTGGTAACTCTCTCATTTCTTGGTGCAGCAAAAAGTAATCTGTCGTTTCCAGGTCTAGTATAGAAGCTGAATATCGTGCCCTTGCTGATTCCATACAAGAACTTATTTGGCTTTGATGGCTCCTAACAGATATGGGTGTTTCTCATTCTAATGGCACTATTCTCTATTGTGATAATCAGAGTGCTATTTACATTGCTCATAATGATGTCTTTCACGAACGCAGCAAACATATTGAAATTGATTGTCATAATGTGCGTCAACAAGTCACTCGGGGAATCGTATGCCTTCTTCTATAACTTCCGCTGATCAAACCGCTGACATCCTTACCAAAGCTTATCCGCCAGGCAGATTTCGGGAATTAATTTCCAAACTCAAATTGGTTTTTGCTTTACCACCTTGAGTTTGAGGGGGGATGTTAATATAAAGATTCTGTGTATCTTGTGTATCTTATTATAACCGTTATATACTGATTCTTACCGTGATTATATCTTAATCACATTTGTATAGCCGTTGCACAATATCCTATAAATAGGCTCCTTTGTACATGTTCCAAACATACTTCAATATGCAGAACATACATTGTATATCTCTTGTCTATCTCTCTCTGTCTCTTTCTTATATTCAACAAGTTCAACTAATGGGGTTTGCTCCAATATAAGATGCTGTATTTTAACTGCACAGTTAGAGGCTTCTTTGACCGCAGCACAATATTGGACTTCAGTCCATGCAGTTATTCTTTCCTGGTAGAAGAATCGGCTTATAACTTCTCTAAAGCCGATCTCAAGGATCTACAAAACAGAAGTGTTGTTCCCACGGTGCTGGACTGGGCAGTTGGTAATCAAACATGTGAAGTTGTTAAAAGGAACTCATCGAATTATGCATGTGGAGAGAAAATCGTCTGCAATGAGTCCTATAATGGTCCAGGGTATCGCTGTAACTGTCCTCGAGGTTACCAAGGAAACCCATATTTGCCTTTGCCCAATGGTTGCCAAGGTATTTTTTACATTAATTTCAAGTAAAACTTTTTTTCTTTTTGGTAAGGTCATGCTTAATTATTAGTTTGATCATTTTCAGATATTGATGAATGTAACTCAACCCTCAATGATTGCATCAATAGTTGTCATAACATTCCGGGCAGTTATGAGTGTTCGTACCCAAAGTGGTACCAAGGGGATGGCAAAAGCGATGGAGAGGGTTGCACTCTAGACCCATTATTATTGACCAAGGTCTCGCTTGGTAAGTCTATATATTTTTACACAACAATAATTGCTTCCAACCTTATCAAAAGATAAATGCAACACCTGTCTTTTTTGTAATTTTGAAAAAGGGTGAATTGAAAAGGAAAAAGAAAAAGTTATATTTCTTATGTGTGTGTATATTTCTTCTTCAGAAAAGTAAAAACATTATGTAATTTGGTACAGAGGAATTGAGCTGCATTCACTAAAACATAGTTTATTCTTTGGTCAAATTTAGGTATCAGCATTGGCTTCGTAGTATTATTAATTGGAGGCACCTGGTTGTACTGGGGATTCAATAAAAGAAAGCTCGTCATGCTCAAAGCATTCACTAAAACATAGTTTATTCTTTGGTCAAATGTAGGTATCAGCATTGGCTTCGCAGTATTATTAATTAGAGGCACCTGGTTGTATTGGGGATTCAAGAAAAGAAAGCTCGTCATGCTTAAAGAAAAGTTCTTTCGGCAAAATGGTGGTTTTTTGCTACAACAACTCCATGAAAGGCAAATCTCGGCCAATACCACAAGAATCTTCACAACAAAGGAGCTTGAGGATGCCACCAACAACTATGATGGAAGTAGGATAGTCGGTCAAGAAGGTTTTGGTATGGTTTACAGAGGAATTTTTCAAGACAACTGGACAGTTGCCATAAAGAAGTCCAAAATGGTGGATTGAACTCAGATTGACCAATTCATAAATGAGGAGGTTGTACTCTCTCAAATTAATCATAGGAATGTGGTGAAGCTCTTGGGTTATTCTCTAGAGACAGAATTCCCATTATTGGTATATGAATTCATTACCAAACACTCTCTATCACCACATACATAGCAATGAAAAGACCTCGGTCATGTTCCTGAAAACCCGTCTAAGGATTGAGCAAAGGTTGAGTAGGCACTCCGAAAAGACAATTGAAAGTGCTTTTCAATCCAAGCTCAATGTTAGTTCCAAAAATCAAGAAAAATACCCATCAAGTTTTGATCGATTCAAAGGTGAATCTTTTAGAGGTGGAAGACACGGAAGAGGAAGAGGAAGAAATAATTTAGAGAGAAATGGAAATATAGAGTCCACTTAACAAAATTGTGGAATTTGCAAGAGAAGTACCCATGTTGACAAAGATTGTTGGTTTCGGGGAAAACCTCAATGTTTCAATTGTAAGAAATTTGGACATGTTCAAAAAGATTGCTGATTGAAAACAAATCAGCAAGCTAATTTTTCTGAAGAGCAAGAAGGTGAAGCAAACATGTTTTATGCTTGTCACACGACATCGGAACAAAATGATGATGTGTGGTTTCTTGATAGTGGATGTAGCAACCACATGACCGGAGATAAAAACATATTCTTGGAGATTGATTTTTCATCAAATTCTCAAGTGAGGGCTAAAACACCATTGGAGCTTGTTCATACCGATGTGTGTGGACCGATGACAACACCAACTCATGCGGGTAACAAGTATTTTATTATTTTCGTTGATGATTTTTCAAGAATGACGTGGATTTATTTCATGAGACAAAAATCAAATGTGTTCTCTATTTTCAAAAAAATTCAAAAGCTTGTTGAAAGGCAAAGTGACCATCTTATCAAAGTGTTAAGAAGTGATAGAGGTGGAGAGTACAACTCTAATGAGTTGGAAAAGTTTTGTGAAGATATTGGCTTGGAGCAGAGACAATTAACGGTTGGGTACACTCCACAACAAAATGGAGTGGTAGAAAAAAAAAATAACAATTATTGAGATGGGAAAATCAATGCTTCATGAGAAGGGGCTACCTAAATCATTTTGGGGTGAAGCCGTGTATACGGCTGTTTACTTGATGAATAGGAGTTCAACAAAAGCGGTGGAGAATAAAACTTCATTTGAAGCATGGAGTGGAAGGAAGCCATCATTAAACCACTTGAAAGTTTTTGGGTGTATTTGTTTTGCTTATGTTCCAAGAGAAGTGAGGCACAAACTGGATGAAGCTAATGAAAAATGCATCTTTGTGGGTTATAGCTCAAAATCAAAGGGCTATAGACTCTTTAATTTGAAAAAGAATAAATTGATTATTTGTAGAGATGTTCTCTTTAATGAGAAGGCTGCTTGGGATTGGAAAGAGAAGAAAGTTCAAGATCAAATCTCTATTTTCAATGAAGAATTAGGAAATCAAAAAAATGAAAATGAAGATTTTCTTGAAGTTCCACAAGAAATGTCTCCAGTATCTAGCTTACAATCAATCCCAACTTCTCCATCAAACTCAAATTCTTCATTTCCAAGTTCAACTCCAAGAAGAATTAAAAGTCTTAGTGATGTGTATGCAAGTTGCAATTTTTGTGTTGTTGAACCGAAGAACTTTGAAGAAGCAATTAAACAAGAGGCATGGAAGAAAGTTATGTGAAATTTATGTGATTGAGAAGAACAAGACTTGGGAGTTAATAGAGAAGCCAGAAGACAAATATATGATTGGTGTGAAATGGATTTTTAAAACAAAATTCAATCCGAATGGCTCCATTCAAAAGAACAAAGTAAGACTTGTAGCAAAAGGGTATTCACAACAGCCAGGAATTGATTTTCAAGAAACTTTTTCACCCGTGGCTCGTCTTGACACAATTAGAGCACTCATTGCCTTAGCGGCTCAAAATGGTTGGTCCTTGTATCAATTTGATGTAAAATCAGCCTTCTTGAATGGTGTTTTGAAAGAGGATGTCTATGTAGAACAACCTCAAGGCTTTGTTGCAAAAGGAGAAGAAGAGAAAGTTTACAAATTAAAGAAGACTTTGTGTAGCCTAAAACAAGCACCCCGGGCATGCTATAGTGAGATTGATTCTTACTTTATCGAAAAAGGCTTTCAAAGGAGCAAAAGTGAGCTAACCTTGTACTACAAGACACAAGGTAAAACTGTGATTCTTATTGTTTCTCTTTATGTTGATGATTTGGTATTTACCGGTAGTGATGGAAAAATGATTGATGATTTTAAAAGAGAGATGATGAAAAAATATGAAATGAGTGATTTGGGTTTGTTGCATTACTTCTTCGGCATTGAAATTTATCAAAAAGAATAAGGAGTTTTTATTTGTCAAAAGAAGTATGCAAAAACTCTTCTTGAAAAATTCAAAATGTTGAATTGCAAATCCGTTTGCACTCCCTTGGTTGTGAATGAAAAATTGATGAAAGAAGATGGAAGTAAAGAAGCAGATGCATCTCTCTATAGAAGCTTGGTTGGAAGTCTATTATATTTGACATCTGCAAGAGCCAACATCATGTATGCTACAAGCTTATTATCTCGGTTTATGCACAATCCAAGCCAAATTCATGTTGGGGCTGCAAAGAGGGTGTTGAGATATATACAAGGTACACTTGATTTTGGCATCTTGTATGAGAAAAATGTTGATGCAAAGTTGTTTGGTTTTTGTGATAGTGATTGGGCCGGATGTGTTGATGATATGAGAAGTACTTCTGGTTGTGCATTCTCTCTTGGTTCGGGTGTATTTTCATGGGCATCTAAAAAGCAAGAAACGGTGGCGCAATCTTCTGCTGAGGCTAAGGGTAAATCTGTACAACAGTGTACTTATAATTGCCATCATATTGCTTTCAAATAAGGGTAATTTTTAAATAAAAATTGTTAACTATTATTTGATATTAATATATTAATATTAAACTATCACTTTTAATTTTTATTTCCTGCTTCAAATTATATTGAACGGGTCCTGGCTGCTTGGACAGTCTGGCTTTGGCTTGCTGGTGTTGCTGTTAATGGTATCACCACTAGCAACAAAGACAGCAGCGAAATTTTAGGAAGGCTCATTGCTTATCTCATAATGTACTTCCTCTGGTTTAATGTAGTACAATATATATATACCCCCTTATTTATTGTTTCAAGTATCTGACTTCTGTTTAATTTGTGGAAATTATTGTCGTAATTTGCCAAGTAAAAAACACATGCAGGTGGCACAATGAAACAAAGACCATGGAAGAGTGCTTTGGAAATTACATAGTTGTCTTCCCTCTCATAGAGTCGAATGTCGATGGCATCAGGTAAATTGTTGGATAGCTACAGAAATAAAAGAGCAAAGAAGAACATTTATTAGGGAGTAAAAGTCAAAGAGAAAACTCACAAGATTAACTAGGTCGGTTTTGCGAGCATTGTTCAACCTATGTCCGTTTTGCAAGCATTGATTAATATTCCAAGATTAGGCAAATATGTTTACCGCACATATCACATTCCACGTAAGTTTTAATTTAGTGCAAATAAGTTCATACAAATTTAAACTCTAAGTTGATGTGATGAGTCTTTGGAATAATGGTATCAAAGACTCCAAATGCTATCTTTCCGTGTTCTCATCTCCAACAATGGTATCAAAACAAGCCAATTGATAATACTTTTAAAATTTTGAGTTATACTAGTTTTTTAATACTTTCATTTCAAAAGATTGCGAAGGACAAAATATAAATAAAGAAAAATATAGTATGTGCAATAATGCTTTTAAAATTTTGAGTTAGACTAGTTTTTTTAATACTTTCCAAACTTTATATTTCAAAAGATTGCAAAGGATAAAGTATAAATAAAGAAAAATATAGCATGATCTCGAATTTCACCACATCACCATCCTTTCAAGGCAACTTCCTTTGCATAACAATAGAAGTCCTTCCAAAGACTTTTTGGGTGAGTCAATGCTCTCTTTCCGTGTTCTCATCTCCAATAATGGTATCAAAACAAGCTAATTGATAATGTTTATAAAATTTTGAGTTAGATTAGTTTTTTAAAGGACAAAATATAAATAAAGAAAAATATAGCATGTGCTCGAATTTCTAAGCCTAGATGGATCTCATCTTAATACATTAAATGCATTAAAAAATTTCGACTCAAAATTTTTTATCGTTTCATACGGTCTAATAATAATAATAATAATAAAATATATTTTTATCAAATAGTAAGTTAGTAACTCTTTTAATCAGGTTACCTTTGTTCTTTTATATACATATATGATAAAAAGAAAGATCAATCTGTTCTTATATATACATATTTGATAAAATAGCATGTGCTCGAATTTCTAAGTCTGGACAGGTTTCACTTTAAGTCGTTCAATGCATTAGAAATTCTAGAGTCAACATTTTTAGTGATTTCTTATGAAGCACGGACACTGACACAAGACACGGGTAGGACACGACACGAATACAGCGATATGGCAAATTTTAAAAAAATAGGACATAGACACGGTGGGATACACCTATAAAATAATATATATATATATATATATATATATATATATATATATATATATAATTATATATTCAAAATATAACTACTAGAACATTGCACATTCATTTTTTTAATAACAAACAGGTATATATAACTACAAAATTGTAAATAAAATAACAACAAATAACATGACAAATTTCAATAATTTCAACTTTGTTATAAGAAAAACATAGACAGACAAAATAGAAAATAAATGAAAAATAAAGTTGATCCAAATTCCAAACGAAAATGTGCAGAAGAGATATAGTTATAATGGGCTAAATATGTGCATGAATAAACATATATACTTTCAGTCTTTCACAAAGTCTTGTTCATGTAACTTAAAAAAAAAAAAAAAAAAAAAAAAAAAAAAAATTATTATTTTTTTAATGGACAGAGATAATTAAAGAAGAGGATAGACTGAGAGAGGAAGTGAGAGAAAATAAATTTACTGTGTAGTACTTTTGTCTGTAATTGTTATTTTATTTTTTCAAAATTTTACTTCTAAACTTCTAAAAAATTACATTATGTAACCTATTTATTTTAAAAAAAAATTACAAAATATATCCTGCCGTGTCCGAGACGTATCCCCCGCGTGTCCGAGCCGTGTCCAATAAAAAATAATTTATGGACACTTCACAGAAGTGTTGGACACGTGTCCTAGCCTCGGACACGCGTATCCGTGTCTGAAAAGTATCCGACACCGGTACGAGACCCCTACGAGGAATGTCTGTACTTCATAGGTGATTTCATACCATCTAAAAATAATTATTTAAAAATAAATAATTAATAAATAAAATATATGTCTATCAAATAGATAATCAAGTTACCTTTGTTCTTATATATATATATATATGCTAAAAAGATAGATGAAATATAGAGTAAAACAATATTAGTCCTTCCCTCTAAACTGAGGAAAGACAGAGCTAGATCTCATTATTCTTAATTACTTGACCCAGAGAGAGAAAAAAGCCTCATGGCTTTGCAAAGGAATCATCTGCATATGGTGTTGCTATGGTTCTTAGCAGCTGTAGTACTAGCAGCACCAACAGAAGCATCCCAAACAATTACATCCGATTGTGAAGAATATTGTGGGAATGTACGCATTCCACACCCTTTTGGCACAAGCAAGGGCTGTTACTTGAATGAACAAAATTTCTTTTAACTTGTAACCACAACTTCACCCCTCCCAAACCACAGTTACTAGACTCTACCCTCGAAGTCCTAAACATATCCATTGATGCTCATGAATTGCGCATCCTTACTTTTATTGCCCATACTTGTTATGACTCCCAGGGCAACAGATCAATCAGTACTACTTCCATCATTCGTTTACCATTTTTCCCCTTTTCCTATACCCGAAACAAGTTTACTGCTGTTGGTTGTGACGCCTTTGCAGAGGCCGTAGCTATCCAAGGAGACGACCTTATAATGACTGGATGCTTGTCATTCTGTGCTGGTGCAAATAGTTCAAGTAATGGGGTTTGCTCCGGTATAGGATGCTGCCAAAGCCTCATCCTGAAAGGCTTATATAACCACCGCAGGATATGGCTTATAACTTCTCTACAGCCGATCTCAAGGATCTGCAAAACAGAAGTGTTGTTCCCACTGTGCTGGACTGGGCAGTTGGTAATCTAACATGCGAAGAAGCTCAAAAGGACTCATCCAATTATGCATGTCCAAAGGAAAGTGTCTGCAACGAGTCCAGTAATGGTCCAGGGTATCGCTGCAACTGCCCTCAAGGTTACAAAGGAAACCCATATTTGCCTTTTCCCAATGGTTGCCAAGGTATTTTTGACAAGTAAAAACTTTTTTCTTATGTTGCTCAAAAGTTCTTTTGTTATGGTCATGCTTAATTATCATTTTCAGATATTGATGAATGTAAGGATTCAACCTTGAATGACTGCACCAATAGTTGTCATAACACTCTCGGCAGTTATAAGTGCTCGTGTCCAAAGTGGTATAAAGGGGACGGCAAAAGAGATGGACAGGGTTGCACTCTAGAACCGTTGCTATTGATAAAGGTCTCAGTTGGTAAGTCCATATACTTCTAGGCTCAACAACGTTTTGATTTGTACGTTTTGTTTTTCAGTTGGCAAGTCTATATACTTTTAGACTCAAAAAACCTTTTGTTACACACATTTTTGGCCACAGTTTGGGCTCCAATCTTTCCTTACGCTTTGAGAGTAGAAATGTTATAACATTAGACTTTGAATGATTTATTGCTTCCAACCTCGTCAACAGATAACCATTTCCTTACGGCTTACAACACAATGTAATATTATTTACCCAAAACAAAATTATAAATGTAATATTCATTTTTTTGGAATTTTGAAAATACAAAAAGAACACTTATAACAATTACATTTATCTCTCCTCTAGGTAGGGTTTATTTCCCTTACCTCCCTTGTATTTTAAATAATTGTAGTTACTCCCTTCTAGTTAGATGTGTATGACAAATCTACTTCTGTCTTCAGTTTTATTAACAGTGAGAGATGATCAACATCGATATGACAGTTTTTTAGCATCATATGATAAATATGTCTTTTAATTAGATTGTTGAAAAGGCACTTTTCTCTAATACTTGTGTGAAAATATAAGTATTGAACAAAAGTGTCACAGAAATTTGTCTTATGAAACAAAAAAACTTGACGTATCAGAGTTGACTAACTCTTTACCTTTTGTGAAATTGACAATATCGGTCAATTTGTTACACATATGTAACTAGAAGGGAAGTGATTGTAATTATAAAAAATACTGGAGAGGTGAGAGAAATAAACCCTAACTAGAAGGGAAACAAATGTAAATTACCCTTATACAAAATGATAAGCCTCCTTATATGCAGTTTTCACCACATAAGCATTTTTACCTTTGCCCCAAAACTATTTTTGTTAAAAAAATAATTTCTTTTGTGCTACTTTCTTTGTTAATTATTCATAAATTCCATGTTTTGCAATATATAATTACATGAGTGTTTATGAAGAGAGTCATATGATAAAATGTTATATCCGAAATTCATATATATATTTATGCATGTAATTAGAGTGATAACATAAAACAATAGTTAGTTGTACATACTTCTTTAGGTTAAATCCATCTTAGTTAGTTGTACATACTTCTTTAGGTAAAATCCATCCTTATTCCCTTTCCCCCCTTCAAAAAATTGGGCTAAACTTTTCTGCACATGTAGGCGTTGGAACAACTACTAGTGTCTTGATCGCTATTGGCTTATGGTCGTACCAGAAACATGAGAAGAGGCAAAAGAAGAAAATGAAACAAACGTTATTTAAGAGGAATGGAGGTTTGTTGTTGAAACAACAAATCTCTTTGAATAACGAAAGTGTTGTGCAAACAAAAGTCTTCAAGGCAGAAGAGTTGGAGAAGGCAACAGACAATTTTAATGAAAATCGAGTCTTAGGCAAAGGAGGATTTGGAACAGTTTATAAAGGGATGTTATTAGATGGAAGCATAGTGGTTGTTAAGAAGTCTAACATAGTTGATGAAAATCAAATTGGTCAGTTCATCAATGAAGTTATTATCCTTTCTCAAATAATTCAAAGGAATATAATAAAATTGTTAGGTTGCTGCTTAGAGACTGAAGTTCCACTACCAGTATATGAATACGTCTCGAATGGCACCTTGTCTGACCAACTTCAATTTCAGGGTTATACTCCGACAATGTCCTGGAATACTCGATTGAGAATTGTAGGAGAAATTACGGAATCACTTGGCTATATGCACTTATATGCTTCTAAATCTATCTTTCACAGGGACATCAAGTCCAACAACATATTGCTCGACGAAAATTACAGAGCAGTAGTGTCTGATTTTGGACTTTCAAGTTCAATACCCCTAAACAAGACTCATTTGACAACATTGGTGGGAGGCACATTGTTAGAGTTGCACTACACAATCAACTGGATTTGATACCAGTTGTTGTGGCGGAAACGCAAAATAAATAACACTGTTCAAGGAATAAACAAGCAATCACGAAGAATAAAAAAAATCACACACAAGAACACAAAATATACATGGTTCACCCAAATCTTAGGGCTACGTCCATGGAGCACACTGAACAAAGTCACTATGAAAAAGATGAAGAATTACAAGGAGAATTCTCTCTCGATCTCTCTCAATTGCTCTATCTTGTATTGGCACACCTTTATCTCTAACTTTCACCCCTATTTATAGAATCCCAAACTTATCCTACAAGAACTTGCCTTTTGTAAAATTCAAAACCATTAAGGAAATTAAATCAGATCAGGAAACTGAATTTTTCTTAAACCAATAAGGAAGTCAAATCAGATTAAGAAACTGAATTTTCCTTAATAGATTAGGAAACTGAATTTTCTCTAAAATTCAATACTCTTAAAGTTTTTATATAATTAAATCTTCCTAAAAATCTTCCACCTAATCAGACTCCACAAAACCACAACAATCTCCCACTTGGAGTCTAGAGCACTTGTAAACCCATTCCATCTTCTTCTCATGCATGTCCCATACATGTCGGTGCTCTTATTTCTGTCTTCAAGCTAGAAGACCAACTGAAGTTGTGCACAACTTCAGTTTCTCCATGGTCACTGTCTTGGTCAACATATCAGCCGGATTCTTGGTGCCAAGTATTTTCTCAAGTGTCAACACCCCATCTTCTAACAAAGATCTGATAAAATGATACCGAAGTCCTAAATGCTTAGTCCTTGAATGAAATGCAGAATTCTTTGTCAGATGTATCGCACTCTGACTATCACTGTGCAAAACATTCTTCTCCTATTCGAATCCCAACTCTGTCAACAAACCTTGTAACCAAATCATCTCCTTGCTGGCCTCTGTCATCGCCGCATACTCTGCCTCTGTAGTAGATAACGCTACAATCCTCTGTATTTGTGAAACCCAACTAATTGCAGTTGTACCCACCATGAACACATACCCAGTAGTACTTCTTCTGTGGTCCACCTCACCAGCAAAGTCTGAATCTACATAACCATGTAGCTTCACTTCACCCCTTCTAAAATATAAACATCTGTCTGTGGTACCCCGTAGATATCTCAATATCCACTTTACTGCTTCCCAGTGTAGCTTGCCCGGATCCTTAATGAACCTGCTTACTGCTCCCACTGCATATGCAATGTCTGGTCTTGTGCACACCATGGCATACATCAAACTTCTAATGGCTGAGGCATATGGAATTTTAGCCATAAAGTTTTTCTCATCTTCTGTCTTCGGACACTGATCTTGAGATAATTAAAAGTGATTAGCTAAGGGAGTACTCACCGCCTTAGCATTATTCATGTTAAACCTCTTCAGAACCCGTTCAACGTACTTAGCCTGAGACAACTGCAAAATACCTTTATGTTTGTCTCTGCTAATCCTCATCCTAAGAATCTGCTTCACTGCACCAAGATCCTTCATCTCGAATTCATTAGACAACTGCTTCTTCAATTTGCTAATTTCTTCAAAATCAGAACCTGCCACTAACATGTCATCAATATAAAGTAAAGGGATAATGAAACTAGACGTAAACCTCTTGAAGTAGCAGCAATGGTCAGTGTTGCACTTGTTGTAGCCGTGTCGCTTCATAAAACCATCAAACTTCTTGTACCACTGCCTCGGGGCTTACTTTAAACTATATAAGCTTTTTTTTTAACTTGCACACTAGTTTCTCTTTCCCTTTGACTGAGAAACCCCTCGGTTGTTGCATGTAAATCTCCTCCTCAAGGTCACCATGGAAGAAAGCAGTTTTGACATCTAACTGCTCAAGGTGCAACCCCTCTTCTGCAACAATGCTAAGAACTGAGCGAATGGTACTCAGTTTCACAATCGGAGAAAAAATATCTGTGTAGTCAATGACTTGCTTTTACTGAAAGCCTTTGACCACCAATCTCGCCTTGTATCTCTTAGAACCATCGTGTTCCTCATTTACCCTGTACACCCATTTGTTATGAAGAGCTTTCTTCCCCATGGACAACTTAGCTAGTTCCCATATTTTGTTGGAGATAAGGGACTTTATCTCATCTTCCATTGCAAGCTTCCACTTGCTAACATCTTCAACCTGGCATGCTTCATTATAGCATTCAGGCTCACCATCATCTGTGAGCAACATATAATCCAAATATTTCCTATTTGGTACATGAGGTCAAGTAGACCTTTTAGGTGCAGGCATAGGAGTTGGAATCTGCGGTGAACTATGTTCTGTGAGTTCTGGCCAAGAACCCTCATCTGTCTGCTCCGCATCAATGCTCTCTGGATCTTCATCCAACTCAATAAACTCAGGCTTACTTTGTGCAGGACTAGTTAACTATGTTACATCTCTATCCTTGTACAACACCTTCTTGTTGAAAATCACATCTCTACTTCTGATGATTTTCTTGTTCTGATTATCTCAGAGTCGATAACCAAACTCATCTCCACTATACCCAACGAAGATACATTTTAGTGACTTGGGGTCGAGCTTTCCCCTAGCATGGTCACTAATATGTGCATATGTAATACAACTAAAAACTTTCAACCATGAAAGATTTACCTCTTTGCCACTCCATACCTCTTCTGGTATTCGATGCTCCAAAGGCACCGATGGTCCACGATTAATTAGGTAGGATGCTATATTGATTGCTTCTGCCTAAAACTGTTTGGGTAGACCCGAATGTATGCGCATGCTTCTGGCTCTTTCTGTCAATGTTCGGTTCATCCGTTCTGCCACCCCATTTTGCTGTGGGGTTCCTTACACAGTCCTTTCTAGTCTGATCCCATTATCAAAACAAAAATTCTTGAACCAAGTGTCTTTATACTCACCACCATTATCTGATCTTAACCTCTTGATCTTCAAACCTGTCTCATTCTCCACCATGGCCTTCCACTTCTTGAAAACATCAAATACCTCAGATTTGTTCTTCAAAAAATAAACCCATACCTTCCTCGTGTGATCATCAATGAAAGTCACAAAGTATGATTTTCCGCCAATGGATGAAATAGTGGTTGCCCCCAAACATCTGTGTGAACTAACTCAAGTTTCTCCTTTCTGAGATCTCTGCCACTCTTCTTGAAACTGACCCTCTTTTGCTTGCTCATCACGCAACTCTCAAAGAAGTCAATATCAATTACCCGTATGCCTGGTAGTTTCCCCTTTGAGTGCATACTCTTGAGCCCCCTTTCACTCATGTGACCTAGTCTTTGGTGCCAAAGGTTGTGATCTTCTTTATTTTCTGCAACTGCTATAGACCCACAAGCACTGGTAGTTGTGTAGAGAATGCCAGATTTCTTACCACATGCAATGGTCATAGCGCATCTGGAAACTTTCCATGAGACTCCATTGAAGGTTGTAACAAAACATTCATCTGACAATTGTCCCACCAAAATTAGATTCTTCCTCAAGTCAAGGATGTGTCTCGCATCCTTTAACTTCCAAGCTGACCCATTCAACTTGATTTGCACTTCACCCTTACTAATGACGCTGCAAGGCTGATCATCACCAAGATACACCTTACCAAGGTTACTCGGTTCATAACTATTAAATAGCTCTTTGTTTGAGGTGCCATAAAACGATGTGCTAGAATCTAAAACCCATGACTCCACCTTGCTCTCCAAAGAGCATATCAATGCATCATCTGATTCTTCTGAGACAAAGTTTGCTTTAGTTTTTCTTTCGGTTCCCTTCTTTAGAAGTTTGTAATCAACACGGTAATGTCCTTTCTTTCCACAATTCCAACACTCAACGTCATTGAGATCTGTGGAATTCTTAAAATTTTGAGACTGTGTCCTTCCATTCCTTGACTTGGATCTACCTCTATTTCTATTATTGTTGCCCTTCTTCTTGTTTGAACCCTTGCCTCTGCTTTCAACATTCAACACCGAACCACTGGTGGAAACCCCTGCTGTTTGCCTTATGATTTCTTCAGTCAGAATCATGCTCACAACTTCATCAAACTTCAACTTGGTCTTCCCTGCAGAGCTACTGATCGCTGTAACTATGTCACTCCAACTCTCGAGTAACTGCCCAAGAATTAGCAGTGCTCAGACCTTGTCTTTGAAGTCAATATCAACAGACTCTAATTGCCGAACTATCTCGTTGAACACATTTAGATGTTCGTTGAACTTATTACCTTCGACCATCTTCATGTTGAACATCTTCTCGATCAAGTGCACCTTGTTCACTGCAGAAGGCTATTCATACATACTAGAAAGGGCTGTCAAGAGAGACTTCGTCGTCTTCTCGTTCTTAATATTGAAGGCAACTGACTTTGACAACGTCAATCTGACGGTGCCAAGAGCCTTCCTATCAAGTAATTCCCATTCTGCATCCTTTGTATCCTCTGGCTTCTCTCCCAAAGGTTGATATAGATTTTTTTGAAACAAGAGGTCTTCAATTTGCATCTTCCAAAAACTGAAGTTTGTGCCATGGAACTTCTCAATCATGGATGTGGATGTCTTATCTCTGATGCCATTACTCTCACTCGAACTGACAGATCTGATCGAAAAACTTTCAAAATTTCGTCAAACAACTTCTATGCCCTAGGTTCTCAACCAAAGGCTCTGATACCAGTTGTTAGAGTTGCACTACACAATCAACCGGATTTGATACCAGTTATTATGGCGGAAACGCAAAATAAATAACACTGTTCAAGGAATAAACAAGCAATCACGAAGAATAAAAAAAAATCACACACAAGATATACATGGTTCACCCAAATCTTAGGGCTACGTCCATGGAACATACCGAACAAAATTACTATGAAAAAGATGAAGAATTACAAGGAGAATTCTGTCTCAATTGCTCTCTCTTGTATTGGCACACCTTTATCTGTAACTTTCACCCCTATTTATAGAGTCCCAAACTTGTCCTACAAGAACTTGCCTTTTGTAAAATCCAAAACCAATAAGGAAATTAAATCAGATCAGGAAACTGGATTTTCCTTAAACCAATAAGGAAGTCAAATTAGATTAGGAAACTGAATTTTCCTTAACAGATTAGGAAACTGAATTTTTCCTAAAATTCAGTACTCTTGAAGTTTCCATATAATTAAATCTTCCAAAAAATCTTCCACCTAATCAGACTCCACAAAACCACAACACACATTTGGTTACTTGGATCCTGAGTACTTTCAATTAGGACAACTCACTAATAAAAGTGATGTTTATGCCTTTGGGGTTGTTCTTGCTGAATTGTTAACTGGGAAAGAAGTTCTCTCCTTTGATAGATTTGATGAATGCCTTGTACTTAATTTTTGATCATCAACGAAACAAAATTGTTGGTTTGAAATTTTGGAGCCAATAATTATCAATGATGCTAAGGAAGAGGAGATTCAAGTTGTTGCTACTCTTGCAAAAAGATGCCTAAAACTGAATGCAAGGAAAAGGCCAAATATGAAAGAAATAGTTGCAGAACTGGACCAATTAAGAAAGATACAAGAGCCTCCTTTACTTAAGCAAAATAGCCCAAACAGCTATGCTTGGTAAGTGAAAGGTCCTGCTTTTACACAAGTGAAGAACTTGAAGAAAAATGTTTAATGATATGTCATGTTTAAGGTTTCTCTTCTCCTCTCATTTTTTTTTTTTTTTTTCTCTTTCATTTCCAAAATAACAATATCGATTTAAAGATATGTAAGATAAATTTTCAATTTCAATTTAAGTAGCTACCATATTTGGGTAAATGTGAAGGTTGTATGGCTTCAATATTATACTTTTTATTGATTTGCAACTGCAATTTTTGTGGTTTAACACATCTAATTTTCACATGAAATTGTTCCTTTGTTTTTTTTGTTGCCTTTTCATTTTTGTACCATTAAATTTTCCAATCCCTCTTTATTTTTAGAAATACAAATTTATGCCGTGTAGTTGAAGGATCATGTAAAGAAATGAGTTTAGTTTGGGACAAAGTTATCGATCACTTTGCATCACCATCATTATTACCATGGACTAGGATCCTCTATTGTAAATGGGTCCTACTGTACCATGTTGTAGTGCAAATAATGTTGTTTAAGGTATATTTTTTAAAAAGTTAATTAAAAATTAAAATGGAGAAACCAACGGTGTTAATGGTAAATTATTAAAAAAATAAAACTCAAAATATAAAATGTAAAAACATTTCGGCCATATAATTTGTTAGGAAATATCCTATTTATATATCCACTACCCATGCTCTATTAATCTTGGGTGGTGCAATCCGGGAAGAAGATGAAAAAATATTTACGAGACAAATTTCACGACTAGAAGACATCACACACTATAACACCAGATGATAAATAACTAAAATTGAACACAATTAAACCGATTGGATCAATCTCTTCTATTTTAGTTTTATTTTAATAACGTTTTTAAATGTTCTACTTTACTTCTATTTTAAAAAAGTGTTGAGAACAAGATTAGTGCTGTTGAGAGTTGAGAACAAGATTAAAAAAGTGTTAAGGTAACATACAACATTTAAAAATGTTATTCAAATATAACTAAAATATAAGATACAGATTTTTTTTTCCCTCAAACAAGAGAACTTTATTGACATAAAACTAAAATAGAACATTTAAAATTGTTATACTGCAAACCCAATTAAAGTGATTTATAAATTTTTAATCTTATCCTCAACACATTTAATCTTATTTTTAATATGTACCTTTAATCTTTACCTCACCACCTTTTAACGTTATTCTCAAAACCTTTTAATCCTTACCTAAACACTTTTTTTATCTTGTACTCAACACTTTTAATTAATCTTTACCCCAATGCCAGAGGCGAAGGGGTGTTGAGAATAAGATTAAATGGCATTGAGATAAAGATTAAAAGACGTTGAGGTAAAAATTAAATGTGCTGAGAATAAAATTAAAATGTATTTAGGTAAAGATTAGAAGTGTTGCGAACAACATTAAAAGTTGTTGAATAGAGGATTAAAGTTGTTCAGAACAAAATTAAAACGCGTTGATGCAGGGGAAGAGCCAGGAATGTTTTTTTGAAATATGCATTTATAGTATATATTTATGGTATTAATTATGATTTTAGGTAGGAAAATTAAAGAAATAATTGTAACTCTTTCCATTTTTTCTTCTCATATTATACATTAATAAACATGTTTTTAATAGTATGCATTAAAAAGAGGTTGGAAATTCCCCCCCACCACTCCCCTACCCCCAAATTAAACATTCATGGCTCTGCCCCTGCGTCAACGCGTTTTAATTTTGTTCTCAACCACTTTAATCATCTATTCAACAACTTTTAATGTTGTTAATTCGCAACACTTCTAATCTTTACCTAAACACCTTTTAATCTTATTCTCAATATATTTTTATCTTATTCTCAACACATTTAATTTTTACCTCAATGCCATTTAATCTTGTTCTCAATACTTTTTAATCTTGTTATTCACACCTTTAATCTTTAGCTCAACGCATTTTAATTTTGTTCTCAAAAACTTTAATTTGTTTCCAACATCTTTTGATGTTGTTCTCAACACTTCTAATATTTACCTAAATACATTTTAATCTTGTTCCAACATATTTTAATGTTGTTCTCAACGCCTTTTAATTTTTTATCTCAACGCCATTTAATCTTGTTCTCAACACCTTTTGATCTTGTTATCAACACCTTTAATATTTATCTTAACGCATTTTAATTTTGTTCTCTTCAACACCTTTTGATGTTGTTCTCAACACATCTAATATTTACCTAAATACCTTTTAATCTTGTTCTCAACACATTTAATCTTTACCTCAACGCCTTTTAATCTTTATCTCAATGCCATTTAATCTTATTCTTAACACATTTTAATCTTGTTATCATCAACACCTTTAATCTTTACCTCAAAGCCTTTTAATCTTTACCTCAACATCTTTTAATCTTGTTTTCAATATTATTAATCTTGTTTTCAACACCTTTCTGAAATAAAACTAAAATAAAATATTTAAAAACATTCTTGGAATACAATTAAAATAGAAGATACTAAACCAATCGATTTAATTCTATTCAATATTAGTTATTTATTTATCATATGGAGTTAAAGTGTTTGATGTCTTATATTCTAAAAATTTGTTAATGATTTTGAACTCTTTTAATGGATTTCTTATTGTTACTTGTTGCTCATAAATATCTTTTTCATCTTCTTTTCGGGGATTGCACCACCAAAACCAATATCTAACATGAGCATGGGAAAGGATATATAAAATTATAAACAAATGTATCCCAACAAATTATAAGGCCAGTATGTGAATGTTTTTAACGTTTTATATTTTTATTTTGATTTTTTTAATAATTCACCATTAAGGTAGTTAGTTGCTCCGTTTCACTCTTAAATTGCTTTTTTTTTTTTTAAAAAAAAAAAAAAAATTACCTTAAACGATATTATTTGCATTACAGTATGGGTACAGCAGGACCTGTTTACAGTAGAGAATCCTAATCCAATGAGATGATCTTATAAGACTTGATCAATAAATGAAGAGTAATGGGTAATGTTATGGTGATGCTTATGCAACTTTCTAAAATTGCAGCTTCATATCAATTCAGTAACCTACTTTATTTTCCATTTAAAGACTGACTAGTATTATTAATGTCAAAAAGGCCTTGAGCCATTATTTATTTCTACTGTGGGTTAACTACAACTTTGTTAATGAAGTCATTATTTAGTCCTGCAATCAATCATTTATAAATGATAGTCCAACATTAATAACCCATGGATCTAGAAAATTAAATATGATAAAAGTTGTACTAAAATTACAAGCAAGACATTCATTTATAGAGAGGAATTTTTTTTTTATATAATATAAGGTACAACAAACCGGCCCACACATGTTATCTAAAAAAATCAATGTTCTTAAAAATTTGTTTCAATACAAGAAATTTAACTTGACAACTTCTTTTCTTCTTCATCATTTTTGGTTTTATATCATTAATCTTTTTTTTTTTTTTTTAATCATAAATCATTCCCTCTAATGAATTTAATTTTTTTTTTTAAATCATTTCTCATCACTTCATTCTATGTAAGTTTTATGAATTTTTTTCTTTCACCCTTTATGTAAAACAATCTTCCTCTACAAGTTAAGTTAACTTATTGAGAAATTAACTAAAACTCATAGGATGACTTTCTAAGTCTTTTTAGGTATTTTGTCTACGGTGTCTACCTTAATTGGTAGGTGTTTTCATGTAAACCTATGTGGGGCACGATTATATTGTGTTATTATTATTATTTTCACCCTTCATGTGTCTCTTACATTTTAAGCTGAGTTCATCCACGTAAGTACATAGACCCACTCACTAACACATTCTTACACATGACAACACAAAGGTAGTTTTTTTATTTTCTTTAAATTATTTTTCATTACTTCATTCCATGTCAGTTTTGATCGAATTCTTTGTCTTTTACACTCTATGTAAAACAATTTTTCTCTACAAGTTAAGAAGTTTAACTTAACTTGTGGAGAAATTAATTAAAAATTAATTATGGAAGAACTTTACAAGTGATTTGTTAATTATGGAAGAACTTTCTAAGTGATTTGTTAGGTGTTTTCTCTACCATGTCTACCTTGATTACTAGGTGTTTTCATGTATTAGTATTATTTTTATTATTATGTTCATCCTTCGTGTATGTCTCTTATAAGTATTTAGTTTCAGTTCAACCACATACATACCCTCACACTCACACACAAAATTGAGAGGGTTTTTAAGTAATTTGATTAATGCTTACACATGACAACAAAAAGGTTTTCATTCACACAAATAGTTATCCCACAATCCACGTCCACGCATGCACAAACTTTATTATAAATAAATGTTGTCAAACACCTTAAAAAGAAGTTTGGTATCACCCCGGACCACTACCTTGCTATTCTCAATTTACCTTTCTTCCCATTGAACTAAAAGTCACATCTTTAAAAGGTTATTCCAAAAAAATACACTTAAAATGGACTAGGGAGTACAAAATATCTTACAACAAAAAATTGCCACCAAGTCCTACTTTTTTTATTTTTTTTATTTATTATTATTATTATTAGAAATCAAATAAGCTCTAAATTTTATTTTTTGGAAGGTAATTATTATTGTTTTTAAATTTAAATAGATCATATTTATATACAGCATAAACACACAAAACAAACTATTTCTATGCATTTGGAACTACAAATTTAACAAGCCACGCATTTGTACTCACTGCAGGGCCGGTCCTGAGATTCCAAATATTTTGAGAGGCCCTAGGTAAACTTTCAAATGTGAGGCCCTTAAGTTTCACACGCGAAAAAAAAAATTATAAGAGAGCGAAATTTTCACACGATGTTTTCAAATTCTATAGCTAATTTAATTGTGCGTATGTGTATTGTGCATAAGACAACTAACTAATAACTATAATCTTCACTTATTAAATCTTCATGTTCATTGACTAACTTCCTATGATCTTCATTCATTAAATCTTCATGTTTATTTGCTTTCGCATTCATATGTTCTTCATTCACCAAATCTTCAACTAAACTCTCTATTTGTGTATTGCTCCTAAAATACTTAAAATTATCTCCTTTTTGGGATTGAATCAATTCTTCTTCTCTCTGTTTTTTCAAAGGATATACAAGTCAAAAAGGCCAGAGCTTTTCTTTCCTTCTAATTTTTATAGGGTATGAAACTCATAATGACTAACATTTACGCCTCTTTGCGTGCGATATCTTAAGCAACTGATAGAATGAGTTGGGGTTGCTGGGAAACATAAGTGCTCTAGGAATTCTTTGTTTGTTATAAACTACTTTTTTTAATGACAGACTTGAATGATTTGCAAATTTTGAGAGTTGAGATATTGTGAGTTTTGTCAAATTAATTGAGTCTCAGTTTTGGATGTGCAATTTGCTCGAGTTGGTTGCTGGGTGCTTCTTACCTCTGTCCATTGCCGCTCCATGATTGCATACTTATCTGGCAGAAATCGAGTCTGGAAGTCATGCTTGTGACACGTGACCAACTCTTTTAAGTAATGTTGTGGTTTATTCTTATGTTGCTAAAGTATTGCCGTTAGATTACACACTTGCGATCAACATAAATACCACTACCATTTTGTCAGTGACCTTGGGCACAAATTTTGTTCATGGACTTCCTTTTTTACCGCCTATATCTCAGATTGTACTGATTTAGTGCACACATTGATATAAAAAATTATTGTAAAGTAAAGAAATAGAAGAACTTTTCAAAATAAATGAAGTAAAAAGGTATTAAGCAGTGAAATAATGTTTTATGAGCTGGATCTCAATTATTCTACAGGTCCTTAGAATGAGTCAGCTTTCCACAGATATCTGATACCTTAGGTCCTTAACTATTTTCCAAAAGCTAATAGTGTTTGAGCTGCAAGGCTTCCAAATAACAATCTTCCCTTATCAGTATTGTGAATTTTAGATTCATAGATCTGTTTCTATATCCTAAGGATCTCAACTGATTCTGGTTTTGTAAAATGGGAGTACTAGTAAATGTGTGACCTATGTAATTGTGGATTCATGGTTGAATAATTAGATTTCAGAGGTTCCTTTATCGAGCTTTGGCACAATGGTAAGGTTGCTTCATTGTGATTTTAAGGTCGTGGGTCAAAGCTTGAAACAGCCTCTTCGTACATGAATGTAAGGTTGTGCAATTACTGAAAAAGAAAAAATAAATAAATAAATAAATGTAAGGTTGTGTATATCTCACCCTCTCTAAATCTCGCAATGACGGGATAAGCTCAGTCCATAAACAGACCTTATAAATAGTCAAGCCTGTTTTCGGACCTTAATGCCTATTGTTATATGTAACATATGCCCTCCACCTACCTCCACGAGCAAGCCTTGGTTCTGGGGCATTCAATGCACCTGCTCTCTCTACAAGAATCAAGCCAGAACTACCCGATTACTTTGTTATTTTGGTTGGTGAGATCGCTCCAACTTCGGCAAACACGCGTACCAATACTAAGTAAGTAGGAAGATTAATATTAATTATCATAGAAGGAATGTAAGCTTTCAGAGGTTCTTCATCTCAACTTCTTGTTACATCCAACATATATGATCAGGGACAAAGCCAAGATTTCATTTCCGGGGAGGCACAGTGTACTTGATAAAAAAAATCACCTAGTATTTACAATTACATAACCTACAAATCAATACATAAATCAGACTTCGATTCATTTTAGGACATATAATAAAAGCCTTGCATCAAAGTGATCTATATGCATAAAAACCTTGAGTGGGTAATTGTTACTAGCAACTTGAGTGTAGTCAGTTTGAAAAATCAAATGGGGACTTAATAAATTTAAATCCGCAGTTCAACTACATCTAAGATAGTGTGACCAATGTAACTCAAAGAAAAAGTATGTTCACACACAAGCCCACATGTGACTTACCTTGTTGCGGTTCCTGCAGCACCAGCTTCAGTAGGTAATCAATGGGATAAAGCCACATACTTCAAAGGTAACAATGATTCAGCAAGATTGGAATCCATATGGATTCCACCCACTGGAATCTCTGCAGTGCCAATAAGGCATTGGTTTGCCCTCAATAAAATGAACCTGCCAGAGTATGCCAAAAAAATATCAACCAATCTTCCCTTTTTGCTAATAAAAGTATCAATCAATTGCAGTCAACTCATACTATACTCAGCTCTATACAGGTCCCTCCAAAGGGAAAAAAATAAATAAATAAAGAGATTTTTACAAAGGGAAAATTTTTGGGTTTTTGATTTTAAGAAGCAGAGAAGAAAGAGAAATAGGAGGAAGAGAAGATGTACCTTTGTTGCCGGCCGCCGATGAGAAGCCTCTGAAATGGTCGCCGTGGTCTTTTGGCCAAAGGTTGGTTCAACATGTTCTAACTTCATGATTCTTGGCTTTTGAACCTTCTTTAAATTTCCTCCTACTTCTAATTTCAAAACACGACTTAAAAAAAAAAAAAAAAGAAAACGAAAAACAACATCATGACTAAAGTCAAGCCCATCAAGAGATTTTATTATATTTTTTAAATAAGTAAACTATATTAAGAAAAACCATCTATCTCAAAAAAAATTCTTGAATGAATGATATGTATAAAAACAGAATTATTAGTGCCTTATCCTTGAAGATCAATCGCCCTTGTGTTGATTCTTGGGGCCAAACACTTTTAATTACCTTGAATTTACTGTGAGCCAGGGGAATAAATTAAAATAAATAATTCATCTTCTCATCCCTAATTCATTTAATCCCGCATATAAACACCCATTATATACATTAATAATCAACTAGTATGATTTACTAGACACCTCAATCCGTCTTATGAATTAATCAATACATATTATTCAATATAAAATATTCACAATCCAATTGGCATACAAAAATCCCAACAAATTAACACCATCCCTTGTAATTAGCTAAGTAATTCATAACATTTATTTCTATACAACTTGGCTTGAGTCTTGGTCATCGCTGTGCTTCACATCTTTGTTGTGCAAGAAATAGAGAGTAGTAATCCTGCAAATCACAGCAATCAACGACAGCCACAAAAAAAACAAAAAAGCTGTGAAAAAACATTCGCCAAGGAGAAAAGATTAGAAGTTGGATTGCTCTACTCAGTTTGTCATATGTCACATCGTTAGGAAAATCTTCAGGCCCTGGTTCATGGATGAACTAGTCTAGAGGTCATCTTTTGGCATGCAACCTGTGTAATATTTAAGTTATTACATTATACTTGTTCCATGAAGTGAGGCAATGTTTCTTCTTATAGTGTATATATCTTAGAGTTGAATAAAGTTTTTGCAGGCATGGACAAAGCTTCAAAAGGTTGGCACTGAAATGGTTGCTCTTGCTAAGAGCCTCTCGGACAAGTCAAGGACTTCTTTCCATGATCAGGTGAAGTTGAATTTACTTGCAAATGCTCGAGTCCCTTGTTAACTGATCTCTCGTGTAAATTGAAGATTGCTAATGTATGGGGGGACAATGTTCCATTGTTGTCCTTTTTTGACGGAATCTTACTACAACAATTTTAAAAGGAAAATCAAAATGTTTCGATGTGGTTAAATTGATAACTATTGAGCCTACTGTTTGAGTAGTGACATTTATCGGATAATCTATAATGAGAAATTGTAGTATTGATTTGAAAATTGACATTATGATTACATTTAACTTTCTTATGGAAACCTAAAATTACAGTTTACACCGTTCAAATCACCAACTGAATTGAACATCTGGAGAGATCAAATTGAAATGACTTCGGCTATGCTTGATTTGCCAAATTAGAGTGATTGGGTGGCAGGTCCTTGAATATATGTGACCATGGCATGCCAATATATTAGTACTCACACCTTGGATTATTTGGGCAATCCATTGTAGTTATGATGGTGGTGTTCTTTTTCTAAATAAAAAATAAAAAAATAAAATAAATGGTGAAGTAATATTTGTCTTGCAGCAACATATTACTTTCCATTAGCTTCTTATTTTCCTGAAAAATGTAAATGAAAGGGCCTATCCCCTCCTCCTATGCATCTTTTTGGAAGTACCTTGGACCATTTATTCCTTGCTCCCTTTTATAATTTATACTACACCCCGGCTTTGCCATTGTGTGAAGTTTGGATTTGGTCATGGTTTACTATGCGCTTTGGAATTCTTTTCTGGACCATATCCTTTTGTTTGTCCATGCAGGTCGGAAATTTGGTGCACAGCAGTTTTGAAGACAATGAAGTTGAGGTAAAAGCATGGTTATCAAAATCGCGATTCTACGATTCAAAATCCAAAATCGATTCAAATCGTAACAAAATCATTCAATTGGTATAATCGAGTGTAGAATTGGTAGAATCGGGGATAGAATCGTAGAATCGTACGATTCTATACGATTCGATCGATTCTACAAATTTCATAATACACTGTCAAAGACTAACCCAAATTTGTCAAAGACTAAGCCCAATTTCATAATACACACCAAAGAATGTTATTCAATCATGAATCCTAAAGATTTCATCACTCCGACTATACAATAGGTGAAGAGAAGATGGGAATTCACTGGACAGTCACAGAAATCAGATTAAAATCACATAAATAGGCAAAACATGGTACCTTCGTCCTTGCTCGCTCGTTGGTAGAACTGTTCGCTGGCCTTCGTCGCTGATCGCCAGCCGCTACTCGCCGGTCGCTGCTTCATCGGTCGCTGGTCTTCGTCGTTCACTGATCACTCCCCTCTGGTTGCCACTCGTGTCGCTGATCCCCTCTTCTTCGTCGCTGCTCCCCTCTTCTTTATCGCTGAGGCCATAATTGGAAGTGACAACTGACGCCCTAAAGGGAAAGCTCTAGTGTAGTGTTCGTGATCTCAGTAAGAAAAGGGTATTCCGCCTCTCAGGGTTGCCGTCCATAGTTTTCCAAATAAAAAAGAAATCAATGGGCCTTTAGTGGATTGGGTGTAAGAAATTAATGGGCCTTTAGCTGATTGTGTTTAAGGTTTTTTATTTATTATTTATTTATATATTTTTTGCTCCCCTAATGATCAAATGTTCCATAATAGAAATGTGAATGAGGTTTTTTATTTTTTATTTATCTATATAATATTTTTTTAAGTGTAATTTTAATTGTGCACAATTTGGGGGAGGGTAAAAATTTTTGGGGGAAGTCATTTTACTTATTTACAGGGCAAAAAATATCTCTTAAATGTCAAATTTTATTCTTTAATAGGCTATGGTAAGGTTAGATATATTTGATTGTGTGTGTTGGCCTTATATTTATTATATTTTATAGATTTTATTATTTAAAAAGTTAGTTTTAATTATTTTTTTATAATTTGGTAGAATCTTACGATTCACAATCTGATTCTACGATTTCGATTCTACGGAGATCAAAACGATTCTGCGTAGAATCCCGATTTTAACAACCTTGGGTAAAAGAGCTTCTGCACATTACTTTAATTGGTTTACTCTTTTCTTTCTAAATATTACCTTGATGGGTTTCCTTTTCTAAAAGGTATAACATGGCCTAGGTTTTACTTTTAGAGATGTTTATTTAGTCCTGAAAAACAATATTCTGAATTTTCACTGTAAAACAGTTCCTTGCGCAAGAACCTAACTTGCACAGTTCGGAGCAAACAGAGGTTTGTGGTGTGTACAAAGTCTGCGCTTGCAGGCGTTGCGGGGAAAAGGCAGATGGAGGAGATTGTTTAGTTTGTGATTCATGTGTGGAAATGTACCATGTAGACATGCTTCTAACTGCAGCCAAAACTCTAAATTTCGAGGAGAAAATGGCTTCTTCAATCATATGAAGGTTGTTCAATCCATGGTTTTGAATCATTTTGGAGGACTAATACTTTTGTGCAAGTTGTATTTTAGGCTTAGCTGACTTTTTCGGATGCCTAAATGAGGGAGCACAGAGGTCTGCATAGTGTATTTTGATGCTGGTTAGCTTTGTAAAAGTATGAAGTTTGTTGGCCGAAGTAAATAGACTGGAGTCATGATGTAAGTGAAAGTCTCCTAGCATAAAATTCTTTTATGGGGGATATTAGAAGCTAACATTCATTTTGTTGTGTAAAAGGAAATGACTGTCTAGGCAACCAACCCTCTTGATCATCGAAGTGGGGGAAATTTTTTGTTATATACATTGATGTCCTATCAAACTCTGGATATCAACATCATTAGATGCTGCTTATTTCTTTTCACTACTATCATTTTCATATTATTCTTATTATTATTATTATTATTTTTGTTTCCCGAGCTACATGACCTAAGTCTATTTGAAGGTCATTGGAAAGCCAGATGGTCACGGTGGTTTTGATTGAGCAACAATTTTTTTTTCTTATTTTTCCTGAATGTATCAACATTGTTGACATCGTTCATTGATAATGACCATAAACAGGTGTTGCACAAAACATAGTATGTGGCAATGTGGTTTCGTGAACGTGTTTGTTTCAAAGGAAAAACAAATCACGCGAAAAGGAATAGTATGTCAAATTCATTTTCTCGCACATTTCCATACATTGCTCGTGAATTTGCATTCCAAGTCATCTGGTAATGAAGTTCATTATTACATGACAATCAGACAAACTTGCTAGTAGAAAGTTTGTCTTACAACTTCCAATATAATTCAAATAAGTAGACATCACTTGGAAATATGTATCAAGGTCTGAAACTATGAATAATTTTTTTGGCAGAACTAAATTCATTGAGATTTGTTATAGTCTAAAGAAGTTAAGAAACAAAACATTGCTATTATACAAGATTTGAATATCAATCACTTCCTATAGTGATGTCATGAAAGTTTAAAAATTGTATATTTTTTTTTAGCTTCTTTGTTAACCCCTTTAATATCATGAATTGATGAACTAAGTAATGGCATGAAAGAGAATTGTTGTTCCAGTCTTTTATGATACAATACTATTTCGACAGAATGGGTTCAGAATGAATCCATTATAAGAATGGGTTCAGAATGAATTCTTTCGATTATATATTCTGGAAATTTAAAAAAAAAAAAATTGACAAAAGAATTGTAGAATTTTATAATGGATTGTGGATGTCATCAGTGGTTTCTCCTGGTGGGAGTGGCCTGGGCCTGGAAATGACAAAGGTCCAACGTGGGCTTGGATACGATCCCATGTTTTCGACTTCACTATCTGACCCAATATTTTACATGTCTGGACCTTTTTGAAGCGGACAATCACATAAATGTTTATTTATTTATATATACACACACAAAATAGGTATATGTATATGCATGTGTATATTCACTGTGTGTGTATATGCGTGTGAGTGTCGGTTAATTTTCAAACGCTGGAATGAGACGCCCTTCTCTGTGTAATTCGTAGTGAAATAGTTCTGGGCTTTCATCCCATTCCTTCAAACGAGTACATCTCTCCTTGTGTGTGTGTGTGTGTGTGTGTGTGTGTGTGTGTGTGTGTGCCGTTACATTTTTTTGTGTGCTTGCTTTATATTGATATATATACACATATTGTATATGAGTTTTTATCTTAAAACTGATGCTGATTTTTTACCCATAAAACTAGAATATGCATTGAATTCAAGATATATACTTGTGAATGGTGGTCAAATTATGGTAGATTCACATGTACCCTTATGAAAACAGAAGCCAAATGTGTTTGGAAAATAATTCATACATTGCAAATGTAAAATTAACATGTGTGTGTGTATATATATATATCAAGAAACCCTTTGTTGATTGCAACATTGGTTTTGAGTTTAAGAAGCAAATTGCAATGCTGAAGAAAATTACTAATTTTCAATTTATACAAGTTTTATTAGTTTCAGATTTCAGTGTTGTGTGTGTGTATGTGTAAACATTTATTTATTTTCATTGAAAAATAAGTTATAGGAGTACTAGTTCCGTGCTATGTTATTTTCCTATTATATAGCATGCACATTGGCAGAGGATGATAGTTTATTTTTATTTTCATTGTAGGTGTGAGAATTAAAGAGAACAAAAATCATCCTCTCTGCGAAATCTTCAAGCAGTTGTTTGGCACTGCTTAAATTAGTCACCCAATTCGACTTGATGGGAAACATAATCGGCTCATTCTTTTCGGGACTTGCTCATGTCATTGGGAAATTATTTGGTTCTCCACTGGATTTTCTTGCTGGAAAGTCTTGCAGGTAAGCGTAATTTTTCGATCATTATCATAGGGTTTAACCCAAATGCGTGTGAATACCGAGTTCATTTTAGTAAAATTTAGTTCATGGTTTTGTTCTTCTGAAATTTGTACAACTTAATGTTGTTTGTCAAGCACAACTTAGATATGAATATGTGCCCCAATTTCAGGGTGTATGGGATGACCATGCCTTACATTGTCATCTTGAGTGCATTTTATTGAAACTTTTTTATAAGCATTGCATTCAGTGTGTGAAATCTGTGAATATACACATGCACAAACACTCACACTGTGTGTTCTGAAACCTTTTCAATTTACATGGTTGTTCAGTTCAGTATGTGGATTGACATGGGATTTCATATGCTATATCGACAATTTCTGCATTGCCAACCTGCTCAAGTTGGCCAGTTGGCCGCGGTATCAGCTCTATTCTACTTTGGTGAGTTCCATTTTATTTCATAGGTTACACTTTTGCAATGGTTCACTCTCTCTGCAAAAGCCCTAATTTTACTCCCAACATAACATGGATTAATTAAGACCATATTTTGTTCTCTCCACAAAATCATCATTACTAATAAATCATAACCCTATATTTTCCATTGAAAGAGTCAAGAATTGTGATTTTGCTATCACTAACACCATCACACTTTGGCATAAATGTAAAATAAATGTGTTGAAATAGATTTAAGTGCGTTGAAAAACGCTACAGCACCAATGCTCTACATGAAGGATAGAAGATCATAATGAAAAATGCTTTACAAGTAAAAGTTGTTAGTAATGTATGTTTGAATTAGAATGGCACTTATATCCATTTTCAACACATTCATTTTGCATTTGAACCATTGAAACTATGTTGAAAATGGATTTAACTGTGTTAAAAAACGCTACAGTAGAGTATCCAGACTCCCTGTATTTCAACACTATTTCAACATAGTTTCAACAGTTCAAATGTAAAATAAATGTGTTGAAAATGGATTTAAATACATTGAAAAACGTTGTACCACCAATGTTCTGCATGAACTCAGCTTGGTAATGAAGTTCATTATTTACATGATTTTTTCCTTGCATATTGAAATCACTCACCATGTACCAATTAAGTTCATAGTATTTTCACGTTTCACACTATATTGAAAAATTATTGTATGGTTAAAGATTATACTGAAAAATTATTATGTGGTTGAAGATTATATAACCCGTCCAATTACAACATGAGTTTGAATAACACATCTACGAATTGTGATCAGTCCAAACCATATAACCCCTTACTTAAGTATGACATGAGTTTGAACCACTATATCTGCATACCTCAATCTGCCATAGTAATTGCAATCTCAATCAACAATTTTGATTAGATTATATTAAGCCATTTATATGAATACCCTTCTTCAGCAAAATTCTAAATATAATCTTCAACTAAAAATTAAAATAAAAAATAATTGAGAAATCTCCACAAAACCAGTTTAATGGTAAGAAAAGAAAGGGAAGTCACAGTGTAAGCGCTAAACAATAATGTCCATGTACTTAGTAAAAAGCATATAAGAAAAGTAATCAACTAGTTCATGAACATTTCAGTTAATTTCGTTTGAAATTCTTTGTAACTTTGAGGAACAAAATACGAACATTCACGGATTTGGGAGCTACCTTCATCTATAAATCCATGAGAGACAATTAAAGAGACTGGTTGGTGAGAAGCAAAATGGAAATAACTTGGATAGAGAAAAGAAACTACAAAAAACTTGCAGGTGTTATATATATATATATATATGTCTTCCCTTTCAGCTATGCTAATTACCAAGTCATTGGAGTAAACAAATTAATTTCATAGCAAGTTTGCGGAAGAGAGTAGTGTACGAACTTTTTCCTTTCATATTGAAATTACTAACCATGTACCAATTAGATTCCTAACATTTTCACATTTCACACTATATTGAGAAATTATTATATGATCGAAGATTATATAAAATTATTATATAAACAAAAATGTACCAATCAACACATAAACAAAAATGACCAAATATTCAAAAGGGTTGTATTCTATTGAGGCCCACTTGGATAACGTGGAAGGTTTGAACATGAGATGATCTTGATCAATGAATGGGGAGTTATGGGTAATATTATGGTGATGCTTATGTAACTGATAGACCAACATTAATAATCCATGGATCAAATTAAATCTGCTAAAAGTTGTACTAAAATTACAAGATATTCATTTATATATATATGTATGACGCCTCCACCAATGCTCAAACACTCAACCTGACCACATAATAAATTCACGTTAGATTTAATTTTTTTTTATCACTTCTCTCCATGTTAATTTTGGTCGATTTTTTTGCCTTTTACACTCTATGCAAAATAATTTTTACCAACGGACCAGTGATCTAGCGGTATTATACCCCTACTTCGCAAAGGTAAGGTTTGGGTTCAAGTCTCGGTGAATGTATGTGTATGTAAGTACCAATTAAGAAAAGAAAAAAAAAAAAAAAACCTTCCTCTCCAAGTTAAGAAGTTTAATTTAACTTGTCGGGAAATTAACCGGAAATCATAAGGTATGTGTGTGTAAGTACCAACTAATAATTTCTCTACCATGTCTACCTTAATTACTAAGTGTTTTCATGTATGCCTATGTGGGGAACGATCCTGTAGTATTATTATTATTATTATTTTCGTTCTTCATGTACATACCCCGACACCCTAATACATAAAATTAATAGGGCTTTTAAGTAATTTGACCAATGTTTACACATGAGAACCCAAAGGTAGTTTCATTCCCACAAATCGTTAGCCCACACTCCACATCCACGCGTACATGAAACTCTATAAATAATACTCCAAATCTTTTCATGCATTTGTGAAAAAACAAGAGCCATATTTCTTTTCATTTCTACAACACAAGAGGCATTTAGAGAGAGAGAGAGAGAGAGAGAGAAAGGCAGATAGGATGGTGAACAAAGGCGAGGGAGGGGCTAAAGGGCAAGGGCCGTTGTCCATGTATGCTAAGAATGAGAGCCTTAATCCCGCCAAGAAGAAGAAGGTGATCACAATGTCTGTTCAAAAAGTGGTGAAAACTTTTGCTCCATCTTGCAACAAGGACAAAAACAAGCACAAGATCAACCCTGGTGATGATGCTGAGAGTGCTTAATCCTATATAAGTACTCTATACTATACGCTATGTTCGGTAATATGGAATTAGTATTTTAAAATTGGAATTGATAAAAAAATAAAATAAAATAAAATAAAAAAATTAGTTCAAACTTTGCTAAGAATCAATTCCATTCTACCGAACATAGATATGTAATTGTCTTGTATTTGCGTCGGTGTATGTGTGTGTTGTCATATTTTCTTTGGTTGATACAGCGTTCGAGTGTTGTCTTATTTTTTCTTTTATTGGACACTGTTCTAAGTGCACGTTGTCTTGCTTACGATTTCTTTAATTGATGAATAAAGTCGTTATATGTTTATATTAATTAGATCATCCTGGTTGATTTATTTTGAACTGTTGGAATTCGTACAGTCTTGTATGAGTTATTCGATTTACCGATTCTATTATAACAGAAGCATTAAAGTATTTCTTGCCGGGATCATCATGTGGTACTGACCAATGTAAGTAAATGTATCACCTTAATTTATTCAACTTTTCGATTGCATCAATTAGTAATGGCGGATCAATGGTCATGTAATAATTTTTAGGGACCCAAAAACAAATAAAATAAAAACCATATTGGTAAGGACAGTGTAAACGCTAAACAATAATGTACATGTTTGTGGTAAGAAGCAAGCAATGTTTATTTAACCCCAAAAAAAAAAAAAAAAAAGAAAGTTAAATCAACTAGTTGATGAACATTTCGGTTAATTTTGTCTGAAATTCTTCCCAACTTTTGATGAGCTGAATATGAACTTTCACGCTTACGAGAGCTATCTTAATTTGTAAATCCATGCGAGACATTTAAAGAGACTGGTTGGTGAGAAGCAAAATAGAAATAACTTGGATATAGAACATAAACTACAAAAACTTGCAGGTGATACATATTGTCTTTCCCTTTCAGCCATGCTAATTACCAAGATTAGTAATCCATGGAGCAAATTAAATATGCTACAAGTTGTACTAAAATTACAAGACATTCATTGCAGAGAAATAATACGTGTATATATATGTGTGTGTGTGTGTGTATTATGCCTCCACTGATGCTCAAACTCCCCACACAACAAAATCATGCTAGATTTAATTTTTTAAAAATAATTTTTTATCACTTCATCCCATGCTAATTTTAGTCGATTTATTTGTCTTTTACACTTTATGCAATACAATCTTCCTCTCCAAGTTAAGAAGATTAACTTGTCGGAAAATTAACTAGAAATCATGGGAGGACTTTCTAAGTCATTTGTTAGGTGTTTTCTCCACCATGTCTACATTAGTTACTAGGTATTTTCATGTTTGCCTATGTGGGGAACGATTATATCGTATTATTATTATTATTATTATCCTTCATGTACACACCCTAACACCCTAACATAGAAAATTAAGAGGGCTTTTAAGTAATTTGACAAATGTTTACACATGAGAACACAAAGGTAGTTTCATTCCCATACAGGGGAATGGCTTAGGGAATATGCGGGCTACTATGGATAAGGAATTTAATGCATGACTTAGGTTTCGAACCGGTGAGTCCAATTAAGTTATATTGTGATAATAAGGCAGTGTTTGACATTGCACATAATCCAGTCCAACATGATCGGACTAAACATTTTGAGGTGGATAGGCATGTTATAATGGAGAAATTGGAAGCAAAGCTTATAGAGGTTTTTCACGTGCAGTTTGAAGATCAACTTGCGGATATACTCACCAATTAAGGTGGTTTCAAGTCAAGCATTTGACAGCTCTCTTTTCAAGTTGGGCACACCAACTTGAGGAGTGTTAAAATAGCTATAAATAAAGCTAATTAATTAGAGTTGACTTTCGTTATAAATCTTTACTGTAATTGATAAGTTTCCTATAATTAGCGTAATTGATTCTATTAGGTTACTTGTTCTCCATACTCGTAAATCAATATATATATCTATATATATATATATACCTTTATTTGGAGAGAATAAGATCATCAAAATATTAAACCTTGAAATTATTTCACAAAGCATACACTCTTCCTAATTTAGTACTCATTCACACGATCTTTATAAATAATTAAGTTTTGTTGAATGACAATATTATTGAATTTTTGATTTTAACACAGAGGAACTTGAGCTAGATCATTATTTGTTCTCAAACAATACAAATATTTAAACAAATTTTTATCAACAAAAACACTTGCCCTATTTTTTTATTTTTTATTTTTTAATTTCTCCCATGATCGTGCCTCTATAGAACAAGTTGAAGAACATACGAATTATAGACCTTTCGACAAATTTAGCCAAAGTTTGGGGTATGGTTTTTATGGATTCTAACCCAATAGGTGAAATAATAATTAAGCATGCATTGTGATGATTTGTTTCACGGGCTAGCTAGGGCACTTTGGCAATGTAGATTTTGGAATGTTTTTGTTTCAAAGAAAAACCTAGCTAGGACAGTTCCCTTTGGGGACATTCAATAAAATTGGAATGATACAGAGAAGATTAACACGGCTCTGCGCAAGGATCACATGAACAAATCGAGAAATGGTCCAAATTTTTTGTTATTTCCTTGCGGCAAAAAAAAAAAAAAAAAAAAAAAAAAAAAAGTTGTACTTACCAAAAAAAAAAACCATGCTAGGACAGAAAAATTTTCTTTGGAATATAGATATAGTTCACTGGGTGGAGGGGAAAATGTACATTTTTGAAGTCATTTCAGATTCTACAAAGAAGGCATTAGTAAAAAAGAGAGAACAAAATTTTCAAAGACGAAAGTGTGAATAATGTAACTGATGGTGGCTTTCCATGCTCACATAGTAAATACCCTCAATTGAGGTGCCCAAAATAGCAGAAGAAAGCTATTTAGCAAAATTACAAAGACTTTTCACGAAAATTGGCATTCATTTCTTCGAATGCACTCACACATTTCCATAAATTTCCCACGAATTTGTATTCTTTCAAGTCATTTGGTAATGAGGTTCATGATAACCCATGTATCTATTAAGTTCGTAGCATTTTCACCTTCCGCACTATGTCACATGACTTACTAACTCATGTATCTATAAGCCATTTTATTCTTTAATTAGATTTAATATTTTTTTTAAATCATTTTTTATCACTCTATGCAAAGCAATCTTCCTCCAAGTTAAAATTATTTAATTTAACTGAAAATCATAGGGGGACTTTCTAAGTCTTTCGATTTTTTTTACTGTCTCTACCTTAGTTATTAGGGAAACAAAAATCTGGATAACACATCTGTTTGTGTATTGAATTATAATCTGCCCTAACCATATAACCTGTTACCAAATATAACATGAGTTTGGAACACTAAATTTGCATGGCTCAATCTGCCATAGTAATAACTATGTCAATCAATAAGTTTGATTAGATTATATTAGCCATTTATTTGAATACCCTTCAGCAAAATTCTAACATTAAGCTTTATCTGGAAATCCGTGAGAAACAAAGAAACTGGTGGGTGAGAAGTAAAATGGAAACAACATAGTACAAATGGTTAACCAAGTTTGGAGAGCCCTGTTTCAACAATTGGATAGTTCAAGGAGGTATTTTTTTTTGGTAGGGTTATTGTGCCGAAAATTGAAATGAGAGACATGTTTAATGTAATTTGCCCAAGAATTTACCACAACCCAACAGATATTTCTACTTTAAATTGCAAAAAATAAATATATAGGAGTATTTCTATAGGAATTTACATGAAAGTACTCTGTATTTCCTTTCTTGTTTTAGAGAAAACCTAGCAATTTCAACTTTCATAACCAAATATTCAAAAAGGTCATATTCTATTGAGGCCCACTTGGATAATGTGGGAAGGTTTGAACATGAGATGATCTTGATCAATAAATGGAGAGTTATGGGTAATATTATGGTGATGCTTATGTGTAACGACCCGAATTCGAGGGTCCGAATCGCTAACCGAGTCCTTACCCGAACCCAAGGTCCACTAAAAATGTTACTGTCCTTTCCTATATCAATACACAATATACGTGTCATCCTGAGGATTTATAATTAATAATAATAATAATAATAAGATGAGATCATAGCTACAAAATATATCAAACAGTCCACTAACCTATCAAAACCTGTGGAGAAATGTCGTCCGCCACTTCCTTCCCGTGACCTGAAAAATGTTAAAATGATGGGGTGAGCTAAACGCTCAGTAGAAAGTGTCTAAGACACACCTCTTATGACCCCGTAAATCTACATAGAGAATAGAAAGCAAGAGAACGGGATCATATATCGGGAGTTAAGTAAAACTACTGTATCATCAACAAACATACATATCTCAACCAATTACCAAATGCACCACATATGCCAATGATGTGCCATGTCACGCAATGCCACTCTCCATTTCCGAAACCATACCGTTACAACTTTCAAACCGTTAGCGTAATCTGACCCAAGAAACCTCCAAGACGTCACGAAAGGGGGATTGGCTAACCATTCACAACCACAAGACACCTCCAAGGCGTCGCATCCGGCCTGGTTAGCTCAACCACACTAAGGTCTCTCCCTAGTCCCCTCTCTAGACTACACTAACACCACGGACCACTAGGCGCTTCTTAGGCGTCCGGGTTTTTACAAACACTTTTCAAAAACTTTTTCCCAAAACAATCTTATTGGTTTTTAAAAAGAAATATATACTTTTTCCCCTTTTCTTTCCCAATGAATGCACAAATACTTCATGATTACAAATGTCAAATTCAACAACTATATTCCATACATTTTACCCATATCATAATCACAGCTTGTAAAAGAATATTTTAAATATTTACTTCTACGATTGTGACATCAAATTTCCATGGCAATTGAAATACATAAAGTAAACAACTTGTCATTTCTAAGCATGCTTCTTCACTACAAGGATATAACTAAATTTACAAACTCTTTTATCATATAGTATACATCCACCATTTTACATATAATCAACCACAATCACATAGTCAAAATAACTGAAATTAAACATGCTTATAGTCAATTTAAGAAGGAAAATTCACATAGAACCTAAGAAATTGTGAATTAGAGCACCCCTACCTCAAAAGTAGCCAAAATACATCCCCGGCCAGAAAAGCCAACGCCGGTCAACGCGGTCAATGTCGGTCAACAAAAGTCAACGCCGGTCAATGGCTTTGGAATAGAAAACTGTTTGGTGGGAACGTAGTCGTTGACAAGGAGATTCTACTGTTCCAAAGGGTCAGCTCCGGAATCCGACTCTAAGTGGCCCAAAACCGTACCCCATCCGAAGCCTTAGATCTACAAATTTCAAAAATTCATAAAATAATCATCGCTCCTCTGAAAAACAAACCCTTTGACTATGTGATAGAGAATGATGAGAGGAACGTTTTCCGTTCAGGAACCAAGATCGGAATCCCTACCGATTGGCCGGCAAGTGAAGAAGAACAATTAAAGGTCAAAGAAAAAAAAACAGAGGGAGAGAGTTGAGCCATGAGAGAGAGAATCTGATGGTTGCATATGGCCTAATGGCCTTTGAGATGATTTAATGAAATGGTGGGGCCCACTGGCTTTTAATATATATTTTTTTTACCATTTATTTTTCACCACAAATATATGTATATATATATATATATATCCTTTAAATCCTAACCACACAAATTAATACACCACTATGAAATTGTGCAAAAATAACAATGCGTGAAAACCCGTGACGCAACTCCAGTACACAACAAATTCGGTAGCGGGTCCCACCCAGAATCTTTCGGTCCGAAAAATGAAAAAATGTAAAAATGATGACATTGGCATTTCAAATAGTCTTGGACGCAATGAAATGTCTCAACCAACTCTCGGACACAACCGACACACTCCGCGGTGTCCGGCACACAAAATGAGACAAAGACAGAAAAATCTCAGAAATAAAAAATGGGAAAATTGAAAATATTACAATCTACCCTCCTTAATAAGATTTTGTCCTCGAAATCTACCATCCTTAAAAGAAGGAGATCCATAACCACACACCTTCCCAAGAAACACCTCACCAACCCGAGACTAAGAACTCAACAACTTTGTTACTTTTGACACCCAATGCCAATAGGCAATCACACTGTCATCAGAATAACCAAATGCTCACCACCCTATTAGGGTATTCATCACTTACAACATCAAAACACCAGACTATCTGCTACGCCCTACGCTATACTCGATTCAAGACGGACATTGGTCCACTCTGCACTGCTACACAAGACTTCGAAGCTTGAAAAAAGAACAGTCATAAGACTCCTGAACATGATAACATCCTATCTTAATTCATTCTTCAAAGGACATACAAGACCCCAAACGAGGAACCCCATCCATCTCACAATCAAGCTCAAACTCAACTTTACACGTCCCTGTTAGACCAAGCATTCGCTATTCACTGCATAGCTAAACCATTGCACTATACGACAATCACCATACTAGACAACTTCAAGAAGATAAAACAACGGATTTCCCAACAACTACATAATCATAAGTCACCAGAACAATAAAACGTACTATCCTATATCTTGGACACACACATCCTCAAAAAAAGATCCTCAATAATCAATTATCATACCACAAACCCTTTATCGGACACTTGATCCTTCCTAACACACCTCATCACCCGAGGCAAATCATCCAAATCCACACTGCCATACTGACACAATGCGCAAAACCGTGCTCTCACTGTCACTAACAGGTCGAAACAATCATTGACCTTTGACCCGACATCGTGCTAAAGAGGAACTGATTCAAGAGAAATGGTTGGCCAGGCCATTCTCATCCTCAATCTGATCTCAGCACAGACGTCGTTCCTGTCCTCAGGTCTAAACCTCAAACACAGTCACACACAGTCCACAAAATAACCATGAGATCCACTCACTATCAATCCATCGCTCTACGCAACCTCAACTACTATAGAGTTATATCCTTGTTCTAAAAATCCCATTCATGCCTTAATCATAACAGGCTAAAAACAACACGGCACCAAATACCATAATCATCATCTAGCCTAAAAGCTTTCCAGTCCGCTCCTAATAACCTGTACTAGAGATGAACTCCATGACATCATTCAATCCAATTCTTACCTCGTCAAAGCACACAATACAACTATCTCATGCTTGAGATTCGGAACCAGAGTTAATCTTTCCTATTATTTCTCAATAGAATCCCATATTCACTTCCTAGCTGCATAACACTTAAACAATACCAACACATGTCCTCGAGACACTGTTCAAATCAAACATCAATAAAAACACCCAAGTACTTGACTCACATCACGTCACTGAACCATCCTCAAACTTACCATTTAAGATACACCTCTAGCCATACCTACAAAACCAGACATCGAAAACACAATCCTTATTCGACAACTTATGCTGCCAAACCACTCTCAAAATAAGCACCACTAAGAACCAATGACTTATCTTCCTCTGTGGGAGTGAGTCGACTAAATCAACCAACCTTTACCGATAAACTCTAATAACATAACAAACCATAAACAGGTCCGTCCACCCACGGACGCACACAACTCCTAAATGGTAAATAAGACTTGCGACAATCGACGTCCTTGCTAGGACTAGAACAAACGAAAAGGTAACATACCCTGCACTCACCAAAGACTGACAATTCCTACCCGAATGCACCTGACACCCTATCAAACTTTGCTCACCAATCATCCAACCACGAATACCCAATCTCACCTGAGATGAACTAAACTCCTTACACACAAGGAAAAGAACCAACTGGATACCCATACGGAATTACGAACTCAATTCTAGGCGACCCCGCCGCAAACAAACCATCATACACTATCAACACAGAAACTTAGCATACGATACCCCGTAACACCCATGCTAGTCAAAACCAATTAGATAAGAGCATCAATACTCGCAACATACCAACACTAGAAACGATCACAACCCATCGGACACTGCATCCTATCACTCCCAAATGACAACCCATATGCCATAAAATGATACTTTATCACCCATTCCATCACTAACTTTTAAGAAGACACTGCCTCGATCACCGTGCATACCCGACTCGTGACCTCAGTCACAGCAACCCATTGACTCATCGAAAGAAAAAGGCGCCTATTTGGCAACATCGTCCTCACTGGCTCTAAAGACTAAGCCGACCACAATCGCCTCAACTGGCGCACAATCCTATCACCTATCCAACAACAGACAACAACAACTCATACTCTCCAATCCACCCTCTGATCATATCCCAAACCATTCTGCTTATCAATACTAAACATCAAGCCATAACGCCTCTATTACCATCATCCTTGAATGATAACTCAAACCTCTCATCTCACCAGATCACGAAGTCACTACCAAACAATTCTTCCTATGACACCATCATAACAAAAAAATAAGCATCACTTTCGACACTCCCCCACAACGGCCACTATTTACCACTAGAAAAGAACCTCCATACGGCAATGCCATGCCGATAAATCCTTAAAATAAAAATGAGCATAAAACCCAGAATGCTCAACACCCAACTGTCACCTCAATACCATCGACGATGCCATCAATCATTAACGCTTAACCGACAACTCAATTCACTTTTCCTAAGACAATCTATATGCTTAAACAAGAAAACTTTGTACTCTAGGTTCAATGTCACTACCTCCCTTTTCCACTGTTTCTCAAAACATTCTTGGCCCCGACAAAAGTCAAATGGGATTACCAACTAAACCTACAAGATTAACCTCGTCCCAATCATTCTTATTATCAATCTATCTCTTTGGATCCTCAAACAACCAACACTACCTCCTTAGACACAACTTGAAGTACAATTCCAGCAACACAATACTTACCATTAGTCACTTCATCCCCCAAACGACCGAGCACTTTAATGACCTCATACTCCCTACCCTATAGTGTAACCCTGCTCTACACAACTAAAACTGACCATCATACCCCACCTCGAGACTCTCTCGACAATCAAGACAACCTAAAATCCCGTTCATCTACCAAGCATGCAATTAACTCACCGAGAGTTAATTACCCATAACACGCTCCCGTAGCTTCCCAAAATGGGAATCACTCTCGACTAACAAGTCTCTAAGACATACTCTTACATGACCATGAAATGATCCACATCCTGTAACCAGTCTTACGTCACCCTAAACCTATAAAGTACAACAAGTCCTCTTAACAATCAAAACCAACATGCTTCCTTAGACCATACCAGAACACCCACAATATACATGTACAACACATAGACTACATTCGTGACTCAAACAACCTCTGCTACACCTACCACGACTGGTTCGAAAAGAATCTCCATACCAAACCGTGACCCAAGTCACAACCATTAACCTCCTAAGGTCATACCTTTCTCCCTCGAGACCCTCACTCACACACCTAACCCTACGGTCACAGGAACCCATCCATCGATGCATGAGACTCACACACAACATAGACACCCTACCATGAAATATAAACCCGTTCTAGAGTCGTGCCCTAAGCACCACACAAAATACAACTAAGAAGATCAAAATAACCACACACCAATTAGCTCAATCCAAGAGCTAAAATCGGCATCCAAACGACTCTGGAGCAACCGAGCTTTTCGCTTACTCAAGTCAAAACTTACACAACCCTCAATGCCATGATAAATACCCCACCGTACTAGCAACCATCCTAATACTTAACCGTATAAACACATAAGAATATAAATATATATACTTATACAAAATAAAGGAAACCCACAATACCACACGAAATATGTTTGCACCTACCGTACTCACTGTTTACTGTATTATCATTAAAACGAAACTACACACACCATGCCTACCACTTGCCGTCACCGCATTCCTTATACTTGTTATCTTATCGCAATTAACATGCTTTCATATAACATGTACACTTTAATTACATTTACTGGCAATTTAAACACATAAGCATGTGAACACTTATCAAGAAAACATATCTTTCAAAACTGTAAACATATAAGCAGGTAACAAGTAGGCATGCCTTTAAAACTGTAAACATATAAGCAAGTAACACATAAACATGCTTCTCAAAACAATAACACTTTAACATGCAATACTTTAAAATCAATCCAAGTCCCGCTTAGGTTAACCCTACCCGTCATCCTTAGGTATTCGAACCTAACGCTCTGATACCAAATTTGTAACGACCCGAACCAAAGGGTCCGAATCGCTAACCGGGTCCTTATCCGAACCCGAGGTCCACTAAAAACGTTACTGTCCTTTCCTATATCAATACACAATATACGTGTCATCCTAGGGATTTATAATTAATAATAATAATAATAAGATGAGATCATAGCTACAAAATATGTCAAACAGTCCACTAACCCATCAAAACCTGTGGAGGAATGTCGTCCACCACTTCCTTCTCGTGACCTAAAAAATGTTAAAATGATGGGGTGAGCTAAATGCTCAGTAGAAAGTGTCTAAGACACACCTCTTATGACCCCGTGAATCCATATAGAGAATAGAAACTAAGAGAACGGGATCATATATCGGGAGTCAAGTAAAACTACTGTATCATCAACAAAGATACATATCTCAACCAATTACCAAATGCACCACGTATGCCAATGATGTGCCATGCCATGCAATGTCACTCCCCGTTTCCAAAACCATACCGTTTCAACTTTCAAACCGTTAGTGTAATCCGACCCAAGGCACCTCCAACGCATCACGAAAGGGGGATTGGCTAACCATCAACGACCACAAGGCACCTTCAAGGCGTCGCTTCCGGCCTGGTTAGCTCAACCACACTAGGGTTTTTCCCTAGTCCCCTCTCTAGACTATACTAACACTACAGACCACTAGGCGCCTCCTAGGCGCCCAGGTTTTCACAAACACTTTTCAAAAACTTTTTCCCAAAACTATCTAATTGGTTTTTGAAAAAAATATATATTTTTCCCCTTTTCTTTCCCAATGAATGCATGAGTACTTCATGATTCCAAATGTCAAATTCAAGAACCATATTCCATACATTTATCCATATCATAATCACAGCTTTTAAAAGAATATTTTAAACATTTACTTGTACAATTATGACATCAAATTTCCATGGCAATTGAAATACATAAAGTAAACAACTTGTCATTTCTAAGCATGCTTCTTCACTGCAAGGATATAACTAAATTTACAAACTCTTTTATCACATAGTATACATCCACTATTATACATATAATCAACCACAATCACATAGTCAAAATAACTGAAATTAAACATGCTTATAATCAATTTAAGAAGGAAAATTTACATAGAACCTAAGAAATCGTGAATTAGAGCACCCTTACCTCAAAAGTAGCCAAAATACATCCCCGGCCGAAAAAGTCAACGTCGGTCAACGCGGTCAATGCCGGTCAACAAAAGTCAACGCCGGTCAATGGCTTCGGAACAGAAAACTGTTCAGTGGGAACGTAGCCGTCAATGAGGAGATTCTACTGTTCCAAAGGGTCAACTCCGGAATCCAACTCTAAGTGGCCCAAAACTCCATCCGAAGCCTTCGATCCAAAATTTTCAAAAATTCATAAAATAATCATCGCTCCTCTGAAAAATAAACCCTTTGACTATGTGATAGAGAACGATAAGAGGAACGTTTTTCGTTCAGGAATGAAGATTGGAATCCCTACCGATTGGCCGGCAAGTGAAGAAGAACAATTGAAGCTCAAAGAAAAGGAAAAGAAAAAAAAAAAGAAAAGAAAACAGAGGGAGAGAGTTGAGCCATGAGAAAGAGAATCTAATGGTTGTATATGGCCTAATGGCCTTTGAGATGATTTAATGAAATGGTGGGGCCTACTAGCTTTTAATATATATTTTTGTACCATTTATTTTCCACCACAAATATATGTATATATATATATCTTTTAAATCCTAACCAGACAAATTAATACACCACCATGACATTGTGCAAAAATAACAATGCGTGAAATGCAATGGACCCGTGACGCAACTCCAGTACACAACAAATCCAGTAGCGGGTCCTACCCGGGATCGTTCGGCCCGAAAAATGAAAAAATGAAAAAATGCAAAAATGACAACCTTGGCATTTCAAATAGTCTTGGACGCAATGAAATGTCTCAACCAACTCTCGGACACAACTAGCACACTCCGCAGTGTCCGGCACACAAAACGAGACAAAGACAGAAAAATCTCAGAAATAAAAAATGGGGAAAATTGAAAATATTACATTATGTAACTGCCTAAATTGCAGCTTCATATCAATCACTAACATACTTCATTTTTCATTCAAAGACTCATTAATGCCAAAAGGGGTTTGAGCCATTATTTCTCTTGTGGGTGGACTAGACCTTTGTTAATGAAGTCATTATTTAGAACTCCAATCAATAATTCATAAATGATAGACCAACATTAGTAATCTATGGAGCTAATTAAATATGCTAAAAGTTGCACTAAAATTACAAGACATATATATATATATATATATGTATTACCCCTTTCACCACCGATACATAAACACTCAACCTCTACACACAACAATATCACGCTAGATTTAATTTTTTTTAAAAATAATTTTTTATCACTTCATTCCAAGTTAATTTTTGTCGATTTCTTTGCCTTTTACACTCTATACTATATACAAAACAATCTTCATCTCCAAGTAAAGAAGTTTAACTTAATTTGTCGAGAAATTAACTGGAAATCATGGGAGGACTTTCTAAGTCATTTGTTAGGTGTTTTCTCTATCATGTCTACCTTAGTTACTAGGTGTTTTCATGTATGCCTAAGTGGGGAACGATCCTATGTTACTATTATTATTATTATTATTATTTTGATTCTTCATGTACATACCCCGAGACCCTAACACGAAAAATTAATGGGGCTTTTAAATAATTTGACCAATGTTTACACATGAGAACACAAAGGTAATGTGACGTTTCTAATTTTCTGCATTTTTCATTTTTCCGGAATTTTGTCACCGCAAGGGTATTTTCTTCTTTTCACGTTTTGCGTACGGGATTGTGATTGGGTCCAATTGCATTTTGTGCATTTTAATTTATATGATTATGTTGTGTTTACTTAGTGGTGCATGTATTTTAATGTGTGGTGCAAATTGAGACAAAAGATAAAGAGAAAAAAAAAAAAAAAAAAATTATGGGACCCTTCACTATAGTTAAAGTGGTCTAGAGACCACAATTCTGCCTTCTCATTTCTCTGTCCCGTAGCTTATTTCTATCTCTTATTTTCCTTTCTTTTTTTTCTTTCCATTTAAGAAGCAAACTTTGGATCTTGAATTCTCCTTCAATCCTTAGAGTTTTTAAGTGTTGTTTAAGGCAAAACGAAGAGCACGTCGAGCTCTACGCGTGTGTACCAGAAATTCCAGATTTGGTGCTCCTTTTGATTTTCGAAATTAGGACCCATTTTAAGGGTTTTCGCATTCTAAGAGGTAGGGGCTTCCTAATTCACATTATTCATGCACCTTTGTGAGTTAATCTACATGAATTGTGTTATAGCATGCTTAATTGTGTTAATTGTAGCCTAAATTGTCTTGATTGTATATATGTGAATATGTGAAGATTTGTCTTGATTGTACTATATGGAAAGCATGCTTATATTGTGAATTATGCTTATTGTATTGTTCACATGCTATGAATGGTGTAGGAAAGCATGCCCTATCGTATTTTGTGATAATCCATTATTGTTTAAATATTAAAAGTATGAGAACATGCTTACTTGTGTTGTGTCAAATTCCTCATTTTCATAGTATTGAGATCATGAGACATGCATGTACACCATTGGGTTGCATAAAGGGAAGAAATTGTTCTTGAAATGAAAATGGGGAGTTTTGGGAAAGAATGTTTTGATGAAAGTGTTTTGGAAAACCAGGTCGCCGTGGGGGTACCAAAGGGCCGGAGGTTAATATAGCTTAGAGGGGACTAGGGAGTCGCCATACCGTGGTTGAGCTAGCTGGGCCAATAATGTCGCCGCCGCCGCGAGGGTACCAAGGGTCAGGGACACTAGCCAATCCTCCTCTCACGTCGCTGCGGGGTCACCAAAGGGCGGGCTGTATTAACAATTTGAAAACGATGATTAAATTGTGGAAATGAGGAGTGACATCGGCATGCATTACATCTTCATTGCATCTTATTAATTGTGTAGAGATTGATAACCATGTTGTATTTTCCCCTACATTGTATGACCCCGACTCCTATTGGCCTATTCTTTGTTTTGGATTCATAGGGTCTCATGAGGTGCTTCTTAGGCGCCACCTACTTAGCAAATTGCTCACCCCACTATACTTATATTTTATTCAGGTTATGGCAAGGAAATGGCAAATGAAAATCCTCCGCAAGCTTGAAAGTTGTTAGAAGATGATTTTTTTGCTATTTTGTATTTGACCATTTCATGTATAATCATAGTTTTGGAGAATGTAAATAAGTTTGTAATTTTGGCCATGGGGTAATGTAATTAAGTTTTATTCACTCAAAACCCTTAATTGTATTTTAGTGACGTGTGGCAAATTTTGTTAACAATGTGGTTGTTGAAATTGTAATTTAGTGTTGAAATGTATGAAAACATGTACGTGAACATAAGGGTGTGGGTGAAAATTATCAAAAGTTGGTGTATATGGGTTTACACAGGACAGTGGGAAGTGGAAGTGAGAATTACCCAGAACCGGTCGACGTATGGCTTCCCACACGTCGACCGGTATCTTGTCAGTGGGTCATTTTTGGCATACGTTCCAAACCAGTTGATGTATGGCTTCCCTTACGTCGACCGGTATCACGTCCCAAACCAGTCGACGTGTGGCTTCCACACATTGACCGGTATATCGGCCGTGGGTATTACCACTGTTCATAACCCAAACCAATCGACGTATGATGCATATACGTCGACCGGTTTACATCACATATGTAATTACTATTTAAGTTCTTAAATTACACTTTGGCACCTAAGTGAGGTTACACGTAATTATTTTATGACCTACTAAAATGCAATGATTGTATTTTTAACCACTAAAAAGACTATATTGCCCCGAACCTTATTTTGTTTATTATGCAATGCAAGCAAATGACTGTTATATCTTTTGAGTCTCAATTTATTGAATTATAGTAAATTATTATCTTATCCTTTTTGGACTTTGATATTTAAACTTAGTGTGAAATGACCGTATTACCCTTGAATGTTTTTGGGTCGGGAGAGGACCTGTTTAATGATCCGGATCCATGAGGATTTGGGTCATTACAGAATGGTATCAGAGCGCCTTGGTTCAAAAACCTGTAGGATGACGGGTAGAGGCCTATATAGAGTTGCATGGGAAGTTGTTTGCATTATTTACATGAATACTTATTACATGTTTTATTTCTTGAACAAGCATGCTTAATTGCTTATGTGCTTATGTGCTTAAATGTTACGTTAAAATGTTTCTTGTATAGCTGTGCATGCTAAGTGTTGGTACGTCATCATTTTATGTTAAGTCGTCCATGGTGGACTTTAGCATCATGTTTTTGAACTATTTTCTCGTTTTATAGTATGATGTCACGGCGTGAGGAAACCAGGGAAGTTGGCCCTAGGTCGACTAGGGTTGAAGCTGGCGAAAGCTCCAGCTCCAATCCGGAGGAGCTAAATGATGAGGACACACTTCTTAGGGACTTGATTCCCCCGAGAGTTATCCCTATAAGAAGGGATAATGTTGAAGCACCCATAGAAGTGGGTGAAGATTCTATGGCACTAGAGTTGAATCGTTTGTTGCAAAGTACCGTGAGGGCAACGATTGCGACTCAGTCGCAGTCAGCACCACAGCCTGCAGTTCAAGTTGAGGAGATGTCAGCTCAGAAGCGTCTTAAGATCATTAAGGGATTTTCTCAGTTGATGCCAATTATGTTTGAGGGCGGTGCGGATCCAATGGTAGCAGACGACTACATGGATCAAGTTAAAACTTAGTTGACCTCAATAGATATGATAGAGGATCATTTGAAGATCATCCTAGCAACCTACAAGTTTGCTAAGGATGCCAAGCTATGGTGGAAGACGATTATGAATCGGCATAAGGTGGAAGAAATGAGTTCGGACAAGTTCAAGGAACTATTTTACGAGAAGTATTTTCCGCTTTCCAAAAGATGGGAACTAAAAGACCAGTTTCTTAGCCTTATCCAAGGTAACATGTCAGTGGTAGAATATGAGAACAAGTTTACTTCACTTTCTCGCTTTGCTCCGGAAGTGGTAAAAGACGAAGTTGACAAGACTCGAAAATTTGTTTCCAGTCTTAATGATCGAATGAGATCGTTAATCACAACACAGTTCATTAAGGTTTATTCTGAAGCAGTGGAAAAGGCCTTAATGCTGGCGGCTGACATTAAAGATAAGGATGTGAGAAGAGAGCAGTGGAAGCAAAAGAAGGGTGCAGGGCCATCTTCAGAAGGATCTTCTTAAAAAAGGAACAGGGGCGGTCTATCTCAGTCTTAGGGGCAGCAGTCTGCCCGATCCACTCCTACCACTCCTATGCCAGTGGGGTCTGACAAGAGTGGAGTCATATGTTTTCAGTGTCAGCAGCCAGGGCATTACAAGTCCAGTTGCCCTATGAGATCATCATCAGTTTCTTCATCGCCAAGGGCTTATTATGGGTGTGGCCAGCAGGGTCACTTGATTCGAGATTGTCCTAGTCAAGGAATAGGCATCGGTAGTGGCAGAGGGTCACGACAGAGGCCGTCGCAATCGGCTACAGTTCAGTCAGGTTTTAGACCAACGCCACTATCACAGCCTGCTATGTCTTCTCAGGGTTTACAATCCATTAGGAGGGATGCTCCTACTATACCAGCGCAACAGTCCAGTATTCAGGGTGGCAGTATACAGGCACAGGCACCGCAGGGTCATGTCTTTGCACTCGCACCGGTTGATGCATCATCTGGACTGTCAGTTCTCCGAGGTGTCTTTCCAGTGTTTGGTTCTTGGGCTCGCATTCTCTTTGGTTTTGGTGCATCTCATTCTTTTATTTCATCATCATTTGCACTTGCATCGGGGTTAGAGGTCAATTTCATGGATCGGGCATTGTGTGTTGACACGCTAGTTGGGGTTTCAGTGTCATTGAGCCGAGTTATGCGGGATTGTTCCATTGTGATAGCCGGGCGAACTTTTGTGTTTAACCTTATGCTCCTGGAGATGACTAGGTTTGATGTCATTCTTGGGATGGATTGGTTAGCTTTCTTTCATGCCAGGATCGATTGTTACAGAGGAAGGGTTACAGTCTGCACTCCTGAGGGAGATTGTTTATTTTTCATGGGAGATCGGAGTGATTCCCAGCCCTCATCATTGTATGGAATTCAAGAACGAAGTTGTGGAGATTACTTCTTGGCTAGTCTTCTAGCTGAAGAAGATGATGTTGTGGGAGAAGACTATCTGGAGGTAGTTCGTGATTTTCTCGATGTATTTCTAGAGGATTTGATAGAATTGCCTCCACACCGAGAAGTGGAGTCCACTATTGACTTGATGCCCGGTACTGCGCCGATTTCTATGGCACCTTATCATATGGCACCAGTTGAGCTAGAAGAGTTGAAGAAATAGCTTGATGATTTGAAGATAAAAGGTTTCATCCGACCGAGTATGTCACCATGGGGTGCACCGGTCTTGTTTGCTAAGAAGAAAGATAGTTCTTTAAGGTTGTGCATTGATTACCAGAAGTTGAATCATGACACTATCAAGAACAAGTATCCTTTACCAATGATAGATGATCTATTTAATCAGTTGAGGGGAGCTAGTTATTTCTCGAAGATTGACTTAAGGTTGGCTATTATCAATTACAGGTTCGGGATGAGGATATCCCAAAAACAGCGTTCTGTACAGAGTATGGACACTACAAGTTCCTTGTTATGCCTTTTGGCTTAACTAATGTTTCAACGGCATTCATGGGCTTGATGAACCGCGTCTTTCACGATTACTTGGACCAGTTTGTGGTAGTTTTCGTGGATGACATTCTTGTGTACTCATGAACTCAAGAGGAACACAAGATCCATTTGAGCACCGTATTATAGATTTTGCGAGAGTACTGATTGTATGACAAATATGAGAAGTGTGAGTTTTGGCTACAGAAGGTGAAGTTTTTGGGGCATGTTGTTTCAGAAGGTGGAATGTCAGTTGATCCATCAAAGGTTGAAGCGGTTTTAAATTGGGAGTAACCCAAGAATGTTTTCGAGATCCGGAGTTTCCTTGGTCTAGTAGGTTACTATCGGAGATTTGTGAAGGATTTCTCCCGTTTGGCAGTGCCAATGACCTGTTTGACTCGAAAAGGGATTAAATTTGTGTGGAATGAAGTCTGTGAGTCATCTTTTCAGGAGTTGACGATAAGATTGACTACAGCTCCAGTGTTGGTGATACCTGAGCGTGGCTTGGGTTATGTGATCTATTATGATGCTTCACGTGACGAGGAGGGATGTGTGTTGATGCAGGATGGTAGAGTAGTGGCTTATGGGTCTCGACAGTTAAAGACTCATGAGTACAACTACCTTACTCATGATCTAGAGTTAGCGACAGTCGTATTTGCCTTGAAGTGTTGGAGACACTACTTGTATGGCAAAAGGTTTGAAGTGTTTTCAGACCACAAGAGTCTCAAGTACCTTTTCTCCCAAAAGGACTTGAATAACAGACAGAGAAGATGGGTTAAGTTCTTGGAAGATTACAATTTTAATTTATCGTCCGGGCAAGGCAAATGTGGTAACAGATGCCTTGAGCCGGAAATCTTGTGGAACTTTGGCCGGATTAGCTATTTGGAAATGATAGATGCTTAATGATCTGGTGGAAATGGGATTGTATTGCATTGACAACCTTGGTTACGGTGAATCGACATTCTTGTTTAGTCTTGTGGCTCAGCCTACTCTTGTTATGCGAGTGATTAAATCACAGAAACAAGATTCTGATTTAGATGCCATTCACACCTTGATCTCCAGTGATAAGACAGTGATAAGCGCTGAATACTGTATATTTAAGCGCCCTAAATTGCATTAGTTAAGTCCGTTGTTTGTTTAATTAAGTAGATTATCTTCATTTGTGTGTATGTATATATTTTCAGGTCCATTTGCCAAAAAAGGAGCAAAATCAAGGCTTTGTGGAGTTTTGGCCATCAAAAGGCACAAGGCTGAATTTCTGGCAGCAGTGGATCCTGAACTTTGCTCGCCATTTTGACCTTCCTAACTCAAGAACTGGACTTCCCTTATAACATGAAAGATTTAGAGCTCTGAATCAGCTTTCCAAATCTTCAAACGGTTTGTCATTCGGAGCTCGGAGCAGAGAGTTATGGCCTTGTTACCAGAGGCGCGCAGAACTGCCTGGCAGCAATGAAATTCTGCCTTAATCTTCATTTTCGACCAACTATCCTTGAGAATTGGATCTCCACTAAAACATGAAATATTTAGAGCTCTGAATTAGATTTCTAAATCTTCAAACGGTTCATCATTCGGAGTTCGGAGCGCAAAGTTATGGCTGTTTAACCGAAGTAGGTCTGGGCGGAGCAAGGCAAGAATGGAGCATTCTGCTCCAATTTCGAGTGCTCGAGCCCTTATTTCGAGTGCTCGAACTTAGGGCAGAATTGCATCCGGAAATGGCCCATTTTCAGCCACTTGCATCTTGGGTTCCTCAATTCTAATTTCCCTCTTTAATGGTTGGTTGGAGATGTTGGTTGGTGGGGGTTTCTAGAGCCTTATCTCTAGAAGATAAGAGAGGGAAGCCACACAATATGATGGAGCTTCATTTTACAAGATTAGAGGAGAGAGAAGAGAGCAAGAAAGGTGTGTTCTTGGAGCTAGAAGAGGGGAGCTCGAAAATGGAGGTCAAGGCTTTGCTTCCTCCTTCCTCTAGTGCATCAATGGGTAACTAACTCCCTTCTAGGGAGGTGATGAAACTCCTTCTTGTAAGCATGTCTTATTTTTGATTTACATTTGGGGATGTAATGTATATATATAACCTTTCCATGAACTAGAGCTTTATTTGATGTAAGAGCTTCAATGTCTATTAATGATCATTTTGAGTTTAAAATCTTGTCTTAAGATTGTTTCCTCTTATGATTATTTTGCTTCCATTTTCATAGTGACAATGAAGATGAGTTTATGGAAATGTTTTTATTGGCATGATGCTTGGGAAATTTGATAGTCTATAGCTTAGGGTTCTCTTTTGATAGATTATTCTTGATTCCTAATGTCATGTGCTTCTACTATGTGATTAAGGGCTTGATAACTCTATGCTTAGTGAGTATGTCTAAGGTTGCAACCTAGTTTAGGTAACTAAAACATGCAATACTTTGATAAGTTATTCTTTCCTATTGATTTCATAAAAATTCTTGAAGGTAATGTAGCAATTTTATGTTGTTGCATTTCATGGTTTTATGTATATATTATTCCCCAAGTAAATCATGTATTAACATGCTTATGGATAGGTAGTGGATTCACTTCCCTAGCCCTCTCTACCTAGATCTCCTTCCTTTACATTTACTAGCATTCTTGTTTTATGCACACTTCAATTACTAGCTTAGTGACAAACCAATCAACAACTCCTTATTACACCTTATCATCCTTAAATAACTCTAGATACTTAGGTTGCCTTAAGACTAGCGCAGTCCCAGTGGTTCGACTTACCCGACCAATAGCCCTATTTTACAATGATTCGTGCTATTGCGAAGGTTGATGTATAGTTGATCAACCGATCAATTTTTGGCGCCGTTGCCGGGGACTGCAAACGGTTTAGCAACCGAAGTTTCTAGGGTTAAATTTAGTTTGATTGTGAATATTCCTTGTGTGTTTTGACCACCTTTGTGTTTTAAGTGTTGTAAGATTCTAGGGACTCGAAGCTCGCCGTGGGAATGCTAGCAAATTGTAAGTCTAGAGGACCCCAGGTAAGTCTCGTGACTTCTAGTTTCGAATTGTGAATATCGTGCATGTGTTAAGCTTAGAAGTAATTAAATTGCAAGCCCTTGTCGAGGCTATTTCAATTGTTTTAAATTTCGTATTCAAGCATTGGTCCTTGTCGTGGCCATTTACATTTTTTGTCTTGATAATTGAGGAGAATGGGAACATTGTATGTGGAGGTTATGGTGATGAAGTGTTGTGTTGATTGCTTTGTGTGTTGTTGAATTACTCCTAGATGGAGAATAGTTATCTTCCAACTCAATTCTACACACCTCATGAGTTTTGTGCTTTTTGCTCTAGTAATACACATCATACAAGAGATTGTCTTCCAACGAGACAATTCTCGGACTTCTATCTAGAGCAACCAAATGAAAATTTCTTTGAACCGGGTAGTGATCCATACTTCAATGGTTATAACTCGGGTTGGGGAGACCAACAAAACTTCTTGTGGCATGACATAGGAAATTCAACCCCACAATCTCATATGCAACCTTTTCAACCCAATGATCATCCTTTCCCGCCCTCTTCTCCTTTTCCACCGTCTCCATTGGATGAGCTAATTGTTGCTAACAAACAAATGATGGAGTCTATGCACACGCAAATGATGGACTCCAACAATCAACTATTGGCTTCCCTTGCTAGCATGCAATCCACAGTAGAGTCTATCAATCAAGTGGTACCATATCACCAGTCCCAAGTTAGTGCAATGATAGATGACCAAATATCTCAAATTCAACAAAGGATTAATGCTAAAAATCATGAAGAGGAGGAAACATTTTCATTTGAATTTATGGCCAATCCAAAAGAAAATTCTATGAATGATGAGATTACTCCTAGTAACTTTCATCATGAGAATGATCAAGTGGTTATTACATGTGAAAATGATAAAATGGTGGTGGAAGATCAAATTGTTGCCCCACATCAAAATGAAGCAATTGTGGCTCAAAATGGGAAAAATAATGATGTAGAGATTGTCTACCCTACTCCAAAACAGCCCCTACATAATCCTTTGCTTGATACACCTCCTTTAATGGAAGATCCTCTAAAAGCTTGTTTGGCTCATTTCAATTGTGAGGATTTTAATGTTGACAATTCCATTTCAGAGGTGAATTCTTTGCTTAATATTCATCCACATATTCATTCTTTTCCTTTGTCAACATCAAATGTATCTCTTTCTTGGGAGCTTGCATCTCATCCCATTCCCTCACTTGAGTTATCTCAAACTGTTGAGCCCGAACCACCGGATAAGTGTGGGGAGGATGTTGAAAATTTGAAGGACAATTCTCCGGGCATTCCCGTGCTAAATATGATTTTTCAAAACCCTTTGCTAGGTGTGCCCTCACTTGATCCATCTTCCCATAATCCAAATCAGCCCCATAGTCCAAAGTTCTTCATTGAGAAAGAAGAGTGGGTTGAGGTCTTTCCGTTACCTCTTTTCCACTTTTGTCTTCAAAGTCTTCCTCCTCCACTTTTAAAAGAATTATCCTATTTGGGGACCTATGACTCTCTAGAGAGACATGGTATAGGGTAAGGAGGATTAACCTGATCTCGGTGCGTCTAGCTATCGACGTTAAATTTAGCACCCTTGGGGAGCAATTCTTTCGACTTCAATGCCTCCCTAATGATCAATTGCCTGAGCCATGAAATTTTATAGGAAATGGTTAAGAAATGCCAAAATTTAACTTTCTCTGGAACTATCTTAAGTTGTGTTCCACATTTTTAGACTGACTTCTTAGACCTTCTCCACTCTTGTTTTCATTCCCAGAAGTTTCTGGCTCTATCAGGCAATTTTCTCGGACTTTCGACATGGCACTCACATGCATAGCCTCTCATCTTCAATGCATTGTTGGATTATGGTTTCTCAAAATCATCCATGCGTTGGAAAGGTGCTACATTTTGAAAAACTTTCCAAATTGTCCATGCATTAGAAAGAAGTTGAAAAGTTTTCAAAATTTTCCATCCATGCATTACATTGGAATGAAAGTGCAAAGTTTAAATTTTTCCATGCATTGAATTAAAATGGAGTTGCAAAGTTTAAACAAAAAAATATTTCCATGCATTTGAGATGATTGCAATGTTTGAAAAAAAAAAAAAAAAAAAAACTGCAAAGTTTAGAAACAAAATTTTCAAAATTTTCCATGGAATGGAATGAAGTTCATTGGAGGAAAATTGCACAATCTGAAAAATTTTCAAAATTTTCCTTGCATTGCAATGAAGTGTAGAGTTTGAAAATTATCCATCCATGCATTGGATTGTATTAATTTGCAATGTTTCATTATTTTCCATGCATGCAAGGTGAAAATAATCCATCCATGCCTTGATTTGGAAGCATGTTGCAAGGTTTTATCAATTCTTCAGCTCTCAGTTGATCATGTATACATTCACAATGCATAAGAATGAGGCACCTAATGGAATGACATGCAAAGTTCATCTCTCAACCTCACTGCATAATGTTACACTGCATGCAAAAGTTCATCTCTCAACCTCAATGCTACTGCCTTCATTTCGAGCACTCTATTTCCTCTTTGGAGTGCTCGAAAGCTCTATGAAGCTTGCACAAAACCATTCCGAGGCTACTGCTTGAATTTCGAGCACTCGAATTGGCATTTCGAGTGCTCGACATCCCTCCTCATCTTGCCAATCTCTCTGCCCCAAGCTCGAGCACTCTAGCTCCCATTTGGAGTGCTCGAGCCTAGCCAACATGCCCACCATGCAACAAACCAAGCAACCTTCCCATCATCAACCAACCTCTTCACCCCATCCTCTCCACCAACCTCCAACCAACCCACAACCCCTTCACCTCACCATCTCTCCCATTCTCGGCAACCCAGCAACCACCACCCCTCAACCTTAAACCTTCTCTCTCTCTCAAACCAAGTTTCCACCATGCAGCTTCCCTCCCTCACTCACTGCATGTCCTTCGAGCACTCGAAGAACCCATTTCGAGTGCTCGAATTTCTTACCACCCATCTCCTCGAACCCCCCTCTCAACCTCACCCGAGCTCTCTCACTCCTCTGCCGAGCTTGCTTGAAGCCCTCACCCGAGCCCTCTCACTTCCCTCTTGAGTGCTCGAGCTTGTTTGAAGCTCACACCCGAACTCACTGCCAAGACTTCGACCACTCGAGGTCCCATTTCGAGTGCTCGAAGTGTGAACCAACTTCTCTTCCTCCCTCACCCGAGCCCTCATCTCTCACAACTCACCTCACCAAACCATCACCCTTACCACCTCTCGGCATCAACCATCTTCCCCATCTCCCTCACCTGCAAACCACCAACTCAACCTCAACCCCACACACCACCCTCCTCCCTCTCGGCAACTCCTCAACCAACCCACATTAACCCACACCCATGCATGCACAACCATGCATGCACAACCTTCATCTCAAACGCATCAACCTCACCTCATCATTCTCAACCCGCATCTCACCTCCCAAACCAACCACCATCCCTCTCGGCCTCACACCATTCAACCACCATCAACCTCACTTCACCACCCTCATCTCATCCCACCATGCATGCAACCCATAACTCAACCAACACCATTCCCTCAACCTCATGCCTGCCCAAAACCATCTCTCTCTCTCGGCACTTTCATGCAACTTGCATGCACCTCACAACCAACTCCAACTTCATAACCCAACCACCCTCAACCTCACCACCCCATGCAAACCCACCTTCACCTCCTCCACCTTTTTCCCCACTCTCCTCTAACCCAAGCACCATCATCAACCTCCCACCCATCCCCACCATTTATCCCACGCACACAGGGCCTTTGGTTCTCCATTGTTGGGTAAGTGTCTAACCCTCTTTTTCTTTTAATTTTTGATCAATGGAGGATGGGATTGCTTGTGTGAAGGATTTGTGATTGTTTGGGAGTGGTGTATTGCATTTGCAGGGCCAAATTTTTGGATTTTCTCATCTCTAATTAACCTTTGGCCCTCTTCCTTTTTGTCTTGCACACCACGTGTTTGACGAATTGCCTAAGCCAACTTTATCTCTCTAAATGCACGGCTTTTGGCATTGTTTTGTTTTCCATTTTACACTTATGACTCATGTGTGCCAATTTGTATTTTGTATGGATTTTTACCTTGCCATCACATTCGTCTTAGTGTTTTCATTTCTGTTTTGATTTTTTTTTTTTTTTCTTAAGAGACCTATGCTTTCACCTATGTACATTAGCTCTGTCTTGATAGGTCTTCATGTCCAAGTTTGGGGGACGCCGTTGCGCACTCACATGGCTGAATATCTACGTCGTCCTCACTCCACTTGGTATTATTGTTCTTTTACCCTCTTTGCGCTTATTTTGATTTACTTGTCTTCTCACATTGAGGACAATGTGACATTCAAGTTTGGGGGTGCATTTATGTATTTTTGGTTTTACATTTTTGCTAAGCAATGATAATGGAATTTGAAACCTGTTGGAGATGAAAGCATATGTTTAAAACTTTGTGTATAGAAGCAGCTGCTATTTTTGAAAATAAAGAAAATTTGAGTTGAAATGATCATGTAGATTCAAATTAGTCTGTATAAATGTCTCAATTAAATTCTCGCTGGATTTGACACTCTTTTAAGCTTCACAATGCACAGATGCACATTGGAAACTTAACTGTGAGGCATGCAACTTGATTGACCTTGACCTTGCCCTAGTTAATCTGATTTGATGAACCTGATAGATGAATATCTTTGGCATGATGTAAGTTGTCTAAAAAAAAAAAAAAAAAAAAACTGAAAAGGAAAGAAAATAATGACCAGTTGACGTTCGTAGCCTTTCCAACTCGAGCTATTAAGCCCTAGGAGTGTCTCTACACTTAACACCCTAAAGCCATCTGGTTTGGGAGTTGTTGGCCTAACGCTTGCTACAAGGGTTGGTTAGAAAGCTTAAGGGACTTAAACATTGCACGGTCATTCAAAAAAATAAACTAGTAATAAACATGGTTCGTTAGAGTTCGTAGCCTTTCCAACTTCAGCTATTAAGCCCTATGGAGTGTCTCTACACTTAGCACCCTAAAGCCATCTGGTTTGGGAGTTGTTGGCCTAACGCTTGCTACATAGGTTGGTTAGAAAGCTTAAGGGACTTCAGCATTGCACAACCATTCTATTTTTCGCTTATGAGTTACAATAAATTGTCAACAAGCAACAAAAGTTGTCTTGTAAATAAAATCATGCCTTAGGGACCTCATTTAAAGGGGAATTTAATGATTTGAAAACTTGTGCTTTGGAATTGGAAAAGAAAGTAAAAGCCGCATGTTGAGAATCCAATTCACTTTCACTGAAGCTAGAGTTGATTTCCATTCAAGAGATGATAATTGAGTTATTTATATAGACTTTGATGTTGATGCATGTATGTGGAAATGTATTTAGCCAATTTTTGTATCAATGCTTCATATATGCAAGGTAGTTTTCCCAATGACCCCATCTCTAGTTTTTGTCTGTTTCAAGTTGTATTTGAGCTATGTATCTATCTCATTTTACCATGGATGATATTTTTGTAGTAGCATGCTCATGGTTGTCTTTTCATTAAGTTTTTCATTGTAGTTTTGCTAAGGGACTAGCAAAATGTAAGTTTGGGGGTGTGATAAGCGCTGAATACTGTATATTTAAGCGCCCTAAATTGCATTAGTTAAGTCCGTTGTTTGTTTAATTAAGTAGATTATCTTCATTTGTGTGTATGTATATATTTTCAGGTCCATTTGCCAAAAAAGGAGCAAAATCAAGGCTTTGTGGAGTTTTGGCCATCAAAAGGCACAAGGCTGAATTTCTGGCAGCAGTGGATCCTGAACTTTGCTCGCCATTTTGACCTTCCTAACTCAAGAACTGGACTTCCCTTATAACATGAAAGATTTAGAGCTCTGAATCAGCTTTCCAAATCTTCAAACGGTTTGTCATTCGGAGCTCGGAGCAGAGAGTTATGGCCTTGTTACCAGAGGCGCGCAGAACTGCCTGGCAGCAATGAAATTCTGCCTTAATCTTCATTTTCGACCAACTATCCTTGAGAATTGGATCTCCACTAAAACATGAAATATTTAGAGCTCTGAATTAGATTTCTAAATCTTCAAACGGTTCATCATTCGGAGTTCGGAGCGCAAAGTTATGGCTGTTTAACCGAAGTAGGTCTGGGCGGAGCAAGGCAAGAATGGAGCATTCTGCTCCAATTTCGAGTGCTCAAGCCCTTATTTCGAGTGCTCGAACTTAGGGCAGAATTGCATCCGGAAATGGCCCATTTTCAGCCACTTGCATCTTGGGTTCCTCAATTCTAATTTCCCTCTTTAATGGTTGGTTGGAGATGTTGGTTGGTGGGGGTTTCTAGAGCCTTATCTCTAGAAGATAAGAGAGGGAAGCCACACAATATGATGGAGCTTCATTTTACAAGATTAGAGGAGAGAGAAGAGAGCAAGAAAGGTGTGTTCTTGGAGCTAGAAGAGGGGAGCTCGAAAATGGAGGTCAAGGCTTTGCTTCCTCCTTCCTCTAGTGCATCAATGGGTAACTAACTCCCTTCTAGGGAGGTGATGAAACTCCTTCTTGTAAGCATGTCTTATTTTTTATTTACATTTGGGGATGTAATGTATATATATAACCTTTCCATGAACTAGAGCTTTATTTGATGTAAGAGCTTCAATGTCTATTAATGATCATTTTGAGTTTAAAATCTTGTCTTAAGATTGTTTCCTCTTATGATTATTTTGCTTCCATTTTCATAGTGACAATGAAGATGAGTTTATGGAAATGTTTTTATTGGCATGATGCTTGGGAAATTTGATAGTCTATAGCTTAGGGTTCTCTTTTGATAGATTATTCTTGATTCCTAATGTCATGTGCTTCTACTATGTGATTAAGGGCTTGATAACTCTATGCTTAGTGAGTATGTCTAAGGTTGCAACCTAGTTTAGGTAACCAAAACATGCAATACTTTGATAAGTTATTCTTTCCTATTGATTTCATAAAAATTCTTGAAGGTAATGTAGCAATTTTATGTTGTTGCATTTCATGGTTTTATGTATATATTATTCCCCAAGTAAATCATGTATTAACATGCTTATGGATAGGTAGTGGATTCACTTCCCTAGCCCTCTCTACCTAGATCTCCTTCCTTTACATTTACTAGCATTCTTGTTTTATGCACACTTCAATTACTAGCTTAGTGACAAACCAATCAACAACTCCTTATTACACCTTATCATCCTTAAATAACTCTAGATACTTAGGTTGCCTTAAGACTAGCGCAGTCCCAGTGGTTCGACTTACCCGACCAATAGCCCTATTTTACAATGATTCGTGCTATTGCGAAGGTTGATGTATAGTTGATCAACCGATCAATTTTTGGCGCCGTTGCCGGGGACTGCAAACGGTTTAGCAACCGAAGTTTCTAGGGTTAAATTTAGTTTGATTGTGAATATTCCTTGTGTGTTTTGACCACCTTTGTGTTTTAAGTGTTGTAAGATTCTAGGGACTCGAAGCTCGCCGTGGGAATGCTAGCAAATTGTAAGTCTAGAGGACCCCAGGTAAGTCTCGTGACTTCTAGTTTCGAATTGTGAATATCGTGCATGTGTTAAGCTTAGAAGTAATTAAATTGCAAGCCCTTGTCGAGGCTATTTCAATTGTTTTAAATTTCGTATTCAAGCATTGGTCCTTGTCGTGGCCATTTATATTTTTTGTCTTGATAATTGAGGAGAATGGGAACATTGTATGTGGAGGTTATGGTGATGAAGTGTTGTGTTAATTGCTTTGTGTGTTGTTGAATTACTCCTAGATGGAGAATAGTTATCTTCCAACTCAATTCTACACACCTCATGAGTTTTGTGCTTTTTGCTCTAGTAATACACATCATACAAGAGATTGTCTTCCAACGAGACAATTCTCGGACTTCTATCTAGAGCAACCAAATGAAAATTTCTTTGAACCGGGTAGTGATCCATACTTCAATGGTTATAACTCGGGTTGGGGAGACCAACAAAACTTCTTGTGGCATGACATAGGAAATTCAACCCCATAATCTCATATGCAACCTTTTCAACCCAATGATCATCCTTTCCCGCCCTCTTCTCCTTTTCCACCGTCTCCATTGGATGAGCTAATTGTTGCTAACAAACAAATGATGGAGTCTATGCACACGCAAATGATGGACTCCAACAATCAACTATTGGCTTCCCTTGCTAGCATGCAATCCACAGTAGAGTCTATCAATCAAGTGGTACCATATCACCAGTCCCAAGTTAGTGCAATGATAGATGACCAAATATCTCAAATTCAACAAAGGATTAATGCTAAAAATCATGAAGAGGAGGAAACATTTTCATTTGAATTTATGGCCAATCCAAAAGAAAATTCTATGAATGATGAGATTACTCCTAGTAACTTTCATCATGAGAATGATCAAGTGGTTATTACATGTGAAAATGATAAAATGGTGGTGGAAGATCAAATTGTTGCCCCACATCAAAATGAAGCAATTGTGGCTCAAAATGGGAAAAATAATGATGTAGAGATTGTCTACCCTACTCCAAAACAGCCCCTACATAATCCTTTGCTTGATACACCTCCTTTAATGGAGGATCCTCTAAAAGCTTGTTTGGCTCATTTCAATTGTGAGGATTTTAATGTTGACAATTCCATTTCAGAGGTGAATTCTTTGCTTAATATTCATCCACATATTCATTCTTTTCCTTTGTCAACATCAAATGTATCTCTTTCTTGGGAGCTTGCATCTCATCCCATTCCCTCACTTGAGTTATCTCAAACTGTTGAGCCCGAACCACCGGATAAGTGTGGGGAGGATGTTGAAAATTTGAAGGACAATTCTCCGGGCATTCCCGTGCTAAATATGATTTTTCAAAACCCTTTGCTAGGTGTGCCCTCACTTGATCCATCTTCCCATAATCCAAATCAGCCCCATAGTCCAAAGTTCTTCATTGAGAAAGAAGAGTGGGTTGAGGTCTTTCCGTTACCTCTTTTCCACTTTTGTCTTCAAAGTCTTCCTCCTCCACTTTTAAAAGAATTATCCTATTTGGGGACCTATGACTCTCTAGAGAGACATGGTATAGGGTAAGGAGGATTAACCTGATCTCGGTGCGTCTAGCTATCGACGTTAAATTTAGCACCCTTGGGGAGCAATTCTTTCGACTTCAATGCCTCCCTAATGATCAATTGCCTGAGCCATGAAATTTTATAGGAAATGGTTAAGAAATGCCAAAATTTAACTTTCTCTGGAACTATCTTAAGTTGTGTTCCACATTTTTAGACTGACTTCTTAGACCTTCTCCACTCTTGTTTTCATTCCCAGAAGTTTCTGGCTCTATCAGGCAATTTTCTCGGACTTTCGACATGGCACTCACATGCATAGCCTCTCATCTTCAATGCATTGTTGGATCATGGTTTCTCAAAATCATCCATGCGTTGGAAAGGTGCTCCATTTTGAAAAACTTTCCAAATTGTCCATGCATTAGAAAGAAGTTGAAAAGTTTTCAAAATTTTCCATCCATGCATTACATTGGAATGAAAGTGCAAAGTTTAAATTTTTCCATGCATTGAATTAAAATGGACTTGCAAAGTTTAAACAAAAAAATATTTCCATGCATTTGAGATGATTGCAATGTTTGAAAAAAAAAAAAAAAAAAAACTGCAAAGTTTAGAAACAAAATTTTCAAAATTTTCCATGGAATGGAATGAAGTTCATTGGAGGAAAATTGCACAATCTGAAAAATTTTCAAAATTTTCCTTGCATTGCAATGAAGTGTAGAGTTTGACAATTATCCATCCATGCATTGGATTGTATTAATTTGCAATGTTTCATTATTTTCCATGCATGCAAGGTGAAAATAATCCATCCATGCCTTGATTTGGAAGCATGTTGCAAGGTTTTATCAATTCTTCAGCTCTCAGTTGATCATGTATACATTCACAATGCATAAGAATGAGGCACCTAATGGAATGACATGCAAAGTTCATCTCTCAACCTCACTGCATAATGTTACACTGCATGCAAAAGTTCATCTCTCAACCTCAATGCTACTGCCTTCATTTCGAGCACTTTATTTCCTCTTTGGAGTGCTCGAAAGCTCTATGAAGCTTGCACAAAACCATTCCGAGGCTACTGCTTGAATTTCGAGCACTCGAATTGGCATTTCGAGTGCTCGACATCCCTCCTCATCTTGCCAATCTCTCTGCCCCAAGCTCGAGCACTCTAGCTCCCATTTGGAGTGCTCGAGCCTAGCCAACATGCCCACCATGCAACAAACCAAGCAACCTTCCCATCATCAACCAACCTCTTCACCCCATCCTCTCCACCAACCTCCAACCAACCCACAACCCCTTCACCTCACCATCTCTCCCATTCTCGGCAACCCAGCAACCACCACCCCTCAACCTTAAACCTTCTCTCTCTCTCAAACCAAGTTTCCACCATGCAGCTTCCCTCCCTCACTCACTGCATGTCCTTCGAGCACTCGAAGAACCCATTTCGAGTGCTCGAATTTCTTACCACCCATCTCCTCGAACCCCCCTCTCAACCTCACCCGAGCTCTCTCACTCCTCTGCCGAGCTTGCTTGAAGCCCTCACCCGAGCCCTCTCACTTCCCTCTTGAGTGCTCGAGCTTGTTTGAAGCTCACACCCGAACTCACTGCCAAGACTTCGACCACTCGAGGTCCCATTTCGAGTGCTCGAAGTGTGAACCAACTTCTCTTCCTCCCTCACCCGAGCCCTCATCTCTCACAACTCACCTCACCAAACCATCACCCTTACCACCTCTCGGCATCAACCATCTTCCCCATCTCCCTCACCTGCAAACCACCAACTCAACCTCAACCCCACACACCACCCTCCTCCCTCTCGGCAACTCCTCAACCAACCCACATTAACCCACACCCATGCATGCACAACCATGCATGCACAACCTTCATCTCAAACGCATCAACCTCACCTCATCATTCTCAACCCGCATCTCACCTCCCAAACCAACCACCATCCCTCTCGGCCTCACACCATTCAACCACCATCAACCTCACTTCACCACCCTCATCTCATCCCACCATGCATGCAACCCATAACTCAACCAACACCATTCCCTCAACCTCATGCCTGCCCAAAACCATCTCTCTCTCTCGGCACTTTCATGCAACTTGCATGCACCTCACAACCAACTCCAACTTCATAACCCAACCACCCTCAACCTCACCACCCCATGCAAACCCACCTTCACCTCCTCCACCTTTTTCCCCACTCTCCTCTAACCCAAGCACCATCATCAACCTCCCACCCATCCCCACCATTTATCCCACGCACACAGGGCCTTTGGTTCTCCATTGTTGGGTAAGTGTCTAACCCTCTTTTTCTTTTAATTTTTGATCAATGGAGGATGGGATTGCTTGTGTGAAGGATTTGTGATTGTTTGGGAGTGGTGTATTGCATTTGCAGGGCCAAATTTTTGGATTTTCTCATCTCTAATTAACCTTTGGCCCTCTTCCTTTTTGTCTTGCACACCACGTGTTTGACGAATTGCCTAAGCCAACTTTATCTCTCTAAATGCACGGCTTTTGGCATTGTTTTGTTTTCCATTTTACACTTATGACTCATGTGTGCCAATTTGTATTTTGTATGGATTTTTACCTTGCCATCACATTCGTCTTAGTGTTTTCATTTCTGTTTTGATTTTTTTTTTTTTTTCTTAAGAGACCTATGCTTTCACCTATGTACATTAGCTCTGTCTTGATAGGTCTTCATGTCCAAGTTTGGGGGACGCCGTTGCGCACTCACATGGCTGAATATCTACGTCGTCCTCACTCCACTTGGTATTATTGTTCTTTTACCCTCTTTGCGCTTATTTTGATTTACTTGTCTTCTCACATTGAGGACAATGTGACATTCAAGTTTGGGGGTGCATTTATGTATTTTTGGTTTTACATTTTTGCTAAGCAATGATAATGGAATTTGAAACCTGTTGGAGATGAAAGCATATGTTTAAAACTTTGTGTATAGAAGCAGCTGCTATTTTTGAAAATAAAGAAAATTTGAGTTGAAATGATCATGTAGATTCAAATTAGTCTGTATAAATGTCTCAATTAAATTCTCGCTGGATTTGACACTCTTTTAAGCTTCACAATGCACAGATGCACATTGGAAACTTAACTGTGAGGCATGCAACTTGATTGACCTTGACCTTGCCCTAGTTAATCTGATTTGATGAACCTGATAGATGAATATCTTTGGCATGATGTAAGTTGTCTAAAAAAAAAAAAAAAAAAACTGAAAAGGAAAGAAAATAATGACCAGTTGACGTTCGTAGCCTTTCCAACTCGAGCTATTAAGCCCTAGGAGTGTCTCTACACTTAACACCCTAAAGCCATCTGGTTTGGGAGTTGTTGGCCTAACGCTTGCTACAAGGGTTGGTTAGAAAGCTTAAGGGACTTAAACATTGCACGGTCATTCAAAAAAATAAACTAGTAATAAACATGGTTCGTTAGAGTTCGTAGCCTTTCCAACTTCAGCTATTAAGCCCTATGGAGTGTCTCTACACTTAGCACCCTAAAGCCATCTGGTTTGGGAGTTGTTGGCCTAACGCTTGCTACATAGGTTGGTTAGAAAGCTTAAGGGACTTCAGCATTGCACAACCATTCTATTTTTCGCTTATGAGTTACAATAAATTGTCAACAAGCAACAAAAGTTGTCTTGTAAATAAAATCATGCCTTAGGGACCTCATTTAAAGGGGAATTTAATGTTTGAAAACTTGTGCTTTGGAATTGGAAAAGAAAGTAAAAGCCGCATGTTGAGAATCCAATTCACTTTCACTGAAGCTAGAGTTGATTTCCATTCAAGAGATGATAATTGAGTTATTTATATAGACTTTGATGTTGATGCATGTATGTGAAAATGTATTTAGCCAATTTTTGTATCAATGCTTCATATATGCAAGGTAGTTTTCCCAATGACCCCATCTCTAGTTTTTGTCTGTTTCAAGTTGTATTTGAGCTATGTATCTATCTCATTTTACCATGGATGATATTTTTGTAGTAGCATGCTCATGGTTGTCTTTTCATTAAGTTTTTCATTGTAGTTTTGCTAAGGGACTAGCAAAATGTAAGTTTGGGGGTGTGATAAGCGCTGAATACTGTATATTTAAGCGCCCTAAATTGCATTAGTTAAGTCCGTTGTTTGTTTAATTAAGTAGATTATCTTCATTTGTGTGTATGTATATATTTTCAGGTCCATTTGCCAAAAAAGGAGCAAAATCAAGGCTTTGTGGAGTTTTGGCCATCAAAAGGCACAAGGCTGAATTTCTGGCAGCAGTGGATCCTGAACTTTGCTCGCCATTTTGACCTTCCTAACTCAAGAACTGGACTTCCCTTATAACATGAAAGATTTAGAGCTCTGAATCAGCTTTCCAAATCTTCAAACGGTTTGTCATTCGGAGCTCGGAGCAGAGAGTTATGGCCTTGTTACCAGAGGCGCGCAGAACTGCCTGGCAGCAATGAAATTCTGCCTTAATCTTCATTTTCGACCAACTATCCTTGAGAATTGGATCTCCACTAAAACATGAAATATTTATAGCTCTGAATTAGCTTTCTAAATCTTCAAACGGTTCATCATTCGGAGTTCGGAGCGCAAAGTTATGGCTGTTTAACCGAAGTAGGTCTGGGCGGAGCAAGGCAAGAATGGAGCATTCTGCTCCAATTTCGAGTGCTCGAGCCCTTATTTCGAGTGCTCGAACTTAGGGCAGAATTGCATCCGGAAATGGCCCATTTTCAGCCACTTGCATCTTGGGTTCCTCAATTCTAATTTCCCTCTTTAATGGTTGGTTGGAGATGTTGGTTGGTGGGGGTTTCTAGAGCCTTATCTCTAGAAGATAAGAGAGGGAAGCCACACAATATGATGGAGCTTCATTTTACAAGATTAGAGGAGAGAGAAGAGAGCAAGAAAGGTGTGTTCTTGGAGCTAGAAGAGGGGAGCTCGAAAATGGAGGTCAAGGCTTTGCTTCCTCCTTCCTCTAGTGCATCAATGGGTAACTAACTCCCTTCTAGGGAGGTGATGAAACTCCTTCTTGTAAGCATGTCTTATTTTTGATTTACATTTGGGGATGTAATGTATATATATAACCTTTCCATGAACTAGAGCTTTATTTGATGTAAGAGCTTCAATGTCTATTAATGATCATTTTGAGTTTAAAATCTTGTCTTAAGATTGTTTCCTCTTATGATTATTTTGCTTCCATTTTCATAGTGACAATGAAGATGAGTTTATGGAAATGTTTTTATTGGCATGATGCTTGGGAAATTTGATAGTCTATAGCTTAGGGTTCTCTTTTGATAGATTATTCTTGATTCCTAATGTCATGTGCTTCTACTATGTGATTAAGGGCTTGATAACTCTATGCTTAGTGAGTATGTCTAAGGTTGCAACCTAGTTTAGGTAACCAAAACATGCAATACTTTGATAAGTTATTCTTTCCTATTGATTTCATAAAAATTCTTGAAGGTAATGTAGCAATTTTATGTTGTTGCATTTCATGGTTTTATGTATATATTATTCCCCAAGTAAATCATGTATTAACATGCTTATGGATAGGTAGTGGATTCACTTCCCTAGCCCTCTCTACCTAGATCTCCTTCCTTTACATTTACTAGCATTCTTGTTTTATGCACACTTCAATTACTAGCTTAGTGACAAACCAATCAACAACTCCTTATTACACCTTATCATCCTTAAATAACTCTAGATACTTAGGTTGCCTTAAGACTAGCGCAGTCCCAGTGGTTCGACTTACCCGACCAATAGCCTTATTTTACAATGATTCGTGCTATTGCGAAGGTTGATGTATAGTTGATCAACCGATCAGACAGTGAAATATTGGACCTTGTATGTAGATGGGGGTCTACGGTACAGGGGTTTATTGGTGGTTCCCATAGTTTGTCGTGAAGACGTCCTACGGGAGTTTCACACTTCCCGCTTTGCAATTCATCCAGGTGGTACTAAGATGTATTACAATCTGAGGCATCAGTATTGGTGGAACGGGATGAAAAAGGATGTTGCACAGTTTGTGGCTAGATGTCTTACCTGTCAACAGGTGAAAGCCGAGCATCAGAAGCCAGCTGGGTTGTTGCAACTATTGCCTGTAGCATAATGGAAATGAGAGCAGGTTGCTATGGATTTTGTGACAGGTCTTCAAAGGTCACGGAAGGGCAACGAAGCCGTATGGGTCATCATTGATAGGCTAACCAAAATAGCTCACTTTTTGCCTATTAAGACAACAGATGATGTAGAGGCACTTGGTAATCTTTACGTGAAGGAGATTATAAGGTTACATGGAGTTCCAATAACCATTGTCTCAGATAGGGATGTCAAATTCACTTCAAAGTTCTAAGAGGGACTTCAAGCAGCGTTTGATTCAACATTGCATCTTAGTACGGCATTCCATCCACAGATAGACGGCCAGTCGGAGCGTACGATTCAGATATTAGAGGATATGCTTCAGGCATATGTGCTTGACTTGGGTGGCAGTTGGGAGGACCATCTTCCACTCATTGAGTTTGCATACAATGTGATGTTTCTGATTTTTCAAAATTTTCATTTTTTCAATAATTCATGGAGACAAGGGTATTTTTGTCTTTTCGCATGTTGTGTTCGGGATTGTGGTTGGGTCCATTTGCATTATGCATTTTAATTTATATGGGTTGAGTAGTATTTTTATGTAGTGGTGCACTATATGAGTTGTGTGGTGTAGAAAATGGAAGATTAAAGAAAAAGAGTAAATAAAAAGAAATTTCGGGGCCCACCACTATTTCAAAAGTGGTCTAGAGACCACTATTTTGCTTCACACTTTCTCTCTCCCCGTAAATCCCTCTTCACTCTCAATTTCTCTTCCATTTTTCTTTTCTTTTTGAGACAAACTTTGATCCTTGATTTCATCTTCATTACTTGTCAGAATTGGGTGCCGTTTGAGGCAAAACGACGAGCACAACGAGCTCTACGCATCCATACAAGCAATTTCAATTTTAGTGCCCTCCTTAGAGTTCGAATCTAGGGACCCATTGTTAGGGTTTTGATGCAAACTTGAGGTAGGGGCATCTTAATTCATGTTTTCTTGCTCTTTTGTGAATTATACCTTCCCTGTGTGATAATGTGTTTAATTTAGGAGTTAATTGTATCAATGATTATATTAGTGATGTCTAGAGAATTTCATGATATTGAATGTGACTTGTGTTATATGAAAAGCATGTCTAGATGCTACCTTGTTGTGTTTAATTTGATGATAATCCATTTTGAAATGTTGAACATGATATATGCTTGAGTGGTTGTTGTTGTTCTTTAAATGTCTTAATCTTGGAACCATGGAGCATATATATATACAAATGCATCATTGGGTTGCATGAAATGGGAGGAATTGGTTTTGAAATGAAAAAGGGGATTCTTAGGATATGAATGTTTTGGAAATGGTTTTATGCAAACCCAGTCGCTGCGGGGTTACCAACGGGCCGGAGGTTAATATAGCCTAGGGGGGACTAGGGAGTCGCCCTAGCGTGGTTGAGCTAGATGGGCCCCATAATGACGCCGCGGGGTTACCAAGGGTCAGGGACACTAGCCAATCCTCCTCTCGTGTCACGGCGGAGTTACCAAAGGGCGGGCTGTATTAACATTTGGAAAGTGATGGTTTTGAGAATGAAAATGGAGAGTGGCATTAGCATGCATTTGCATTCCACGGTATAACGTTCTTTCTATTCTAAATTGGTTGGAATGATGTATTAATTCCCTATGTTGCATGCTCCCTATTTCCCATTGGCCTATGCTTTGATTGGATTCACGGGGACATAAGACGCATGTCTTAAGTGTCACCTACGGAGCATATAGCTCACCCTACTATATATTATTTTTTTTCAAGTCTTGGAAAAGAACCGGCGGATGCCAATCCACCTCAAAATTGAAAGATGTTTGAAGATGATTTTTTTTGCTATTTTGTATTTGGCCATTTCACATATAACCATAATTTTTGGAGAATGTAAATAACTTTGCAATTATGGTCATTGGATAATGTAATTAAGTTTTATCCCATCTTAAGCCTTTTGTGTATTTAAGTAACATGTGGTAGTTCATGTTGTTGATGGTTATTGTATTTTCATTTGATGTTAAAATGTAATTATTATTTTTGTACACTAAATTCTCCAGTGTATTTTAGTGACGTGTGGCAAATTGTGATAGCAACGTGGTTATTGTTGAATTTGAAATGTATTAATTTTGTACGTAAGTGTAGTGACGTGGGTGGTTGAATGACCAAAAGTTGGAGTACAGGGTCACACAGGACAGTGGAAAGTGGGAGTAAAGATTTTCTAGAACCAATCGACGTATAACCCAAACCGATCGACCGGTATCTTCACAGTATGTTTGAGCAATTCACGTCCCAAACCAGTCGACCGGTATCCATTATAACTTATGTTCAGAACCAGTCGACCGGTATCCCAAACCAGTCCACCGTATCATGGCAGTGGGTTTTCCCACTGTTCATATCCCAAACCAGTCGACGTATAAGGAGTATACGTCGACCGGTTCTCCCTTTTCATGTAATTACAATTTAAGTTCTTAAAATTACACTTTGGCATCATTTGAAGTTGAAATTAATTATTTTTATGACCCAATTAAATGCCATAATTATATATTTGCCCCAAAAGGACTATTTTACCCCGGACCTCATTTTAATTATTGTGTGATGCACGTAAATGACTATGACATCCTTTGGGTCTTAATTTATTAAAATATGGCAAATTACCATCTTGCCCTTTTTGGAACTCAACATTTTAATTTAACGTGAAATTACCGTTTCACCCTTGGATGTTTTTGGGTCGAGTTAGGACCCATTTAATGATCCGGATCCATGAGGAGCTGGGTCGTTACATACAACAACAGTTATCAAGTGAGCATTGAGATGGCTCCTTTTGAGGTGTTGTATGGCAGACCTTTTAGATCTCCTGTTTATTGGACCGACGTGGGTGAGACAGCCGCCTTAGGACCTGACATAGTACTCGAGACTAATGAGAAAATTAAGTTGATCAGACAAAGGTTGCTCATAGCTCAGAGCCGACAGAAGAGCTATACGGATAAGCGGAGACGACCACTATCTTTTGAAGTGGGAGACCACATTTTTCTACGGGTTTCTCCACGGAAGGGTTTAATGAGATTTGGAAAAAGTGGCAAGTTGTCGCCACGATTCATTGGACCGTTTGAGATTTTGGACCGCGTGGGAGAGGTGGCCTACAGACTTGCTTTACCACCACAGATGGATAAGGTTCACATTGTCTTTCATGTGTCGATGCTACGGAAGTATGAACCAGATCCATCTCATGTTTTGGATTGGGTTGATATAAATATTGATAAAGATGTCTCCGATGAAGAGGGACCAATGCAGATCCTTGACACACGGCAAAAAGCGTTAAGGGGCAAAACATTGCAGTTGGTGAAAGTTCTTTGGAAACACCACAGATGGCAAAACATTGCAGTTGGTGAAAGTTCTTTGGAAACACCATGGAGTTGAAGAGGCTATTTAGGAGCTTGAACAGCAGGTTCGCTCCAGGTACCCAGAGTTGTTTCCTTCCCCAGGTATGATCTGATTTCAGGGATGAAATCCTTTTAAGTTGGGGAGATTGTGACGTTTCTGATTTTCTGCATTTTTCATTTTTCCGGAATTTTGTAGCCGCAAGGGTATTTTTACATTTTCACGTTTTGCGTACGGGATTGTGGTTGGGTCCAATTGTATTTTTTGCATGTTAATTTATATGATTATGTGGTGTTTACTTAGTGGTGCATGTATTTTAATGTGTGGTGCAAATTGAGACAAAAGATAAAGAAAAAAGAAATAAAATTTGTGGGACCCTTCACTATAGTTAAAGTGGTCTAGAGACCACAATTCTACCTTCTCATTTCTCTCTCCCGTAGCTTCTTTCTCTCTCTCATTTTCCTTTCTTTTTTTTCTTTCCATTTGAGAAACAAACTTTGAATCTTGAATTCTCCTTCAATCCTTGGAGTATTTAAGGGTTGTTTAAGGCAAAACGAAGAGCACGACGAGCTCTATGCGTGTGTACCAAAAATTTCAGATTTGGTGCTCCCTTTGATTTTCGAAATTAAGACCCATTTTAAGGGTTTTCGCATTCTAAGAGGAAGGGGCTTCCTAATTCACATTATTCATGTACCTTTGTGAGTTAATCTACATGAATTATGTTATAGCATGCTTAATTGTGTTAATTGTAGCCTAAATTGTCTTGATTGTATATATGTGAATATGTGAAGACTTGTCTTGATTGTATTATATGGAAAGCACGCTTATATTATGAGTTATGCCTATTGTATTGTTCACATGCTATGAATGGTGTAGGAAAGCATGCCCTATCGTATTTTGTGATAATCTATTATTGTTTAAATATTAAAAGTATGAGAACATGCTTACTTGTGTTATGTCAAATTCCTCATTTTCATAGTATTGAGATCATGAGACATACATGTACACCATTGGGTTGCATGAAGGGAAGAAATTGTTCTTGAAATGAAAATAGGGAGTTTTGGGAAAAAATGTTTTGATGAAAGTGTTTTGGAAAACCGAGTCACCGCGGGGTACCAAAGGGTCAGAGGTTATATAGCCTAGAGGGGACTAGGGAGTCGCCCTAGCATGGTTGAGCTAGCTGGGCTCCATAATGACGCAGCAGGGGTACCAAGGGTCAGGAACACTAGCCAATCCTCTTCTCACGTCACTGCAGGGTCACCAAAGGGCGGGTTGTATTAACAATTTGAAAGCAATGATTAAATTGTGAAAATGAGGAGTGACATCGGTATGCATTACATCTTCATTGCATCTTATTAATTATGTAGAGATTGGTAACTATGTTGTATTTTCCCCTATATTGTATGACCCCGACTCCTATTGGCCTATTCTTTGTTTTGGATTCATGGGGTCTCATGAGGTGCGTCTTAGGCGCCATCTACTGAGCAAATTGCTCACCCCACTATACTTATATTTTTTTCAGGTTATGGCAAGGAAATGGCGGATGAAAATCCTCCGCAAGCTTGAAAGTTGTTAGAAGATGATTTTTTTGCTATTTTGTATTTGGCCATTCCATGTATAATCATAGTTTTGGGGAATATAAATAAGTTTGTAATTTTGGTTATGGGGTAATGTAATTAAGTTTTATTCACTCAAAACCCTTAATTGTATTTTAGTGACGTGTGGCAAATTTTATTAACAACGTGGTTGTTGAAATTGTAATTTAGTGTTGAGTATGAAAACATGTACGTGAACGTAAGGGTGTGGGTGAAAATTACCAAAAGTTGGTGTATATGGGTTTACACAGGACAGTGGGAAGTGGAAGTGAGAATTACCTAAAACCGGTCGACGTATGGCTTCCCAAACGTTAACAGATATCTTGTCAGTGGGTCATTTTTGGCATACGTTCCAAACCAGTCAACGTATGGCTTCCCATACGTCGACCGGTATCACGTCCCAAACCAGTCGACGTGTGGCTTCCCATACGTCGACCGGTATCTCGGCAGTGGGTATTACCACTGTTCATAACCTAAACCAGTCGACGATGCATATACGTCAACCGGTTTACGTCACATATGTAATTACTATTTAAGTTCTTAAATTACACTTTGGCACCCAAGTGAGGTTACACGTAATTATTTTATGACCTACTAAAATGCAATGATTATATTTTTAACCACCGAAAAGACTATATTGCCCCGAACCTTATTTTGTTTATTATGCAATGCAAGTAAATGACTGTTATACCCTTTGAGTCTCAATTAATTGAATTATAGTAAATTATCATCTTGTCCTTTTTGGACTTTGATATTTAAACTTAGTGTGAAATGACTGTATTACCCTCGGATGTTTTTGTGTCGAGAGATGACCCATTAATGATCCGGATCCATGAGGATTTGGGTCATTATAGGTAATTTCATTCGCACAAATCGTTAGCCCACACTCCACGTCCACGCGTACACGAAAATTTATAAATAATACTCTAAATCTTTTCATGCATTTGTGAAAAACAAGAGCCATCTTTCTTTTCATTTCTACAACATGAAGAGGCATTTAGATACAGAGAGAAAGAGAGAGAGAGATGGCAGATAAGAATCATAAGATGGTGAACAAAGGTGAGGGAGGGTCTAGAGGGTAAGGGCCGATGTCCATGTATGCTAATAATGAGAGCCTTATTCCCGCCAAGAAAAAGAACGTGTTCACAATGTGGGTAAAACTTTTGCTCCATCTGGCAACAAGGACAAAAACAAGCACAAGATCAACCTTGGTGATGATGCTGAGAGTGTTTAATCCTATATATATATATATAAGTACTCTATACTATATATACTATGTTCGGTAATATAGAATTAGCGTTTTAGAATTAGAATTGATAAAAAAAAAATAGTTCAAACTTTGCTTAGAATCAATTCCATACTACCGAACATAGGTATGTAGTTGTCTTGTATTTGTGTCTGTGTATGTGTGTGTTGTCATATTTTCTTTGGTCGATATAGCATTCAAGTGTTGTCTTATTTTTTCTTTTCTTTGACACTGTTCTAAGTACACGTTGCCTTATTGATCTCTCTTGTACGATTTCTTTAATTTATGAATAAAGTCGTTCTATGTTTCTATTAATTGAATCATCCCGGTTGATTTATTTTGAACTGTTGAAATTCATACAGTCTGTTATGAACTATTCAATTTACAATATAACAGAATCATTAAAGTATTTCTTGCCGGGAACATCATGTGGTCCCGACCAATGCAAGTAAATGTATCACCTTTATTTAACTTTTTGATTGCATCAATTAATAATCGCCGACCAATGGTCATGTTATAATTTTCAGGGACCAAAAAACAAATAAAATAAAAACCAACGTATTGATAAGGACAGTGTAAACGCTAATGTATATGTTTGTCCTTTGTGAGAAGCAAACAAGTTTTATTTAACCAAAAAACAAGAAAAGTAAATGAAGTAGTTGATGAACATTTCGGTTAATTTCGTCAGAAATTCATCCTAACTTTTGATGAACTGAATATGGACTTTCACACATATGAGAGCTATCTTAATCTGTAAATCCATGCGAGACATTTAAAGAGACTGGTTGGTGAGAAGCAAAATGGAAATAACTTGGATATAGAACATAAACTACAAAACTTGCAGGTGATACATATTGTCTTTCCCTTTCAGCCATGCTACTTACCAAGATTAGCAATCCATGGAGCAAATTAAATATGCTAGTACTAAAATTACTAGATTTAATTTTTTTTAAATAATTTTTTATCACTTCATTCTATGTTAATTTTGGTTTATTTATTTGTCTTTTACATTTCATGTAAAACAATCTTCCTCTCCAAGTTAAGAAGTTTAACTTAACTTGTCGGGAAATTTACTTAAAATCACGGAAAGACTTTCTATGTCATTTGTTAGGTGTTTACCCTACCATGTCTACATTAGTTACTACGTCTTTTCATGTTTACCTATGTGAGGAATGATCATATCGTAGTAGTACAGTCTGGTATGATTTATTCGATTTATCAATTCTAACGATTTTTTGAATAGCTACTTATGGGACTTGTTAGTTTCCACCGTGTTGATAAGCTTATGTACGTGCCCTTTTTGAGGGCATTTGGTATTCTCTTGTATATGTTTGTACTTCTTTGGAAGCATATATAAATTCAATTTTTTAAAATATTTTTTTGGTAAAGATCTAGAGGGTGAGTGTGTAATATATATAAACAGAGCTGTTCAAATAAGAGGGCCTATGAACAAACACCGCCACCTGGGAATTGAACAACAGACAGTATTTAAACTAAAACCAAAATATAAGAACTTAACCATGGGTACACAAAAAGGAAGGTCAAGGCTAACCACATTAGCAACCTGATGACTATATAAGGTACTTCAATAATCAAGTTAATGGGTGCGAATTTGACTAAACCAATTAAAAGCTACAAGTTCAACCCATCAAGCAATAACTCAGGCAAAATTACATAAACTTTTCACAAAAACTGGCATTCATTTCTTCGAATACCCTTGCACATGTTCACAAATTTACCATGAATTTGTATGTAAACTATAATTATTCGTATTAAGCCATTCATCACAAATAAACATGAATTCCAGGATCTTAAAACTTCATTATTTTTACATAGTCTATAATGCATAAATAAATACTAGTTAGATATAAATACCTCAATCTATGATTGCAAATAACGTAGAGATCAAGTCCAATTTCGAGATCCTTTCTGCGGAACGAACAACGAGATAAACTGTAATAGCAAAGCATGGAAACCGATTTCTCTCTCTTGGCCTTTTGCATACATAAGTATTATACGTGTTGTATCATTAATCGTACATAATTGATGGGATATATGTACTTTTATAAAGGCAGAGAGATGACCAGTTTTCCTTTTTAGTAACCTTAATTCCACTTTCCATCAAAGTAAGGAATAAATAAGAAAACACTTCTCCAATAATTAATTACCATAAAGGTAATTTATAAGTTGACCAAATAATATAATATTAATCTGATACCTATTTACTTAACCACTAATTAATGAAATATATCACATGTCCAAAACATGTGGGTCACACAATATAAGAAAATATCTTACAGTCTCCCACTTGGCCCATATGATAACTTCGGTAGCGGTTTAGTAAAATAGTCATTAGTGTGCACCATAAATCAGTTGACTCATTAAATTGGTCATCATAAATACCATGGTAAATAAATTACTAATGCGAATCATGGCAGTTATATGTCCTTAAATGATACAGTCCCTTCCATGTACCACAACACTAGTAATTTATTCAACATAGTCTATAAATGAGAAGTATCAATAATGATCTAACAATAATGTCTTTTCCAAGATTATTCCTATTACCATTTATTAAAGCAATACATACATGTACATTAATTAATAGGAAATATCATAAACACATTTAATCAGAGCAAAATGTCAAATACATATAAACACTGTTAAACAATCCACAATTAAAAAATAATCATCATTGACTACATTCAAGACCTATTCTTTCAACACGTTCCATAAATGTCTTGGGTGGTAGTTCATTCGTTAATAGATTAAAATCATAAATTGTGTATTTATATGTTCAATAGATATTCTTTGTTTCTAAACATCTTCTTTAATGATAAAATATTTCAACTTTAGAGTACCTATCATTTTTCATACAAGAAGATCAATAATTGTAGCATAAATTTTCAGCAATCTAAAACTAGTACCCATAACTCCAAGTCCTGAAATAAATTCTGCAACAATAAATTGTAGCCTCAAAGCATGCTACAAATTAAAAAATTCATAATAGACAAAATAATAATAAATTACTTTGCACTTTTCATAATATTGTTCCTCCAGCTAAATCTTCTAGAACTCTTTTAATATATGCTTTATGAGACAATTCTAAAAAAAAAAAATCCATGTGATCTATTATGAAATATTTATATTCTTATTACGTAAAATGCTTCATCCATATATTTCATTTCAAAGTTCTTAGAGATAACTTTTAGTTTCTTATAATAAATTAAGATCACTACTAGCAACCAAAATATCATCAATATATATAGAATCAGAAATATAAACTTACTCCCACTAACCTTATAGTATATACACTGATCAACAGTGTTTTACTTAAAACAAAAAGAAATAATGGTATCATTGAACTTAATATACCATTGTCAGGAATCTTGTTTAAGTTTATATATTAACATCTTAAGTTTACAGACCATGTATTCTTTACTCTTTAATGTAAAGCCTTTAAGTTGTTCCATATAGACTTCATCTTTCTAAACTCCCATTCAGAAAATCAATCAAAATTAAATTCTTGCAGATATACCACATAGTAATCCGGAATAGCAGATCTCCTTTTTGAGATCGTCTTAATGTTATTCCTTATGATTCTTTTACGATATATTCATTGATGATAATCTCATCATGGAGTTATTGATCATTCAATTATTCTTCGGTGTTATACAGTTCAACAACTGAATGAACAATTATTTATCTAGAAGTTATGGGTAAAGAAATTTGTACCCTAACTTCTTAAATGATCAGATTCTTATTTTTATCACTCCCACTGACTTCACCATTCTTAATGAATCTAACATTACTAGTTTCAATAATTATCGTACTGTGTTTAGGAAAGTAAAACTTGTATCCTTTAGATTACTTAATATCCACAACATTATGGGTAACGAGAAATTACTTAACATACTCCTAACCAATTCCATAAGAGTACGATTATGTTTTACAGCTACACGCTTTTGTTGTAGCATGTATAACAAAGTGTATTAAGCACAAATACCATATATATTTTAAGGAGTTTAGCAAATGGTTAAACTATTAACCCGTTTCATCATACTTTCCATAATATTCACCACATCTATATGACCTTATGATTTCCACTTTTCTATCTAGTTATTTTTTAACCTCATTTATGTATACTTCAAGAATACCCACTGCCTGAGATTTTTCATACAACAAATAGATATATCCTGTGATACCCCTCGGATCCGAGACACGGGTTGATCAGGCCCAGGCCCAAACCCGAGGGAGTATCAAACAATTAATATTTTATAGCGAACACAGAATACAAAATGAATTAAGAAATGAAAGTTTAAAGCTGAAAAGAAACTAAAAGATAATCCTTAAATAATTAAATACTTAAATTTGATAAACCAAATATCCATAATTTGAACAACTCGGGAATCCATCTCTAGTGGACCCCTAATAAAAATCTCACATTAAAAGAAAGTAAAAAGAAAGATAAAACCCAAATCCAAGATCTGGAAAGAAATCCTACATCGTCGGTAGAATGGAAGATCGTCTCTGCACAGCACGAACAAGCTCAAGCCTGGAACTGACGTACACCTGAAAAATAGGAGTGGGTCAGGCCCACGAACAAGTTCTATCCTACTACAATCCAAGCAGAGACTCGATACGCATGTACATTCTAACCAACTCAACATTAGCTAATAGTCTGTATGTATATATATATAATCACACTAAAGGACTCTCACTGGACTACAGGCCGGTCTCAACCTGAATAGAGGCAACATGCAAAACGCACACAAAGTGGGCATGTGTACCTAAGCCTAACAGGGTACACCTCCAACCATCATAGCCAGCTATGCATCCCAATGCATATACGCTCCCTAACCGTCGATCCTGAGACTCAAGCTCATATCGAGGTACCATAAAAATATATCTAAAATCCATCCAGAATCCATTGACACTACAAATCCATAGGATTTCACCTTTAGTCAATCCATTTCCTTAATCACAGAATAGGTAGGACTTAGCGGTTTTTGAGCTAATCCCCCTTGTATGCCCCCGTCCCATACCGGTGCATACATTCCATCCATCCAGTAGTTGATAATACAGACCATGCATGTAAATATCAACTGATCCATAAATCCAACCATTTAGAATAAAAATATTAAACTAGACATTCAACTGATCCATAAAAAGCATTCAAAAATTATGTAATTTAATATGCTGATTTTTAAACTACGCAACCATAATCTAGTAATTGGTGATATAACAGTATATGTAATTATCAATTTATCCCAGAATCCATATTATTGAGAGAACATGAATAAATATCTACCTCAATTGATTTCATAGCAAGCATAATGAACATTGACAAATTATCACGCTTATATCACCAATCCAACAATTGATGCGTTAAATGCTGAAATTTAAACATCAATTACTCCTTAACAAGCATAGAAAAAAAATATATAAATTTTAACAATGCTTATTTTATACCATTAATACATGACTAGAATTTGATCATCATTTACAGAAAGTTCCTACAACAAGTTAAGCAACTTAAACCACTTGCATTCCCTAACAGTTTACAACTTTGTTTAGAATTGGTTATTGTTCAACTAATAAACCCCAAGTGGTTTATTAACCATTCCCACACCCTCTGGAGCTTTAATATAACCTTAAAACTCATTTAGGTTCCTATGTACAGTCCCTGAATGTCCCAAACAGATCAAAAACTCAGCCAAGAAGCAAAATTCGTCAAAAATTGCATCAAAAGGGGAAGGAGCTGCCTCCCCCACATAGGGAGCCGCCTCCCCCTTGTGTGGAGCCGGCTCCACTCCATGTGGAGCCGCCTCCACACACCCTAGAGCCGGCTCCACCTTGTGTGGAGCCGCCTCTTCCTCCTGTTCCCCTCTCTGCTTGCGTTCCTTCTTCAGTTTCATCTCCGGCGACCCCCAGTTTGATCTGTCCTTAACTCTAAAGGTTTCTCTTGACTAAAACTAAGTTTCTAATGTTCCATATAATTTAAAACTCATTAATCTTCAATCTACTTGAATCAGAACAGGAAATAGCAAAGATGAGTTATAACAAGAAATCTCGAAGCATGTAAACACATGCGGTTCGAAACGAACCTACCATACAAACCAGATCTCTGTTATTACTTCCCAGTGTGTTACAGACTAATTCAACACTGTTCACGTTAATCTACATGAATTAATTCAGGAGTTACGCAAGAAGAATCCGAAACAACCAATACGTAACATGTAACCACAACCAGTTTTGTTTTTCATTCAGACAAGCCATCCGATTTAATATTAATCTTTATTAGTCCTGGAGTTGCATTAAACATGTAATGAACACAAGTCCAAGGGAGAGAGTTAGGAATAGAACTTGCCTTTTGCCTTTAGCCTTGCACAGTCGTCTTCCTACTTTCTCCGGCAACGTCCAATCCTCCTCTGTTCTCTCTTTCTACCTCCACTGTCGTGAATAGTTTATTTTTTCTAAAACCCTAAGCAGACTTAATACTTATATTTATAAGTTTATGCGGAACCTAAAATCAAGCCAAACCCTACAATGAATCCTAACCGTCCCATAGAGAATCCTAATTAAAAGCTACGTCGGCTACCAAGACTTAACTTCTAAAACAAAACCCTAAAGTAAACGTTAACTAAACCCTAATGTAAATCAATTAAGCATTTAAAAGAATTAAAATACAAAAATACAATTAACTAATCAATTAAATAAATTAAAACACCATAAGTCAAACAAGTAAGTCAAATCCTTAAAAAGTCAATTAAACATAATTCAAAAACAACTAATGAACTGATAATGAACAGAAAACAATTAATTAACAGAAAGCGATTAAACAAAAATACCGAGACTATCCTTTTGAAAATTAGGGGTATTACAGTCTTCCCCCTAACAAAAGGAATTCCGTCCTCGGAATTCGCTCTTACCTTCTTCCAAAATTCCCGGAAATTGCGAGCGAATGACATCTTCCCGTTCCCAAGTAGACTCAGCCTCATTGTGATGACTCCACTGAACACGAACCAAAGGAATAACTTTATTACGAAGAATCTGATCTCGGTGGTCGACAATACGACACGGTGGCTCTAAATAAGTTACATCCGGTTGCAACTCAATCTCCCCAACATCGATATGCTGATATCGATCCTCATCTCGCAGAAATTTCCGCAACATGGAAACATGAAACACGTTGTGAACGCGATCCAAAGTATCCGGAAGTGCCAACCGATAAGCGACAGCTCCAACGCGATCCGTAATCATGAATGGACCGACAAACCGTGGAGACAACTTCCCTTTCTTCCCAAAACGCATAACACCCTTCATAGGAGATACTTTAAGAAGAACCTGATCCCCAACTTGAAACTCCAAAGCACGAGTGCGACGATCAGCATAGCTCTTCTGCCTACTTTGGGCAGTACGCATGCGATCTCGAATAAGAGCAATCTTTTCAGAGGTATCCTGAATGAACTCAGGACCTAAAAATCGATTCTCTCCAACCTCCATCCAACAAACAGGTGATCGACACGGTCGACCGTATAACGCCTCAAACGGTGCCATCCCAATAGTCTTCTGGAAACTATTGTTATAAGCAAACTCCACAAGTGGCAAATATTCCTCCCAGTGGCCCTTGAAATCCAGAACACACGACCGAAGCATATCTTCCATAATCTGATTCACCCTCTCAGTCTGTCCGTCAGTCTGAGGATGATAAGCAGTACTAAGGTGTAACTCCGTACCTAAAGCCTGCTGAAAACTCTTCCAAAATCCAGATACAAAGCTCGAATCCCTGTCCGATATAATAGACAATGGAATGCCATGTAGCTTCACAATCTCTGAAATGTAAAGCCTCACCAACTGCTCCGAAGTGTAGTCAGTGCAAATAGGCAAGAAATGAGCTGACTTGGTCAACCTATCCACAACGACCCATATGGAATTATGCCCCTTGAAAGAATTTGGCAACCCTTCCACAAAATCCATAGATATGCTCTCCCATTTCCACTCCGGAATTGGTAGTGACTGTAGAGCTCCTGGCGGCCTCTGATGATCAATCTTAACCATCTGACAAGTACTACACTGAGAAACAAAAAGAGCAATGTCCCTCTTCATACCTGCCCACCAAAATTGCCGCTTCATATCTTGATACATCTTATCGCCTCCTGGATGAACAGAGAACTCAGAGTGATGAGTCTCAGTCATCACATCCTTCCTCAAATTATCAGCAAAAGGTACCACTAGCCGTCCCTTGTACCTTAAACCTCCATCAGCCCCAACATGGTAGAATGGAACCTCTCCGGAAGCTATCTCTGTGACCTTGTCGACACATTGCTGATCAGTGAGTTGTGCTTGTAAAACCTTGCGAATGATGGAAGGTGTAACCACCATGCAAGCCATAAAAGCATCTGACAACTCATCTACATTCTTCAAAGCATTCCACTCAGTAGTGAATAGAGCAGAAAGACTACCAACGGGTCGGCGACTGAGTGCATCCGCCACCACATTCGCTTTCCCTGGATGGTACTGTATAGAGAAATGATAGTCTTTTACAAACTCCAACCATCTGCGCTGTCTCATATTCAGCTCCCGCTGAGTGAACAAGTACTGCAGACTCTTGTGATCACTGAATAATCTGAAAGACTCACCCAACAGATAATGCCTCCAAATACGCAAGGCAAAGACCACTGCTGCCAATTCCAAATCATGTGTCGGATAATTAAGCTCATGAGGCTTAAGTTTCCGAGATCCATAAGAAATTGGTCGCTCCTCCTGCATCAATACACATCCAAGACCCTACAACGATGCATCCGTGTAAACAAGATACTCTATCCCGCTTTGCGGAGTAGCCAGAACCGGTGCAGAAGTCAACTTCCTTTTCAGCTCATCAAAAGCCCGCTGACAGTGTTCATCCCACACGAACTGTACACCCTTCTTGGTCAGATGAGTGAGTGGTCCTGCTATCTTGGAGAACCCCTGGATGAATCTCCTGTAATATCCTGCCAGACCGAGAAAACTCCGAATCTCTGTAGGTGATGTAGGCTGTCCCCACTCAACCACCGCCGAAACCTTGGCCGGATCCACTGCGATCCCCTTTTCTGACACCACGTGACCCAGAAATTTCACCTCCCGCTGCCAAAATTCACACTTCTCGAACTTGGCATATAACTGGTGTTCACGCAGCGTCTGCAAGACTATGCAAAGATGTCTAGCATGATCGTCCTCCGACCGAGAATAGATCAAGATGTCATCAATAAAGACAATAACAAATTGATCCAAATAAGCCCGGAAGACTCTATTCATTAAATCCATGAACACTGCAGGTGCATTAGTCGTCCCAAACGGCATAACACGAAACTCATAGGAACCATATCTCGTGAGAAACGCTGTCTTAGGAACATCCTGCTCCCTAACCCTCAGCTGATGATACCCAGAACGCAGATCAATTTTGGAGAAGTATGTGGCTCCCCTTAACTGATCAAACAAGTCATCAATCCTTGGCAAAGGATACTTGTTACGAATCGTAACCTTGTTCAACTCCCTGTAATCTATACATAGACGAAGCGAACCATCCTTCTTCTTCACAAACAGAACTGGTGCTCCCCAAGGTGATGTACTCCTACGAATAAAACCCTGGCTGAGTAACTGCTGAATCTGATCCCTCAGCTCTCTCATCTCTACCGGTGCCATCCTATAGGGTGCCCTAGCAATAGGCGCAGTGCCTGGAGCTAGGTCTATCACAAAATCGATCTCGCGACTAGGTGGCAACCCTGGAATCTCCTGAAATACATCCGGAAAATCCTGTACAATTGGTATGTTATCCAATGACACAGTAATCCCCTCATCCTTTTCCTCCTCCACATGGAACAAATAGGTGCTACCGCCTCCTTTAGAACGTGGCATAGCTACTACGTACATATCCTGACCAGGTATGGTAAAAATAATAGATCTATCAAAACAATCAACTTGGGCATGGTAGTGAGACAACCAATCCATCCCAAGTATCACGTCATAAGTGTGCATGTCCAGGACCAATAGATTGGCTAGAAATCTGAGTCTGCCCATATCTAGTGTCACAGGCCCATCACTCTCATGTATAATAGCTGTATCACCCAATGGTGTAGAAATACCCTGAGGTCTAGTGCATACCCTCGTCCTCATCCCAGATAAAGCAACAAAAGTCCTAGCTACAAATGAGTGTGTAGCACCCGTATCAAATAAAACACGTCCATATAAACCATGAATAGGAAACTTACCCTCAATAGTCTGAGGTGCCTGAACATCCTGTGGCTTGGGGTTATACACCCTGCCATAATGCAACTGCTGTGGCGCCTGTCCCTGAGTCTGTGGCGGTGCCGGTAAAGCCAGATGTGTCTGTCCCTGAATTCGTGGAACCTGTGGAGCTGGTAGAGGCACTGGCGCCCTCTGTCCCTGCTGCACATACTGTCCATGTCCCTGTCCCTGTCCTGCTTTAGGACACTGCCTGGTGGTATGACCATACTCTCCACAAGTATAACAACTACCCTGGAAAGTACCAAATGGCCTCCTCTGTCGGTTAGCCTGTGGCTGACCCTGTCCTGCCTGTGGTCCCCCATTCTGTTGCCTCTGAATAGGTGCCCCATTCCGATGAGCATCTGAACCACCCTTGTGCTTCTTCCAAGGCTGTTGCCCTTGGAACTTGCCTTTGTCATTCTGCCGGTGACCATTGCCATTCCCCTTTTCAGCTGACTGATTAGTAGAGTCTTTATCTCCTCGCTTCTCACCACGAGCCTGTCTGATGTCCACAGTCAACTGATACTGTTGTAGAGCGGCGTCTACCACCTGAGCATAGGTAATATAGGCTGGACTACCTGTAATAGCTCTCTTGATAGACCACATCAGTCCCTTGACAAAACTGTTGCGCTTCTTTTCCTCTGTATCCACCTCCTCCGGTGCAAAGAGAGACAAGCGTGTGAACTGCTGCTCATACTCCGCCACTGTCATGTTTCCCTGCTGCAGACTTAGAAACTCGGTCTTCATAGCTGCCCTGACTGCATAGGGAAAATATTTCTCATCAAAGCGAGCACTGAACTCATCATAAGACAATGTCATCCTCTCATCTGAGGTGGTAACTGACTCCCACCACTGTAGTGCATCCCCAACTAACTTGAAAGTAGCAAGCATCTGCTTCTGAACCTCCGTGCACTGAACCAAACGAAGATGACGCTCAATGTCCTGTTTCCACTGGTGAGCTGCTCTCGCATCGGTTGAGCCTGAGAACACAGGTGGACTCCCCTTTGTGAAAGCGCTCCTAGCCTTTCCCCAAGAATCCGTCTGAACCACTGGTGCTGGTACAGGTGCCTGCTGAACCTGTGGTTGGTTCCGGAGTGCAGCTGTTACCCCAGCCTCTATAGCCCGAGCAACGAGGTCATTTAGGTGAGGAGGAATCTCTGGATCTCTGTCCCGACCCTGAGTCTGTTGAACTTCCTCCTGCTCCTCCTAAAACCCTGGCATTTGCTGCTCTTCTTCCATTTGCTGACGCTGTAGGAGATATTGTTGCCTACGTGCCGCTCTCCTTTCCTTCCTAGTTCCTTGCATGTTCTGTCCATTTCTAGCGTTAACCATCTGTTAACACGAAAAGACAGACATCAGTACGATTTCTATACGAATCATAAGGAATACAATGAATCCTAACTTAAGCTCTATTCAAGAGAACGCTACGCGGAAGACTTAATATGAAAACATCCTAGAGACACTTGAACCTGGAGTGCTCTGATACCAACTGTGATACCCCTCGGATCCGAGACACGGGTTGATCAGGCCCAGGCCCAAACCCGAGGGAGTATCAAACAATTAATATTTTATAGCGAACACAGAATACAAAATGAATTAAGAAATGAAAGTTTAAAGCTGAAAAGAAACTAAAAGATAATCCTTAAATAATTAAATACTTAAATTTGATAAACCAAATATCCATAATTTGAACAACTCGGGAATCCATCTCTAGTGGACCCCTAATAAAAATCTCACATTAAAAGAAAGTAAAAAGAAAGATAAAACCCAAATCCAAGATCTGGAAAGAAATCCTACATCGTCGGTAGAATGGAAGATCGTCTCTGCACAGCACGAACAAGCTCAAGCCTGGAACTGACGTACACCTGAAAAATAGGAGTGGGTCAGGCCCACGAACAAGTTCTATCCTACTACAATCCAAGCAGAGACTCGATACGCATGTACATTCTAACCAACTCAACATTAGCTAATAGTCTGTATGTATATATATATAATCACACTAAAGGACTCTCACTGGACTACAGGCCGGTCTCAACCTGAATAGAGGCAACATGCAAAACGCACACAAAGTGGGCATGTGTACCTAAGCCTAACAGGGTACACCTCCAACCATCATAGCCAGCTATGCATCCCAATGCATATACGCTCCCTAATCGTCGATCCTGAGACTCAAGCTCATATCGAGGTACCATAAAAATATATCTAAAATCCATCCAGAATCCATTGACACTACAAATCCATAGGATTTCACCTTTAGTCAATCCATTTCCTTAATCACAGAATAGGTAGGACTTAGCGGTTTTTGAGCTAATCCCCCTTGTATGCCCCCGTCCCATACCGGTGCATACATTCCATCCATCCAGTAGTTGATAATACAGACCATGCATGTAAATATCAACTGATCCATAAATCCAACCATTTAGAATAAAAATATTAAACTAGACATTCAACTGATCCATAAAAAGCATTCAAAAATTATGTAATTTAATATGCTGATTTTTAAACTACGCAACCATAATCTAGTAATTGGTGATATAACAGTATATGTAATTATCAATTTATCCCAGAATCCATATTATTGAGAGAACATGAATAAATATCTACCTCAATTGATTCCATAGCAAGCATAATGAACATTGACAAATTGTCACGCTTATATCACCAATCCAACAATTGATGCGTTAAATGCTGAAATTTAAACATCAATTACTCCTTAACAAGCATAGAAAAAAAATATATAAATTTTAACAATGCTTATTTTATACCATTAATACATGACTAGAATTTGATCATCATTTACAGAAAGTTCCTACAACAAGTTAAGCAACTTAAACCACTTGCATTCCCTAACAGTTTACAACTTTGTTTAGAATTGGTTATTGTTCAACTAATAAACCCCAAGTGGTTTATTAACCATTCCCACACCCTCTGGAGCTTTAATATAACCTTAAAACTCATTTAGGTTCCCATGTACAGTCCCTGAATGTCCCAAACAGATCAAAAACTCAGCCAAGAAGCAAAATTCGTCAAAAATTGCATCAAAAGGGGAAGGAGCTGCCTCCCCCACATAGGGAGCCGCCTCCCCCTTGTGTGGAGCCGGCTCCACTCCATGTGGAGCCGCCTCCACACACCCTAGAGCCGGCTCCACCTTGTGTGGAGCCGCCTCTTCCTCCTGTTCCCCTCTCTGCTTGCGTTCCTTCTTCAGTTTCATCTCCGGCGACCCCCAGTTTGATCTGTCCTTAACTCTAAAGGTTTCTCTTGACTAAAACTAAGTTTCTAATGTTCCATATAATTTAAAACTCATTAATCTTCAATCTACTTGAATCAGAACAGGAAATAGCAAAGATGAGTTATAACAAGAAATCTCGAAGCATGTAAACACATGCGGTTCGAAACGAACCTACCATACAAACCAGATCTCTGTTATTACTTCCCAGTGTGTTACAGACTAATTCAACACTGTTCACGTTAATCTACATGAATTAATTCAGGAGTTACGTAAGAAGAATCCGAAACAACCAATACGTAACATGTAACCACAACCAGTTTTGTTTTTCATTCAGACAAGCCATCCGATTTAATATTAATCTTTATTAGTCCTGGAGTTGCATTAAACATGTAATGAACACAAGTCCAAGGGAGAGAGTTAGGAATAGAACTTGCCTTTTGCCTTTAGCCTTGCACAGTCGTCTTCCTACTTTCTCCGGCAACGTCCTACTGAAATCCTCCTCTGTTCTCTCTTTCTACCTCCACTGTCGTGAATAGTTTATTTTTTCTAAAACCCTAAGCAGACTTAATACTTATATTTATAAGTTTATGCGGAACCTAAAATCAAGCCAAACCCTACAATGAATCCTAACCGTCCCATAGAGAATCCTAATTAAAAGCTACGTCGGCTACCAAGACTTAACTTCTAAAACAAAACCCTAAAGTAAACGTTAACTAAACCCTAATGTAAATCAATTAAGCATTTAAAAGAATTAAAATACAAAAATACAATTAACTAATCAATTAAATAAATTAAAACACCATAAGTCAAACAAGTAAGTCAAATCCTTAAAAAGTCAATTAAACATAATTCAAAAACAACTAATGAACTGATAATGAACAGAAAACAATTAATTAACAGAAAGCGATTAAACAAAAATACCGAGACTATCCTTTTGAAAATTAGGGGTATTACATATCCATAACATGAAAAATCAATTATAAAGACGATAAAATATTTTTCTCCTCCAAAAGATGGAACATCAGAAGGTTTACAATTGTCTGTATGAATAATTTCAAGAAGTTATGTACTTATTGTGGCTCATTTATTCGTGTGTTTGGTTTGTTTACCCTTAATACAATCCACACATACACCAAAAATATTAAAGTTTAGATTCAAAAGAATCACATTCTTTACTAATTTTCCTAACATTTCACTAGATATTGACCTAGTCTTTTATGCCACAAGAAAGATAAAATTTCTATTAATTAAGCTACGCTTAATTCTAACATTATGATGCAAGATCAAAAGGCTTTTAATAAACTATCAAGTTTGAATTTACAAAAAATTATCAACAATAATACCATAACTTATAAATTATAATTTCTTAAATAAATATCATTATCAAATTTAAATGAAAACCATTAGCATAAAGTTTTGAAATAAAATCAAATTATAGGAAATTAAATAAACTTAAAAAGTTTAAAATAATTTAAATAAAATCCACTGTCTAACATTAAACATAATGTCACAATAGTTTCAACAAAACTTTTTCCCAATTATCATATGTAAGAAATTCTTACTTGAAGTTGTGATTTAGGTAATAAGAAATTCTTGCATCTATTAGAAATATAAACATTAGTACTTAAGTCAACTTATAATGTATTATAAAAAATTTAAATAAGTAATTTGAAATATACAAAAGCCAAAAGATTACCATTCTTTTTTTAATCATTCTTTATATTTCATGTACTCTTTCTAAAAGTGTTCAATACATTAATGACACTTTTTCATTATTACATTCCTTTGTTTTAGTAGATTGACCTAAATCTTTTAATTTTGGGTGTTGCTCACTTAGTGCCTTTTCAAACTTATTCCCAAAATTTATTTATAACTTCTTGAGTAATTAGATGACCACAATGATTACCTTGCTACTTAAGTCTTGTCTCCTCCTAAATTAACATAATTGTCAATTAAATCACTTTCCACTTGTCTTAATAATGTTAATTCTCTAAATGACCCATATTGAATAGATAAGAAATTGAGAATAAATTGAATAAGAAAATTCTCATTCACAATCATCCGTAAGGTTCTCAATTTTGCAGCAACATTAGTCATCTAAAAATACGATCATACATGGTACGAGTACCAACAAAAAATACATAGTAATTATATCAATTAATAATTTTCATTTTAGATATTTATTTACAATACGAAAATATTCTTATAATCAAATATTCCTTAGCACTATCATTATGGGGAACAATTATTCGCATAACCATAATGTTTAATCTGTTCGATCTCTCCCAAGCTTTATGGAGAATCTTTTATTCCTCACTGTTTTTATCAGTAATAACAGTAGGTTTCTCAATTTAAAATATTAAATCAAGATTTAACACATCTAAATTTTAAACCCAACTTACTCATTCCATTATGAGAAGTTATTCCTATTAAGAATCATAACAGATGTAGCATGCGAATTAAGGGATATAATAAAACAAATATGATAAAATAAAATACTCACAACAATAATGCTTTGAGTTAACAACACGTATGTATAACTTAAAAAAAATAAATACAATGTATAACTATAGTACCCCTTTGGGTGGCAACTATAAAATACTAATAATAATACTTATATGTATTTATATGTATACCTTTATTGGTGATGCATTTTTTTAATTAAACAGATAAGTTACCTTTGGATATCTTATATCTACCCAATTAAAAAATACATACAATCCCTTAATGTTCATTTCATAACTTGAAAATCAATTCCCTTTGAGGAATTATTTCTCATAATTAAATAAACTCAATATTCATGAATATCACAATAAATAATAAGTATCATAATTCATGAAATATTGCAATTATGTTTACTACTAAAATTAGTATTCATCAACCATTATAGTTAGGCCACTTTGGTAGCTACCAACCTTTACATAATATGAATATTAAATTAGATAGTACTAATTATGATCAATTATGTCTACTACAAAAATTAATATTCATCAATCATTATGATTGGGCCACTTTGGTAGCTACCAATCTTCACATAATATGAATATTAAATTAGATTGAGCTTAATTCATCAGTAAGTTATATTTACTACTAAAATTAATATTCATCGACCATTATGGTTAGGCCACTTTGGTAGCTACTAACCCTCACATAATATGAATATTAAATTAGGTAGTAACTAATTAATCATTAATTTACTCATTTAACATTATACACACATACTTATACTGATCGATCCTCGTATAAAAAGGTTCGATCCCAGAAACTTAATAGTCTGAAAATTCAATAAAAATATCATTTTACTTTATATATATAATAAAACATATTATTTTTATTTTCGGACTTGGAGATCAGAATGGAATCTAAAATTGATTCTCCATCTTGTATATATGTTTGGGTACAAAACAATCATTTATTTGTATGTCCAATACGGTCAAATTAAATTTCTAGACTCACATATTATTCTAGAAATTCAAATTTTCAACAAAATAAATAAATACACTACTTTATGTATTTAATAATTTATTTATTTATTTTATTTAATCATATACAAAACAACATCATTACAATTAATAGCCAGATTTGCGCAGCGGAATAAAAATAATAAACTTCATTCTGTAAATTTATTATGCACGAAAATAACATTCTGACTTTTTTTTTTTTTTTTCATTATTTATCTTGATTTGTCTCATTATGTAATCAAAAGTTTCATTCTGTACATTGATTTGTCTTATTATATACACACACACACACACATAAGTATGTAAAACGAGGCACAACATATAACGTCAAGTGTGAAGCTAACAAATTTGATCATTATATGTACAAATAGATTCTGGACAGTAATATATATATATATATATATATATTTATATAACTTTAAACTATAAATATAGAATTCAAGAAACAGAATTAATGAAGTCAACAAAACTGATAAATCCAAAGTCAACATAATATACCAGCAGACTTAACAGTTTTAAAATGAATGGATCGCGTCATAACTATTGACACATATGTAGAGGTCAATTACAGTGTATCTTAATCCAATAGATCATATAAATCCAAATCTCATAAATTAAATTATTTAATTTTAATTTAAACTTACATATATTATTTATGTAAAGATAATGAAAAATAATGAGTTCCAAAACAACAGGCTCTGATACCACATGTAAACTATAATTATTCGTGTTAAGCCATTCATCACAAATAAACATGAATTCCAGGATCTTAAAACTTCATTATTTTCACATAGTCTATAATGCATAAATAAATACTAATTAGATATAAATACCTCGATCTGTGATTGCAAATAACGTAGAGATCAAGTCCAATTTCGAGATCCTTTCTGCGGAACGAACAACGAGATAAACTACAATAGCCAGAGCATGGAAACTGATTTCTCTCTCTTGGCCTTTTACACACATAAATATTATACGTGTTGTATCATTAATCGTACATAATTGATGGGATATATGTATTTTTATAAAGGCAGAGAGAGGACCAGTTTTCCTTTTTAGTAACCTTAATTCCACTTTCCATCAAAGTAAGGAATAAATAAGAAAACACTTCTCCAATAATTAATTACCATAAAGGTAATTTATAAGTTGACCAAATAATATAATATTAATCTGATACCTATTTACTTAACCACTAATTAATAAAATATATCACATGTTCAAAACATGTGGGCCACACAATATAAGAAAATATCTTACATTGTATTCTTAATTTCAGGTCATTTGGTAATGAGGTTCATAATAACCCAGGTATCTATTAAGTTCTTAGCATTTTCACCTTTCACACTATGTCACATGACTTATTACTAACTTATGTATCATAAGCCATTTATTTCTTTTACTAGATTTAATTTTTTTTAAATCATTTGTTATCACTTTATGCGAAACAATCTTCCTCTCCAAGTTAAAAAATTTAATCTAACTTGTTAGGAAATTAACTGAAAGTCATAGAGGGACTTTCTAAGTCATTTGGTAATGAAGTTCATTATTACATGACAAAGAGACAAACTTACTAGTAGAAAGTTGTGGAATGACTTTTTCCTTTCAGATTGAAATCACAAACCATGTACCAATTAAGTTCCTAATATTTTCAAGTTTCACACTATATTGAAAAATTATTATGTGGTTGAAGATTTTATTGAGAAATTATTATAGGGTTAAAGATTTTATAGTCCTGTCAAATCACAACATGACACATAAACAAAAATTTGAATAACACATCTGTTTGCATATTGAATTATGATCGGCCCAAACCATATAACCCCTTACTAAGTATAACATGAGTTTGGACAACTAGATTTGCATGCCTCAATCTGCCATAGTAATTACTATGTCAATCAATAAGTTTGATTTGATTATATTAAGCCATTTATTTGAATACCCTTCTTCAGCAAAATTCTAACATTATGCTTAATCTGGAAATCCATGAGAAACAAAGAAATTGGTGGGTGAGAAGTAAAATGGAAACAACTTGGATAGAGAGAAGAAACCACGTACAAATGGAAACAACTTAGTGCAAATGGTTAACCAAGTTTGGAGAGCCCTGTTTCAACAATTGGATAGTTGAAGGAGGTTTTTTTTGGTAGAGTTATTGTGTCAAAAATTGATAATAGAGACATGTTCTATGTAATTTGCCCAAGAAATTACCACAAACCAAAAGATATTTCTACTTTAAATTGCTAAAAATAAATATATAGGAGTATTTCTATAGGAATTTACATGAAAGTACTCTGTATTTCCTTTCTTGTTTTAGAGAAAACCTAGCAATTTAATGTGGAAGGTTTGAACATGAGATGATCTTATAAGACTTGATCAGTAAATGGGGAGTTATGGGTAATTTTATGGTGATGCTTATTCAACTGCCTAAAATTGAAGCTTCATATCAATCACTAACATACTTCATTTTTCATTTAAAGACTCATTAATGCCAAAATGGTTTTGAGCCATTATTTCTCGTGGGTGAACTAGATCTTTGTTAATGAAGTCATTATCTAGTACTCCAATCAATCATTCATAAATGATAGACAAACTTTAGTAATCCATGGAACAAATTAAATAAGCTAAAAGTTGTACTAAAATTACATTCATTTATATATATATAGAGAGAGAGAGAAAATACCTAACAAATGACTTAGAAAGTCTTTCCATATGATTTCTAGTTAATTTCCCAACAAGTTGAGTTAAACTTCTTAACTTAGAGAGAAAGATTGATTTGCGTAAAGTGTAAAAGAGACAAAGAAATCAGTTAAAAGTAGCTAATAAGGAATGAAGTGATAAAAAATTATTTTTAAAAATTTAACTCTAGCGTGATTTTCTTGTGCGGAGAGGTTGAGTGTTTGAACGTTAATATATATATATTCTCTACCATGCTACCTTAGTTATCAGGGTTCGAGGTGTGGGGTGTGAGTACTTTACCTGAAAAAAGAAAAGAAAAAAAAGACTACACAAAACCAGTTTAATGATAAGGAAAGAAAGGAAGTGTATATGTTTGTACTTCGAAGGAAGCATACAAGAAAAGTAATCAACTAGTTCATGAACATTTCGGTTAATTTTGTTTGAAATTCTTCCTAGGTTTCATGAACTGGAGACGAACTTTCACGCATATGAGAGGCTTGAGAGCTATCTTAATCAGTAAATCCATGCGAGACAATTAAAGAGACTGACTGGTGAGAAGCAAAATGGAAATAACTTGAGGTGAAGCTTGCTAGAACCCCTTAGGAAATGCATCTGCAAGCTGCAAGGTTTAGCCACTACACAATTAAACTCACTATATATATATATATATTACTTATATATAAACAAATATATGGTCAAAAGTAAAATGAAACCTTTGGTGATGGCATAATTTTTTTTAAAGGGCTTATATTTAAAAGACATATATACAAGAACCCCTTAGGAAATGCATCTGCAAGCTGCAAGGTTTAGCCACTACACAATTAAACTCACTATATATATATATATATATATATATATTACTTACTTATATATAAACAAATATATGGTCAAAAGTAAAATGGAACCTTTGGTGATGGCATAATTTTTTTAAAGGGCTTATTTTTAAAAGACATATATATATGACTTGTATCATCATATGTAACGGAGTATGTCTTAAATAAATTATTAGGATTTTAGCAATTTTCATCATCTATGAATTAATTAAAGGGTTAGAATTAAACACATAACGTTGACGAAGGAGCTCTGCAATTACAACAAAAATCCTCCAGACTTTGAGTCTATTCGGTTTATTCAAATAAATTGTGGTTTAAGTGTTTTTTTCTGCATTGTTTACCCTATGGTTACAGGGAGGTTTCAGGGAAAACCTATGTCGGGCACCAAAAGAAGAGAAAAATCAAGCATAAGCTCAACCTGACCAAATATTTCTTACCATTTGTGAGACACAAATTAGAGAACTTGAGAGAGATGGATAAAGGTAAGGGAGGACCTGAAGGACGGAAACCCAATCCTTCTGGGATCGTGAATCCTCCAAAGAAGAAAACAGTGAAGAAAATGATTTTTGAGAAAGGGAAGTCCGCTTGTGAAAACTACAAAAACAAGAACAAGATTAAACCCGGTGATGCTGAGGGTTCTTAGTCTATGTTTGGTAATATGAAATTGATGCCTTAGAATTTGAATCCGAGAAAACTTAGGTGCGTTTGGTTGCATGGAATTATTGGACGTACTCTTAGTTCAGAATTGAAATGTAATTCCAAGGCACTGATTTTATGCTACTGAACATACAAATGTTAGTGTGTACTATTTCTATTTATATGCTTTCTTTGAATTATGCAGCATTATTGCGGGAGTGTTGTACTATTCTCTATTTATATGGTTTTGATGAATAAAGACTTCTATTTCTATATATGTTTCATATCTCGGGCTATTTTATGTATAGTTTCCACTAAATATCACAATATATAAAGCAGAAACACACAATTGAAAGGAACTGTTTTGATACTTGAGTTATATGAAGTCATATATTTGATTTACATCGCTAAAAGGTTCTTTTGTAAAAATTCTGGGCTGATCTTCAATATCAGCCTAACACTGTACAAAGTACTGAAAATGAAAGCTACCAAGAAAAATTTTGATGTGATCTTTTTAATTTTGTAAAGTTGAAGGTTGATGGTTCAAATTTTATTAGATATAAAATGAGTCTCTGAATTTTGCTATAACAATAACAATTAATTGGGTTTTATCAAAATTCTCTCTCTCTCTCTCTCTCTCTCTCTCACACACACACACACACACATATGTATGTTATTGTCTTATACCTAAGTTATAAATCAATTCTTTGGTCATGATATAGCTATCAGTGTATTTAGTGTTGTACTATCAAACATTTGGAACTACAATTTTAACTAGCTAAGATTTGTACTCACAGAATTTAGTTGTAAAGATTTTGGGCTGAACATCAGTGTCAGTCCAACACTGTACAAGTTACTCACACTCGTATATATAATTGCTTGAATTTCCGAAAATGACAATGAAAATAAAAATAAAAATAAAAATAACCAAACTCGATCTGAACATAACTTTGGTAATTCAATGTTTGGCTTAGCCATGAGATAATTAAATAGTGACCATTCAAACCATATTGTGGAAACTCCATTTTTACCCAAACAGGGCACACAAAATCACACAAAGTTGGTTGGTCTCAATTGATCATGTTTATTTATTATGTAATCTTTTGGTTAAACATAAGTCGATACATTTTTTTTTTTTTTTTGTTTCCCTTTAAAGGGTAATGTTTTGTATTTATGATTAAATATTTACACAAACAAGGTACTCTGGATAAACAAACATAACCATTTTAACAAACAGGCTAGTAACGTAATCATATATGCTAGGTCAGTCTTTGTTTAAGGTATTGTTTTACCTCTTTGAAATATATATTACTAAGAATCGATCAAATCTTAAAAGATATTTCTACTTTAAATGATTTAAGGTTCACCAGTAATTATTACTTGATCCGAGGCTAGATGGTACGTCCTCGTCAATCACAACTCAGCAAGTTAATAAAAATTTAAATAAAATTATTATATTAATTTGCTTATCCAATTACGATTGACCTGGTTTATGTAGTTTGGAATCACACAAAAATTTCTCAAAAAATAGTAAATATATATAGGAATTTTTCTTTTAAGTGTGCATTATATGAAAGTACTCTGGTACTTCCTCTCTTTTGTAGAGAAAGCCTGTCAATTTCAATTTTCATAACCAAACATTCAAATAGCTATGTGAAGATGAAAACATCAACGAAGAAGGACAATCAACAAATTAAATTTTATTGAGGCACACTTGGATAATGTGAAAGATTTGAACATGGATGATCTTATAAGACTTGATCAATAAATCGTGAGTAATGGGTAATGTTATGGTGTTGCTTATGTAACTGCCAAAAATTGCAGCTTCATATCAATCATTAAGGTACTTTATTTTTCATTTAAAGACTTAGTATTAATGTCAAAAAGGCAGGCCTTGAGCCATTATTTATTTCTTCTGTGTGTGGGTTAACCACAACTTTGTTAATGAAGTCATTATTTAGTCCGGCAATCAATCATTTATAAATGATAGTCCAACAAAAATAACCCATGGACCAAATTAAATATGATAAAAGTTGTACTAAAATTACATGTAAAACATTCATTTATGGAGAGATTTTTTTATATAAAGTTTATACATGGGGTCTATACAAGAAATTTAACTTTTCAAATTTTTTTTCTTCTTCATCATTTTTACTTTTATCTAATTAATTTTTTTTTTTTTTTTTTTTTTTTTTTTTTCACCCTTTATGCAAAATAATCTTCCTCTCCAAGTTAACTTGTTAGGGAAACTTTCTAAGTCTTTTTAGGTATTTCATCTAGGTGTCTACCTTAATCACTAGGTGTTTTCATGTAAACTTATGTGCGGTACGATCATATTGTGCTATTATTATTATTATTATTATTATTATTATTATTATTTTCATCTTTCACTTAAATTTTTAGTTGAGTTTATCCACACAATCCGGATGGATAGTGTGGAGGTTGTGGAACTTGATAGATATTGTACACTAAATCTCAACTCCGCAAATCCAACTTCGCAGTAAGTTGGCGAGCAAGGCCAAATTTTTTGGAGGGTATTTTGGTAATTTTTGCACTAGTCCTAGTGTGAGGGTATTTATTCATTCTGAATTCTCTTTATCTGTGGTTGTTTTTTAAATATCCCTGCAACCATTAGACGTAACCCTGATTTTGGATAAACTAAGTAAAATCTGTGTGTTCTTATATGTGTATGTTTGATCTGTTTCTTGTGTTTTCTGTTTAATTTCACAACAAATCCCACACACTAACCCATTCTTAAAAAAAACAACACAAAGGTAGTTCCATTCACACAAATAGTAGGCCACACAAGGGGACGGGCAAAAGCCTAAGGCCCGAAGGCAACAAACCCAGACAACCACAAACGGCCCAACCAGGCAAACCAAAACCTGTTGCTACTGCAACTGTATAAACCACAGTTGTAGCAACCAGCAAAACAATATTATTGCCGATTTACCAAAAAAAAAAATAGTAGCCCACACTCCACGTCCTCCCGTACACAAACTCTATTATAAATAATGTTCCAAATCTTTCATTTGTGAAACACCAGAGCAAATATTGTTTTCATTTCTGTAAGGAAAGAGCTAGGCATTGTGTTTGTGAGAGAGAGAGAGAGAGAGAGAGATGTCGGATAAGAGGGTGAACAAAGGTGAGGAAGGGATTCAAGGGTCAATGTCCATGTATGCTAATAAGGAGAGCCTAATTCCTGCAGAGAGAAAGTCAGTGAAGGAGATGATATATCGTTGAGAAAGTGAAGAAAACTGTTGCTTCTCTTGCAATAAGTATATAAACAAGCCCAAGATCAGCCTGATGATACGGAGACTACTTAGTCTTATATAAGTATCCTATACTATATGTTATGTTCGGTATCATAGAATTAGTGCATTGAATTGGTATTGGACAAAAAATTATTTAACCTCCGAACTAATTTTTTTACCATACCAATTCTGATGCACCAATTTTATTCTACTGACCATGGATATATTTATGCCAGTGCATGAGTGTTACCCTATTTTCTATTTATAGGTTCTGTCTTGTACTAGTACTTGAGTCTTGTCCTATTTTCTATCTATATATATGTTTTCTTTCGTTGATATTGTCTTTAGTACATAAGTGTTGTACCATTATCTATGTATACGTTTTCATTGATTGATAAATAAAGTCTTGTATGTTTCATGTATTTCTGTAATTGACTGATTGATTGATGTTGAGAGTATTTCTTTAACTCGCTGGATTTTAAAATAAGTGTATCTTTTCATAGTTAGCTGTTCAGGATAATAATTCACTACTATATTTTATAACATTCTTAATTTACTACACTTAAAATGGACTATGGAGTACTAAATATCTTGCAAGGAAAAATAACAACTAAGTCTTATTTTTTTTTTTTATTAAACGACAAATAAGCTCTTGTTTTTTTTTTTTTTTTTGAAGGTAATTGTTATTGTATTTAAATTTAAATAGATTATATTTATATACAGCATAAACTTTAAGTAGATTAGATTTATATACATCATAAACACAGAAAATAAACTATTTTTAAGCGTTCAGAACTACAAATTTAACAAGCCAGGCATTTGTATCGGTAGAAGATTAATTAAAATTAAAAAGTAAATTAAGTTCTCAATCGAATTGATTGACAAAGAATTAAGAAGTATAAAATTAAATATCCACCTCTCTCGCTTATAGTCGGTGTCACCACATAATTTTATTGAAAAAATTCTAAAACAATCTCCACTTCATACTCACCCATTATGGAACGGGGCGACCACAATTGTACAATTTAAAACTTTCTTTTATATATATATATTACTAACTGCTCAGTTTGGTCCTCTTCAACTTGAAACTAGAAATCAAATCATAACCAATGGTGCTTTAATTTTAGAAACAAAATTTCCAGCCTTTAAGGACATGAGAATACTTGCATTAGCTTGAGCAAAATTTTTGAAAAAGTTCATGTGAAGATATTTCCTTAATTTGGAGAGAGAAAAAAAATGGTTCAAACCAGGGACAAGTGAGTGTATGAATGTATTTTTTGTCATATATATATATATATATATATATATATATATGTATATATATACTTTTTAAAAAAGGGATAGACAGGCTAGCTCAAAGGGGAAGCCCAACAAGGGTTACAAGATCCAATACAGGGGGACCTTGGCAAAATGAGCCCAAAGGCCCAATAAGAACAGCCCATTAGATGAGGAACAGGGAGAATGAGGCCCAAAAGGTTTCGTGTTAATATTTTTTCATCCACAGACCCACACGCTACCACACAAAATTAAAAGGGTCCTGAATTAATTTGACCAAAATAACAAGCACGAGAATAGAAATGTAGTTTTCTTTTGAATTAAATTGAGTTCTCACGCACATACACATAGAGAGAGCTGTATCCCACCTTCTGGCCAAAACCAACCACCCCCCCTCCCTCCCCCACCGCGGGCGCGCGCGATACCCCACACCGTGATACAAATTATCCTTTAAGGTGTGGGATAAGGAGGGAAAAGAAAAGAGAGGATAGGGAGAGATAGGGAGGGATAACTATCCCTCCCTATCACTTATTGGCTTTCTTTCCCAATTTGAGAAAATAGGGAGAGAAAGGATAGTGGAGTAAGTTGTGAATTACTAATACCAAAAATACCGTTTGGAAATCAATATACTGAAATGTAATTCCATTTATGTCCCAATTATATAATATTGTAATTCTGGATGTTAACTTTTTTAAAAAAATTGTTCATTGAATTTGACGGTTATTGTTCAGTAACTGTGTTGTGAATTTGATTTCTTGGAATCATTTTGTTAATTTCTTTTGCTGTGCTTAAATTAGTATCAAAAAGTTAGTTTGGGTACTAAAATTGTGATTTTATCGTTTAATGTATTATTTTTATTTTTTATTTTTGTTTTTACCTATGGTAGTAAACTATAAAAAAGAAACAAGATTTTGGAAATGGATAATGTATAAAGTGGTTATGAAAGGGTAGGATAGTAATTTGGTCACTATCTTTTCTTTTCTTTTCTCTCATATATCTTATCCAAACAAAAATAACTATCCTTTTTTTTTTTTCTTTTCTCCCCTATCTATCCAAACATGAATATAAATTATTAGTATCATTTCTTTTCTTTTCTTTTCTCTCCTAACTAATACTATTATTTCTTTTCTTCTCTCTCCTTTTTATCCAAACACACTCTTAGTTTTGAGTTCTGAAATCCCCCCCCCCCCCCAAACACACACACACACACACACACACACAGAGAGTTATATCCCACTCTGGATACAAATTCTCCATTAGTTTGAGTTCTTACACCCACACCCACACCACAATGCACCAACATGAGACAGAGCGCATGAGCTCAACCGTTTATTATAAATACCTTTAATATGTGTGATCGTTTCATTTGTGAAACACAAGACCAATATTTCTTATCATTTCTTTTGTGAAACACAATATATTAGAGGCATTGAGAGAGAGAGAGAGATGGACAGAGGTGAGGGAGGGGGTGAAGGATCGATGTCCAAATATTCTAAGAGTGGGAGCTTGAAGCCTCCAAAGAAGAAGACGGTGAAGGCCATGATTGCCGAGAAAGTGAAAAATTATGTTGCTTCCTTGATCTTGTGATGAGTACAAAAACAAAAACAAGATCAACCCTGGTGATGCTGGGAGTACTTAGTAAGAGTATTCTATGTTATGTTCGGTAACATAGAATTGGTGCCTTCAAATTTTGAACTAATTTTTCTCAATTTGCAAGACACCAATTCCGTTATACCGAGCATTCCCATGTAATTTTCTTGTTTATTATCTAAGTGTTATCCATTTTTCTTTTTATATGTTTTTTGTTATGTATTTATGTAAGTGCACGAGTGTGGTCATATTTTCTATTTATATGATTTATTTTGATTGGTATAGCCGTTGGTGTAGAAGTGTTGTGTTATTTTCTATTTATATGATTTAGTTGATTGATATTGAGAGTATATATTATTGTATTTAGCCCACCCAAATAGATAAATCAATAATACCACATGATCTTGATATAAAAAGTGAACAACAATGGAATTTCATACTAAATTCACCCTTTCAAAACATTTAGAACAGCAAATTTAACAAGTCACGAATTTGTACTCGCAAAATTGATTAATTTTTTTTCCATTTTAGAACACAGTAGTCATATATTAAGTCACATAGAGCGGAAGTCGGAGCGAAAACAAATTCGAGAGCGAGAGCGTGAAAGTAACAAAATTAAGTCATAAGTAGTGAGAATTTGAGCGAAAGTGCGTGCGGTGTGTGAGAACGAGAGCGCGCTTGGAGCGTGAAAGCGACACCTGTTGAGAAGGATTGTGTGACTCAAGTCATATAAACTAAAAGAATCAAGTGAACAAGTATACCAAGTTCTCAATTGAATCAATTGCACAATCTCTCTAAAGCCCAAGGGCTAGCTTGCTTTGAAAATGGCCAACTTAGCTTGTTTACCATAGGCCTGATAACCGCATGGGCTCATATAATTTTGTCATTTGGGCTACATGTCTTTTATAAAAATTCTGGGTTGATCTTAAATATCAGCCCAATACTGTACACACACAAACACACATATATATATTAAAAAATAACTATATATTTTTTCTCTGAGCTTCACCACTCAGCCTCCTAAACCAAGACGAGTGTTTATACCATTTAGGCTAGACCCTATTACTCACATTGAACAAAATTACTCAAATTATATATACATATTATTGTGATTGTCGTTTGCTTAACATAATTCTTAATTTTGCTCAACTAGGAAAAAAAATTCTTAATTTAGCTTGTGTATTATATAAATAAATGTGTATGGACCCCCCCGGCTGGCTCTAACCATTCGATCTTTGAATCTAAATTTTTTACAAACTTTAAAATATAATATGAATCTTAATGTTTGGATTTTAACCGTTCAAGTTTAGAACCAAAATTTTGAGTTCTAAGATATTATAGCGAGAATTTTTATGATATCCAAATTTTAATGTTTGGGTTCTAACCATTCAAGTGTATAACTAAATTTTGTGACTAGAGGGAGAGAGAGGGAGATGGTTCGAGTTAGTGAGTTATGAACCATTTTACTACCCTACTTTTATTAATAAGGGGTTAAACTAATAATTTTGTTAATGAGAGGTTGCATTTTGTAAATCATGGTTGTGGTTGAAGAATGAAGATGTAGGGGTGACAAAGGACACGTTGGTTTGGTTGGCGGAGGACAGGCTAGCTAAAAAGGAATGGTTGCCAAGGGAATAGAATTCCACTAAAGTGAATGAGATCATCAAACATTTGGAGAATCACATCATAAGTGACGACAATATGTATATATTTGGGAAATTATACATATGTCCTTTATTGACAATGCAGAATTATGTTCTGAGTAAGTTGTTTTCTTTTCTTTGTAAACTCAATAAAGTTGATTCTCGCACACGTGCATTTGCTGATATCGGTTAAATGGGGTACAACAAAAGTGATATAGCAAACACAAATACTATACCCCAGAGGGTCCCAACCCGTTCACATTTTAACTTAGATGTCTCATGTGATCATATCTAAGCAGTAAGCACTTTTATAGATATTTTCGGCCCCTCTATAAATATGGGTGGTTACTTATTGAGAAACACGTACAAGGTAGAGACAGCATTTAGATATATAGAGAGTAAGAGATGGCAGAAAAGGTGGTGGTGAATACATGTAAGGGAGTGGGTCAAGGAGAGCCTGAGCCCGTGCCTGAGCCGATGTCGAAATATTTAAAGAATGAGAGCTTGATTCCTGCAGAGAGAAAGCTGGTGACGACAATGGTTGCTGAGAAAGTGGTGAATTCTTAATGTATTTACTTTAAGAAAAATTGGTCGCAACAAGGAAAAAAACAAGCCCAAGATCAACCACATCAACCCGGGTGATGCCTAAATAATCTTACACCATATCCTCTCTCTCTCTCTCTCTCTCTCTCTCTCTCTCTCTATATATATATATATATATATATTAAATGTGTCAAGTGTTTTAGTGTTTTCGTATTTTAGTATTTATTTATTAATTAATATAAATTCTATAACACTCAAAATTACCTAATAAAATTAAAATTAATTCAAATTAACAAAATATAAAAAGAGTTTAATTCAAATTACAAAGTTCCACATTGGTTTTAAGTAAAAAAGATTACATGAAAACCTCTTATAAAACTATAGAGTTAAAGAAATAATAATCACACCTTCTCGATCTTTTAGCTAAGATCAAGTATAGTATTAAATTTTTTTGGGTTGGCTTTTTGGTGAACCTTTCTTGGTCTTTTGACTAAGATCAAGTATAGTACTACTTTCAGTATTTATTTATTAATTGATATAAATTCTATAAAACTCAAAATTACCTAATAAAATTCAAATTTCTCGGCATTTTGGCTAAGATCAACTGTAGTACTAAATTTTTTTAGGTCGACCTTTTGGCTAACCTTTCTTGGTCTTTTGGATAGGATCAAGTATAGTACTACTTTCTTAGCCTTTGTGTAAAGAGTTTCAATATTTATTTATTAATTGATATAAATTCTATAAAACTCAAAATTACCTAATAAAATTCAAATTAACAAAATATAAAAAGAGTTTAATTCACAATAAAGAGCTCTCATTAATTATTATATCCCACTATATAAATTCTATAAAACTCAAAATTACCTAATAAAATTAAAATTCAATCTATAATCAATTGTGCTTGACCAAATGGTCAATAAATTAACCTATTTATCTATTTATTATTATGAATTTTTTAATAAAAGAAAATCTAATTAGACAAGAATTATTAATATAAAAATATTTATTAATTGATATATAAAGCAAAATAATTTTTCTAAAACTCTACCATAAATTAGCTTTTATTATGAGTTTCTTAGTATGTATACTATTATTAAATATGCAAAGTGTTTCAGTCTTTCAGTATTTATTTATTAATTGATATAAATTCTATGACACTCAAAATTACGTAATAAGATTAAAATTAATTCAAATTACAAAGTTCCACATTGGTTTTAAGTAAAAAAGATTACAAAAAAGTCTCTTATAAAACTATAGAGTTAAAGAAATAATAATCACAACTTTTCGGCCTTTTGGCTAAAATCAAGTGCAGTACTAATATTTTTTTTTTTGTTGGCCTTTTGGTTAACCTTTCTTGGTCTTTTGACTAAGATCAAGTGTAGTACTACTTTCTCGGCCTTTGTGCAAAGAATTTCAGTATTTATTTATTAATTGATATAAATTCTATAAAACTCAAAATTACCTAATAAAATTCAAATTAACAAAATATAAAAAGAGTTTGATTCAAAATAAATAACTCTCATTAATTATTATATCCCACGATATAAATTCTATAAACCTCAAAATTACCTAATAAAATTAAAAATCAATCTATAATCAATTGTGGTTGACCAAATGGTCAATAAATTAACCTATTTATCTATTTATTATTATAAATCTTTTAATAAAAGAAAATCTACTTAGACAAAAATTATTAATATAAAAATATTTATTAATTGATATATAAAACAAAATAATTTTTCTAAAACTCTACCATAATTTAGCTTTTCTTATGAGTTTCCTAGTAAAATTAAATCTAATTAGCTAAGGATATATTTAAAGAAAATAAAATAATTTCTACAAAACTCTATCACAAAATACCTATTTTATTTTCAATAAAACTATATCACACTAAACAAACATATATTTAAAGAGTTTCTATAAAACTCTAACACAAATTACCTATTTATCTATTTATGATGAGTTTTTTTAATAAAAGGAAATCTAATTAAACAAGTCTTGTTAACATAAAAAATTATTTATTAATTGATATAAAAAGAGGATTTAAAAGAGTTTCTATAAAACTTTAACACAAATTACCTATTTATCTATTTATTATGAGTTTTTTTTAATAAAAGTAAATCTAATTAGACAAGAATTATTAAAATCAAAAATACTTATTAATTGAAAATTACCTAATAAAATTATGCAAAGTGTTTTAGTATTTATTTATTTATATAAAAAATATATTTTTTAATTGATATAAAAATAGTTTCTATAAAACTCTAAAAATTACCTAATAAAATTAATCACATTCTATATAAAACTCCAAATTTTAGTTCAATATAAAAAGAATATTTATTATTCATGGATAATTATCACAATATAACCAGTTTAACCAGTTATGATTATGTAATTATCAGAAAAGGATACATGTCATCATCCTATTAATATAATAAACCTATAAATAGAGATATGGAGGAAGAATGAAGGGGTAAGAAATTGAGAATTCTAGAAATCCAAAATTTCTAAGTAAAATATTACAGAAACTCTGCCAAAGAGTTTCAGAATTTATTTATTTATATAAAAAAATATTTATTAATTGATATAATACTATTATTAGATGTGCAAAAAATTTCAGTATTTAAGTACAAATTACCTATTTATCTATTTATTATGAGTTTTTTTTAATAAAAGTAATTCTAATTAGACAACAATTATTAAAATCAAAATATTTGTTAATTGAAAATTATCTAATAAAATCATGCAAAGTGTTTCTATATTTCAGTATTTATTTATTTATATAAAAAAAATTTATTAATTGATATAAAAATAGTTTTTGTAAAAATAATTTCTATAATACTCTAAAAATTACTTAAAAAATCAATTACATTCTATATAAAACTCTAATTTTTAGTTCAATATAAAAAGAATAGTTATTTTTTATGAATAATTAAGGTATTTATTTATTTATGTAAAAAAATATTTACTAATTGATATAAAAAGAGTTTTTATCTATACTATTATTAGATGTGCAAAGAGTTTCAGTATTTAAGTATTTATATAAAAAAAAATATTTAAAACATTAAAATCTACATAATAAAATTTAAACTAACCTATTTATCTATTTATTATTAAGAATTTTTTAATAAAATAAAATCTAATTAGACAAGAATAACTAATATAAAAAAATATTTATTAATTGATATATAAAACAAAATAATTTTTCTAAAACTCTACCACAAATTAGCTTTTATTATAAGTTTCTTAATAAAATTAAATCTAATTAGACAAGGATATATTTAAAGAAAATAAAATAATTTCTATAAAACTCTATCACAAATTATCTATTTTATATTTAATAAAACTCTATCACACTAAACAAAGATATATTTAAAGAGTTTCTATAAAACTCTAATACAAATTACCTATTTATCTATTTATTATGAGTTTTTTAATAAAAGAAAATCTAATTAGACAAGTATTATTAATATTAAAAATTATTTATTAATTGATATAAAAATTGGTTTTAAAAGAGTTTCTATAAAACTCTAACACAAATTACCTATTTATCTATTTATTATGATTTTTTTTAATAAAAGTAAATATAATTAGGCAAGAATTATTAAAATAAAAAATATTTATTAATTACAAAATTACCTAATAATATCAATCACATTCTATATAAAACTCTTATTTTTAGTTCAATATAAAAAGAATAGTTATTTTTTATGAATAATTATCACAATATAATCGACCCGCCCTGTTATGATTATGTCATAATCATAAAAGGACACATGTCATAATCTTATTAATTCAAGAAGTCTATAAATAGAAGCGTGGAGGAAGGGGTACAAAAATGAGAATTCTAGAAATCTAGAATTACAAAGTAAAATACAAAAACTCTGCCAAAGAGTTTTAATATTTATTAAAAAGAGTTTTTATCTATACTATTATTAGATGTGCAAAGAATTCCAGTATTTATTTATTTATATAAAAAAATATAAACACTAAAATCTACATAATAAAGAGTTTCTATAAAACTCTAACACAAATTACCTATTTATCTATTTATTGTGAGTTTTTTAATAAAAGAAAATCTAATTAAACAAGTATTACTAATATAAAAAATTATTTTTTAATTGATATAAAAAGAAGTTCAAAAGAGTTTCTACAAAAAACTATAACACAAATGACCAATTTATCTATTTATTATGAATTTTTTAATAAAAGTAAATCTAACTAGACAAGAATTAATAAAATAAATAAATTTATTAATTGATATAAAAAGAAATTTTAAAAGAGTTTATATTAAACTCTAACACAAATTACCTATTTATTTTTTTATTATAAGTTTTTTACTAAAAAAAATTCTAATTAGACAAGAATTATTAATATAAAAAATAAAATAATTTTCCTAAAACTCTATCACAAACTACTTTTTATTATGAGTGTTTTTTTTAATAAAAGCTAATCTAATTTCATAAGAATTATTAAAATTTAAATATATTTATTAATTGAACTAAAAAGAGTTTTTAAAAGAGTTTCTATTAAACTCTAACACAAATTATTTATTTATTATAAGTTTTTTAATAAAAGAAAATCTAATTAGATAAGAAAAACTTTACCACAAATTATCTATTTTATTTTCAATAAAATTATAATACATTAGACAAAGATATATTCTAAGATTTTATATAAAAACTCTAATACATATTACCTATTTATCTATTTATTTTTGAGTTTTTTAATAAAAGGAAATCTAATTAGACAAGTATTCTTAATATAAAAAATTATGTATTAATTGATATAAAAATAGATTTTGAAAGAGTTTCTATAAATCTCTAATACAAATTATTTATTTATATATTGAAATCTAATTAGACAAGAATTATTAATATAAAAAAATATTTATTAATTGATATAAAAAGAATTTTTAAGAGAGTTTCTATAAAATTATAACACATATAACCTATTTATCTATTTATTATGAGTTTTTTTAATAAAAGAAATTATAATTAAACAATGATATATTTAAAGAAAATAAAATAATTTTTATAAAATCTACCACAAATTGGCTGTTTTATTTTCTATAAAACTTTATCACATTATTTACAAAACATTCAACACGTGCATCGCACTTGCCTTTTCCTAGTATATATATATATATCACTCACTGTGAATATTTTATGCAATAAAATCATCTTTTGGTGATAGTAGAGAGTTATTGGTGCATGTTATACTATTCTTTGCATCTCGAATGAGCTTTCTTTGCTTTTCCACTCAAAGATAATAAGTGCGTGCAGTGTGTAATGTTTTATATGTGTTGCCAAGATCTCCACATTTGAGGAGGTCATGACTGATAAAGATGAGAAAAAGAGCTATAATGATCCATGCAGTTCATTATAAATATATATAGTGATGGACAATCTTGTAAGATTATTTATTTAATTGTAGCTCACATGATTTGGACATATAACATATTACTTGGTGGCTTAGTAAATAGATATCAATTAATATTATTTATTTTTTGGTCAACTTATAATTACCTTTTTGGTAATTACTTATTGGAGAAGTGTTTTCCTTTCTTATTTTTTACTTTGATAGAAAGTAGAATTATGTTACTAAAAGGAAAACTGGTCATATCTCTGCCTTTATAAAAGTACATATACTCTATCAATTATGTACGATTAATGATACAACACGTAAAAGTTTTATGTGTGCAAAATGCAAGAGAGAGAAACCAGTTTCCACCTTTGCATGTTGATCAAAGTTGCAGATTAGTTCGTGGTTAAAGGATCTAGTCGTTGGATTTAATCTCAACAAGGTTTGATATCATGAATCGAGGTATGTATATCTAACTATATATATTTATGCGTTATAAGAATGCGAAATTAATTAAAGTTCTAAGATCTAGGGTTTTATGGTTATTTGTGGTTGAAGTCTAACACAAATCAATTAGAGTTTACATGTGGTATCAGAGCCTGTACTTTTGGAATTCATTATTTTTTCCATTATCCTTGCATAAATAATATGTGTAAGTTTAAATTAACAATTAAATATTTTAATTTATGAGATTCAAGATGTTTGCGATCTGTTGAATTGGGATACAATATAATTGACCTCCACATGTCAATATTTATGATGTGATCCATTTATTTAAAACTATTAAGTTAACTTTGGTTTTATTAGTATGTACTAATTTTGATGTTTTCTTGAAAGTTAAAGTTATATATATATATATATATATATATATATATATAATGAGACAAAACAAGTTAAAAGAGATGGTAATTTTGGTGCTTCAGTATGCAGTGACGAGACAAGTCAAAAATAGATATGATTACTTAGATTATATATATATATATATAAAGTAATGAGACAAAACAAACTTGTTTTTTCGTACAGTGATACAGAGACAAAACAAGCTGCTTGTTTTTTTTTTTTTTTTTTTTCTGTATAATGATACATAATGGAAAATTTTTTAATTTTGATTTCACTGCACAAATCGAGACTGTGAATTGTAATGCTGTTGTTTTGTATATGATTAAATATATGCTTATTAATATACCTTACAGTACATATATTTATGAAAATTTTGAACACCCACTAGTAATTTAATTAATTGATTTTGTAAATTATATGTGTATAATATGGTGGGTAATTTAATGTTAAATTTATCACTAGATAATTAAATATTCATATAATAGAAAGGTTGGTAGCTACCAAAGTGGCCTAACCATAATGATTAATGGATATTAATTTTAGTGGTAGACATAATTGCAATATTTCATGAATAATGATGCTTATAATTTTGTGTAAAATTCATGAATATTGGGTTTATTCAATTATTAGAAATAATTCCTCAAAGGGAATTACTTTTCAAGTGATTAAATAAACATTAAGGGGTTGTATGTAATTTTTAATTGGGTAGATATAGGGTATCCAAAGGTAACTTGTCTATTTAATTAATTAGTGCATTACTAATGAAGCTATATATAAATAAATACATCTAAGCATCATTTTTTTTTTTTGTATTTTGTGGTTATTACCCAAAGGGATACCATAGTTGTACAATGTATTTATTTATTTTTATATGTGTCGCTATCTCAAAGTATTAATGTTATGAGCATTTACCTTATTATCATCTGTTCCAATTCTCAATGGGACTAACTTCTCATAATGGAATGAGCAAGTTTAGTTCAACTTAGGTGTGCTAGATCTTGATTTAGCATTTTAAATTGAGAAACCTACTGCTATTACTGGTGAAAACAGTGAGGAAGAAAAGTCTTTCCATAAAATTTGGGAGAAATCAAACAGATTGAGTATTATGTTTATGCGAATGACTATTGCAAATAATATCAAAATAACTCATTCCCAAACTGATGGTGCTAAGGAATATTTGAAAAATATTGAAGAACGTTTCCGTACTGCAGATAAGTCTCTTGTAGGGAAATTAATGGATGATCTCACTACTATGCGTTTTGATGGTACTCGAAGTATGCATGAGCATGTTCTTGACATGACTAATCTTGTTGTGAAATTGAAAACTTTAGGGATGAATATGAATAAGACTTTTCTCGTTCAATTTATTCTCAATTCCTTACCTACTCAATATGGGCCCTTTCAAATTCACTATAATATTATTAAGGATAAGTGAAATGTGAATGAATTAGCCAGTATGTTAGTTCAGGAGGAAAGAAGGCTTAAGCAACAAGATAATCATAATGTTCGATCATCTCATGACTCAAGAAGCTAGAAAGAAATTTGGGAAAAGGCCTGTAAAAGGCATTAAGGGAGCAACACCCCAAATAAAGGATTCTGATCAAACTACTCAAAAAAGGGAACGTAAGAATGATAAGTGTCATTTTTGTAACAAATCTAGACACTTTCAGAAAGATTGCATGAAACGTAAAGAATGGTTCGAAAAGAAGGGAAAACATTTGGCTTTTGTATGTTTTGAATCAAATTTAATTGAAGTTCCTTCTAATCCTTGTTGGGTTGATTCAGGCTCTAATATTCATATTTCCAATACGATACAAGGATTCCTTTCAACCCAAACTACAAATCCAAATGATGATTTCTTGTTCACAGGAAATAGGGAGAAAATTCCAATTGAAGCCATTGTGACATTTTGTTTAGTTTTAGATAGTGGATTTCATTTAGACTTGTTTAAAACTCCTTATGTTCCTTCAATTTCCCGTTATTTGATTTCTATGTCCAAACTTGATGTTGATGATTTTTCATTTAAATTTGATAATGGATGTTTTAGTTTGTTCAAAAAATCCCAAATATGTTGGTTCTGGTATTCTTGTTGATAGTTTATACGAGATAAAGTTTGATGATTTATTTTCTGAAACACTTTTGACCTTGCATCATAATGTTGGAACCAAACGTAGCTCAATTAATAAAAATTCATCTTTCTTGTGGCATAAAAGATTA